>NW_022631020.1:10824705-11102725 GCF_010015895.1 Lontra canadensis
AGCTCTCTGCTCAGCCAGGGAGCCTGCTTTCCCCTCTCTCTCTGCCTGCCTCTCTGCCTACTTGTGATCTCTGTCTGTCAAATAAATAAATAAATAAATAAATAAATAAATAAATAAATAAATAAAAATTTTTTTAAAAAGATTTTTTTTACTTATTTGAGAGAAAGAAAGAGGGAACATGGGCAGGATGGGCAGAGGGAAAGGGAGAGAGAATCTCAAGCAGACTCTGCTGAGCATGGAGCCTGACAAAATTCTCTATCTCACTACTCAAGATCACGACATGAGCCAGAACCAAGAATCAGATGCTTAATGAACCTCGCCACCCAGGAGCCCCATAACTTATTTTTAAAATAAAGTTCATTTTTAAAAATTGAATATATCTTTAAAATTATATACTAAACTAGTTTTGGAAAGGATATATATATGTGAAATATCATTAAGGATGGACCTTATAAATACAATATAATACTCAGGAGTCACTAGCAAAAGAAACCGCAAATGGTTAACTACATAGAGAGTAACTGGATAAATGAAATAAAGGTGTGGAAGGGACACATACTCTCCACTATATCCACTTTGATCTTTTTTGAAATATGTATCATGACTTTTAATTGAAGACTACTATAGTTATAGCTAACAAAAACTTAAAATATTATTTTAGAATTCCCAAGAAAATTGTGTAAGTTCTACAAAATAAGGCAACAAAGTAAAAAACCTTGAATATCACTAGA
This sequence comes from Lontra canadensis, assembly GCF_010015895.1. NCBI lineage: Eukaryota > Metazoa > Chordata > Mammalia > Carnivora > Mustelidae > Lontra > Lontra canadensis. The sequence goes on from NW_022631020.1 coordinate 10,825,437, forward strand.
ATAATAATACACATCATGTCTTTGTTTTAAATGATTATTTGCAAAATGTATTTGAACATAAGGTGTATCTATTAACATTTCATAAAAATATCACCCAGCAGAATACACATTTTGGTAATACTAATTAAACTTAATAATTTTAGTTGAAATAATCTATCAATACTAAAGAATATGGAAAAACAATTTTTTTGCAGGAAGAATAACAATAAGGTGAATAAAATTACAGAGACAGAGGCAAATAAAAACATAGTTTCATTCACTGAGAAGATAACTTTGTTAGTTTAATGTTTTTCTGTTTGCGCTTGGAGTGAATGACCTTTTTTTTTTTTAAAGATTTTATTTATTTTTTATTTATTTGACAGAGAGAGATCACAAGTAGATGGAGAGGCAGGCAGAGAGAGAGAGAGAGGGAAGCAGGCTCCCTGCTGAGCAGAGAGCCCGATGCGGGACTCGATCCCAGGACCCTGAGATCATGACCTGAGCTGAAGGCAGCGGCTTAACCCACTGAGCCACCCAGGCACCCCGTGAATGACCTTTTTTGTCATACTGATCATTTACAGTTGTCAACATTATTTATATTTGTGATGGGTAAAGCATAACATTACTATATGACAACACAAGAGCATATCAATGTCACAATAACTGATTGTGGAACCACCCAGTGGTGTGATAAAGAGGTAAGAGTGTAAATAAAGGGAATAGTCTTTTTATTGTTGTCATTTAAGAGTTTTTTCATTTCTTTTAAATTTACTTTTAATTTTTAATAGATCATGCCATAAATTAAGACATTTTATTGATACAGAGTTCACGAATATTATTAACACTTCCGTAGAATCAGCTATCACTATAATCATGTTTCAGAACAGTTCTCCTACCTTAAAAACATCTCCCTCGTTTTATCCCTTTGCAATCACATCCAACCCAAGACACACACACAGACATACAGTTAACCCATATCAAGCACTCATAAGTTCTCTGACACTGTAATTGTGTGTTTTAGAAAATGGACTATAAATGGATCACACAGCAGTGATTATCATTATGCCGATGAAGGAATCTTTTCAAATGGCAGGAAATTGTTTTAAACTGTATTTTTCATCAGCATAATGTATCTAAGATACATCCAAATTGTTGGATGTATCAAAACTTGGCTATTTTATTATTGTTGAATTCTATTACATTGTATGAATACAAATGCTCTAAACACTCATGCACAAGTTTTTGTGTGAACATGGTTTTTATTTCTAAATATTGCTTTTTCACATGGTGAGTTTATGTGTAATTATATAGGAAACTTCCAAACTGTTTTTCAAAGTGGCTATATCATTTTGTATAGTCGTCAAGAATGTATGGAAGTGCAAGTTGCTCGACAAACTTGTTAGCACTTGATATTCTCTGTATTTTGTTTTTAACCACTTTAAAAAGGGTATGGGACTATCTCACTGGGACTTGAATTTACACTTCCCTAATAGCTAACTATGTTGAACATCTTTCCATATGTTTATTTGCCATATTTATATTCTCTATGGTAAAATGTCAATTCAGATATTTTGCCCATTTTTTAGATCATTTGTTTTCTTATTATTTTATTTACAGTTACTTATATACATAAATACATACATGTACTTATATACATATATCTCTATCCTTTATACATTTTTATGTTTGTTGGAGCATGATTTACTTTGCTTGAACTGTCTTTCAAGGAAGCAAAAATATTAAAGTAATGAATTCAGTTTATCTTTTATATTTCTTCTTTTATGAATGATGTGTTTTCTAAGAACCTTTGACTAAATCCAGGTCACTAAGATAGTCTTCTAGGTGTTTGGTATGCTCATGTATTGCACTGGTATCTTGCATTCTAATCATAGTTACTATTTTTTTGCATAAAGTTTGAGGATTAGGTTGAGTTTTTATGTTTGTACATTTTTGTCTGTTTTTGTACATGAATGCCCAATTATTTCAGCAACAGTTGTTAAAAAGACTATTATTTCCTACTGAAAATACTTTGCAGTATTGTTGACAATCAATTGGCCTTGATTGCATGCATCTGTTTCTGGTTTCCATATACTGCTTCATTGATCTATTCACTTATACCTTTATCAATATTGCATTGTCTTGATTACTGTGGCACCATAACAAATTTTAATATTGTATAGAGTGAATCTTCTTATTTTATATTTCTTTATTAAAATTGCTTTAGCTATTTTAGTCTCTTTGTTCTCCTTATGCAATTTAGAACTGTGTATACATTTAGAAATCTAGATTCAGAATCTGGAATAAATATATCTGCACATGATTTATTAGATTGGTACTTAAGCATTTCTGAGTTAGTGTAATTTTTAAAAATTTTACTTCCCAGTCATCAATTACCACTATAAAGAAATGTGATTGAACTTTTCATGTTAACAGTGTATCCTGCTAGCTTGCAAAACTCATGTTTTGGTTTTAAATGGTGTTTGTTTCTTCATTTCTTTTGTAGATACCTTGGAATTTTCTACATAGGCAAATACACAATCTGTGAATAAGGTTTTTGTTTTTTTTTCTTTCCTACATTGTTTTCTATTTTTACAGCATTGATTATTTTGCTCTTCTACATACTGTTTCCTTCCTTCTGCTAGCTTCAGGTTTATTTTTCTCCTTTCCAAAGGTAGAAGCTTTAATTGCTGAATTGAACACTTTATTCTTTTTCTAATGTAAATATTTACTGCCATAAATTTACCACTACCTGTTCTAGCTAAATTCCTCAAATTTTGATATATTGTATTTTCATTTAGATTAAAATATCTTTCTAATTTCCAATGAAACATTCCCTTTGACTCAAGAGTTATACGGAACTGTGTGTCATCTAATATTGAAATATCTGGAGATTTTTATATGAGCTTTCCATTATTTATAATTTAATTCTTTTAATATTTGAGAACATACTTTGCATGATTTCAAAATATTTAGAATTTTTTGACCCATAATATGATATCTCCTGGTGAACATTTCATGTATACTTGAAAATAATGTGTATTCTTTCATTGTTGGTGGGTATATTAAAAACGGCAGTTAGCTCCAGTTGGTTGATGACATTGTTCAGTTCTACATCTTTGCTCATTTTCTGTTTACTAGATACCTTGATTACTGAAAGAAGAGTGTAGAAATCTCTTGTGTATTTGTCTATTCCCATTTTCAGTTATTAGGGGATTACTTCTTCAATTGTAATCTTTTTCAAATTTCTCACATAGTCCAATACAATTATTTATCTTTGTTTTCTAGTGTGTAGTCCCTGACACGTGCTCATCATTTACTTGAAATTTATTAAATTTTTATAGCTTTTTGACAAAAGAGTGGCCACAACCTTATGCTAAATATAATCTAGAATATTTGTTTTATAAGTTCATTTAAATAATTTGAATAAATACTTACATGAATTGAAAGGAGAACATATAATAAGTTGTAATCAATATTTTGTGAATTTATAAAATGTCATACTTTTTTAAGATATTGCTTTGTGCTATTTTCATGGACCCTCATGGACTTGATATGTATTTTAGCATTAAGAAGCTCATAGCCCTAAATGAAGCAACATGAAGACAAAATATAGTGTATCTTATAGGAATAAACCAATCTGTTTATCATAGGACATATGGAAAATAATTATTTCCATTTGGAAATAAAATAAAATAAAATAAAAAGTAATAAAATAAAAAGTTTGTGTTTCTACAGAGCTATAAAGAGTTAAAAAATATAGAAGTATTCAGAGTCAAATACCCAGGGGTATATTTTTGCTCAATGATAGTGATTTTCCAGACAAACATTACTAAAATTTATTTTAGCTATAATTGTAACAAATAAATTAATGTTCTCATATACCAGTGAGTTTTATTTCATTATTTTCTTACTTTTAAAGAACTATCAATTATTTCAAGTTCAAGAGATTTAATGGATAAATGTATAGATATAACTAAACTAGTGTGATTTTATTATGAAGCATGAGATATACAAACATGTATATTCCCTTTGAATTTCTATATGATTATTTATCAAAATAAATGTAAGAAATTTGCTTTACTTCTTAGGGTAAAACATTTTGATCTAGAAAAATAATATTTTATTTTTTTATGAAATGGTAAAATTGCTATCAGGTATAGAGTAGTGATACATATTTAAGAAAAAAAACAAAAATAAAATTATAAATATGGCTATAATTAATAGTAGATGATAGTCAATAGAAAAAATTTAAATGGTTTTTATTGCATGAAATCAGCAGTATTAGATTGCTGTTAAAATGTAGGTATAGGGGCTCCTGGGTGGCTCGGTGGGTTATGTGGCTGCTTTTGGCTCAGGTAATGATCCCAGGGTCATGGGATAGAGCCCCAAGTCGGGCTCCCTGATCAGTGGGAAGCTTGCTTCTCCCTCTGCCTTCCACTCCCCTTGCTTGTGCTCTTTCACTCTCTCTGTCAAATAAATAAATAAAATCTTTAAAAAATATGTAGGTATCAAAAATTTGTTCAATATGTTATATTACCAGTGATACATTATCAGTTGTTTGTTGCAACATAAAATGTTTTCCAAAAAAGTAATATTCCTCTGTATGCCTGAAGATTAGTAACAACATTTACTGAAACAAAATGATGAGAGATAATATCCAAAACCAACACAGATTTTTTTACATAATATATAAAGAACATTTTGTATTGAAATAAGGATTATTTTTCTAATAGCTATACTATAATATTTTGTATCAACATTTAAATTCTGAAGTCATCATTCACAAATTATTATTAGGAACCTTGCTTCTCTTCCAAGAAAAAGAGAGTATGATTATATCCATTGGTGTACAGTTTTGTTACATGTAATAAATGGCATTGGAGGAATACAAAAGAGCTCTGGACCTGTTTGCCTTCTAATATGATAATAAATATAAGGAGCTTTACATTTTTTTCATGTCCTATATTTAATATTTACGGGACTCTTGTCTTAAGATACTTCTAAAGCTAAAAATAAACATACCTATATACGTGCACTATATAATATAATGTGCCATTTTGTAAAGGTAAGCTTATGCAAATTCTTAGTTTCTCATACTGCTTTTTAAACCTAATTTTGATGTTATTTTTAAGACATTCCAGGATTTCCATCTGTTAAAGCTGTATTTTCGTTATAATTTTTAGATTCTCCTATCAGAGTAGCATAGAAGGACTTCTAGTTAGCTGAAGACAATGGGGATGGGGTTCAAATTTTCCAATACTTCCTCCTCCCAAAATATAGAATAAATATAAAAAATACCTAGGTGGAAATCAGAGTTTCAGTGTACCTAAGACAGAGAGTGCCTAAACTTCAGAATGAGCTCTTATTAAAAAGCAAACTTCTAATCCCAGGAAACACTTACTCAGGTACCCAACCTGCCACAAAGTTTCATGGAAGCAGACATAGGATGATAAAAATTGTGAGGTATCAAGACTGATCTCAAACCACTTTCAGTAAGAACAAGTCTACCCTAAAGCTGGAAAACGCTTTAAAAAAAAAAAAAAAAGCCTTGTAGATTAGAAAAATAGAATATAGTTTTTCTGATAACTCTGATCTCACATTCATAGACAAATGTACTGAGGCAGAAATGAACTGCACTTTTTTTCTGAAATTTTTATTAAGCAATTACTGTGTGTCAGATAGAACTAAGGAGTAAAAGAAACTAAGAGATGAAATAAAGTATGAAAAAGAAATGATTCCTTGGGGCGCCTGGGTGGCTCAGTGGGTTAAGCCACTGCCTTCGGCTCAGGTCATGATCTCAGAATCCTGGGATCGAGCCCCGCATCAGGCTCTCTGCTCAGCAGGGAGCCTGCTTCCTCCTCTCTCTCTGCCTGCCTCTCTGTCTGCTTGTGATCTCTCTGTCAAATAAATAAATAAAATCTTAAAAAAAAATGTTTAAAAAAAAAAAAAAAAAAAAAGAAAAAGAAATGATTCCTTCTATGGGAGAAAATTAAATATAATGACAAGCAGATAATATAAGGTTAATGAGGAAATTCATATAATATGCCATGGGTATTCCAGATATAAACTGGCTAAGCAATAAGTGATTCATCTTATTCTCTAGTCTGAAGCAGAAGAAGGATGTAATTTATATTATTTAGCTCTCATTTTAAAATGGGTATAAATGAATTTCTATCTCACAGTTAATCTTCCTTAAACACAATTATTCAAATTTTCTAATTAATATTTCTGTGATTAGAAATATTTTGTCAGTGTACACTTTTTATGTACTGTTGACAATTTTAATTTGTTTTTAGTCATGGATAATTTAATAGCTATCTCCTGCTGACATCATTAATGAAATAGATCATGCTGCTTAAATCCTCCTTTAATTCAAGAAATTGAAAGTCACCTGAAAAACAGAAGTTTTCAATAGAAAAATGCATTATTAATTCCCAGAGGATTCATGTGAAAGAATATAGCAGGCATGTGGGACATAAAATTAAAATATCATATTCAGCTATGTGGAAGTAATAAACTAACAAGAACAAATTGCTAAAATTTACACATTTTTACATATATTGATACTGTTGCATTGCAGAAGCAACTTCTAAAGCAGAGACATTCCAAGAATTACTACAAGTGAAACAATTTGTGAAGGTAAGTAAGGTTATGTCCCATTTTATATTGGATAAAAAACTATCTACATGGTTTTCTTTGGCTTTTAAAGTAGACAACACAACATTCTTTTGTTCTCCTGGTACCTTGAATTTTCCTAACAGGGATAATATAAATGGAACAAAAAACACGTTAAAACTTTCCCTAGTCCTTAGTACATAAATTAACTTGAATTTCACAAATTGATTTAAAAAGTTGAAGAAAAATACACAAAAGCCCTAAGGGCCAGCTTTGTGATGGTAGTAGGTATTGGGGGAAATCGTGCTATACTGGGAATGGACAGTTTAAAATATTTTGTCTTGTTTCTATCCCTGTTTTGGAGGGTTAGGTATAATCTTTATCAGTGTCTCAATTATTCCTCCATGTTAAAAGTTATCCTAAACATAAAGTTAGTAGGAATAAAAAGTGAATTAAGTAGCCGCATAATATGTTAGAACACAGACTCTTAAAAGTCAATCTTTCTTTCCCTTAGAACATTTCTATAATAATTTAAGTTAAATTAAGGAATGTTTCATGGAGATTCTAATTGTTGTATAAACTTGGAAATTGCTTTCACAAAAAAATTACTTCATTGCTATATTAATTTCAGTTACATATTTCCTTTCTTCTGTATTGTACAAATAAAATCTAAATGTTCATATTGGTTCAGTTATATTTGCCAGGACTTTTATTTAGAGAAGATCTTTAGGTCACAGAAATATCATCGAATTTTAGAGATAGAGAAGGAAGTCACAGAGGAAATCACATTTTTTTATTGTTAAATCTCACATGAGTAACTGTTCATTCTTTTTCAAACACTTCAAGAGAGGCTAATTAAGTTAGAAGGCGGAAAGTCAGTTTGTCTGACTCATTGCACACTATGAGTGGAAGGGAGTGTCTTTCTGAGTATGAAAAAGAACATAAAAAATGGGAAAGATTAGTGTTCATTTACCTAAGGTATGTATATAATAAACGAGGCCCCTATGTCTCAGCAAGTATTAAGTAAAATAATTGTCTCCTTACTTGAAATATTTATCTCTACATATACTTACTGTACTTTAGAAGTATTATATGCTCTTCCATCTTTACACATGTTTTACTATGACTTAACATTTTTAACAATTCCATGATTCAGAAAATATTATTCCATTTTACTGTTGTGAAAAACCAAGCAAAGAAAGACATGTTGTTTGGTCAATTTCTTGCATAAAGCCAAGATTCTACCGACAAAATATGACTCCAGAGCCAGTACTCTTTACTACTCAACTAGATCATTGATCATTTTCGGTGATTCTTTTTTATATATAAAGAAATAATAGGGGTCCTTCTGTGGCTCAGTTGATTAAGGGTCTGGTTCTTGATCTGGGCTTAGGTCTTGATCTCAAGGAAGTGAGTTCAAGCCCCACTTTTATAAGGAAAAAAGAAAAATATGGCATACTATATAAAAGGAATCAATAAATAATATAGCATTTATAAAGTTAAAATACAGTATGTATTTAATAATATGCAATGGATTATGATAGCAATTTATATTCTATTTACAGACTACTGTAAGACTATATCTATCCATTATAAAATAATGTATGAATTGTGTATTTCGAATCTTTGCTAGCTTAGTTGGGTCATTTTTCAGTGAGCTTTCCTCTGGACCAACAAGAGTTTTACATACTATGAAAGTAAGAGGTAGGCATATTAATAACAAAAATATTATTGATTATATAGATATAATTAAAGTTTTAAAGTAGCACTGTATTGTCAGACAGGCTTTCCATTAATTTTCAACACCTGTTAGAGCAACAGAGAATCTGAATAAATTATAAACTACCATTACACATTTTATATTGCTTTTTGATTCTATCTTTACATTTATAAAAAAAAGTCTGATACAATTTATGCAAAGTGATAAACATTAAGCTTTAAACAAATAAAAAATTCACAAAATGTTGATTGTTGCTTTTAATATGACATTACGGCCACAATATATTTGCTGGGGTCATTATTCTTTTTCTTTTTTTTTTTAACTGTGTTATCTTAGTCACCATACAGTAGTTTTTTTTTTTTTTTTTTTTTAGTTTTTGATGTAGTGTTCCATGATTCATTACTTGTGTTTAACACCTAGGGCTCCATGCAATCCTTGCCCTCCTTAATATCTACCCCCAGGCTCACCTGTCCCCCCACCTCCTTCCCTTCTAAAACTCTGTTTCTTTCCCTGAGTCCATAGTCTTTCCATGGGGTCATTATTCTATACTGTTATTCTCAATACTGGAAATATTTTGCTAGTTTGTCTTTCTCAATAAACAAGATAACATTTTATTTTGTATGAGCCAATCAGGAGAGCCTGAGACATAATAGAAAATGTTTTGTTAGCTGCCTCCTCTAAATCAACACTCAACTAGTCTTCAACTGAACTGCTTCCTGAGAGGTATGTGAGATGAGGTCAGTGAGAAAAGGTGCAGCATACTCAGCAGAGGATCATAGGCCATTGAGGGGGGGAATAGAAATAATTGTATTTTATAATTTAAAGAAAATGCTTGAATTTTATATAAACTTTCACCAATTAAAATATAACATTATAACTTTTCAGTGCCATTAACAACTTGGTATTTAATATTCCTATAATTTAATAATTTAATTTAATCCCACTTTCAAATGAGGGATAGAATAGAAGGGATAGAGGGATAGAAATACATTTAAGGCTTTTGATATATATTGCCAAAGGAACACTACAGTGTATAAAAAAATTGTAAGGAAATTAAAAATATTTTTATAACTGAATTCTCACTCAAAAATTAGCATTTTAACTATCATTAAAATAATAGTAATAATACTCTCTTGTGATATTGGGCAGTGGGTGGCCAACTGCAGCTCCAAGTCAGCCACAGGATCACAAGGGTAAACAACCTGTGCAGTTAAACCATTCTGTCCCCATGTGGCCATTCTGTTTTTGACTTTCAGTACAATATTCAATAAATTTATGAGATATTCAGAACTTTATTATGAAATAGGCTTTGTGATAGGTGATTTTGCCCAACCATAAGCTGATGTAAATGTTCTGAGCTCATTAAGGTAGGATTAGCTAAACTATGATGTTCTGTAGGTTTGGTGCATTTCAACTAATGACAGGTTTATCAGGACACAACCCCATTGTAAGTCAAGGAAGATGTGTATACATAGAGTAAATGCATAATGGAATATACACCAAGCTTTTGACATAGTTTGGCTTAGGGGATAGGTTTACATGAAATTATTTTTAAAAGATCATTTTAGCTTAAATGATATGAAATATATTGTTTTAATTTGGAAGCAAAATAGGAATTAAAACTTTAATTTTTAGAATGTTTAAATATTACCTCTGTAGATTCTGTCACTTATGTTAAAAAGTCCCTCTTTGGGATGTCTGAGTGGCTCAGTTGGTTGGGCGGCCGCCTTCGGCTCAGGTCATGATCCCAGCGTCCTGGGACCGAGTCCCACATCGGGCTCCTTGCTCGGCGGGGAGCCTGCTTCTCCCTCTGCCTCTGCCTGCCACTCTGCCTGTGCTCGCTTGCGCTCTCTCTCCCTCTCTCTGACAAATAAATAAATAAAATCTTAAAAAAAAAAAGGTCCCTTTTTACCTCAATAGTGTATGATGTTTTTAACTATGATTTCTGGTAATATATGTTTCAAATTTTGTCACATAATTTTTATTTCTTAATTATATTTAAGATTTTATATATAACTAAATTTACATTGCCATGATTAAGAAATTTTACTATAACCTTCCCAGATTATGTGTACTGTTATCTGAGAAAGAAATAAGAAATCTCAAGACTATAGATGGCCATAGGGATAAAGTCTGTGTGTATCCTAAATAATGTATATGTTGTTTATATTCATATATATTATATACATACATACACCATTTTATTTAATTAAACACATAGGCCTTGTAAAGTTGTTCAAATAGATTAATGATTCTTGAGCAATATTATATAATATATTCATGTAAAATAAAACCACAAGAGGATTTCAGTTGGGAGACAGTGGAAGGAGGAGGAAAAAAAAATGTTCCCTTTGAATAGAAAACAGATAATTTGTTATGGTGTGTCTTTTTCTTATGTAAGGACTCATACTAAGGCAGTATGAATGTGGTGTTTCAAACTGATGTAGCTTGTTATAAGCATTCAAGTATACCAATCCCACATTTTGTGTTTCTGCTCCTTAGCAGAGTAGACAAAGAAATTCTTACAAAAAATTATAATTGATAAAATATTGCTGTCTGCACTATCCAACAAATTCCTGAAAATTAAATAACATAATAAATTAGAATAAAAAATGAGGGCACCTGGGTGGCTCAGTTGGTTACGTGTCTGCCTTAGGCTCAGGTCATTATCCCAGAGTCCCAGGATCTAGTCCCCTATCTGGCAGTCTGCTTCTCCCTCTGACTCTCCTCCCTCTCATGCTTCTTCTTCCACATACTCTCTCTCTCTCTCTCAAATTAATAAAATCTTTAAAAAAATAATAAAACAATAAAAAGTGAGCAATAAATGTGAATTAGCTGTTCATAGAGTTCCATACTATGAAGCTAATCAATAAAGAGATCATAACCTTATAAGTTTGTAAGGAAAAAACTTTTAAAAGATACAGACTTTGGTCCTTTGATATTTAAAAAAGTAAAAAAGTTGAATAATGCCAAATATAAATGAAAATTTGGGATAACTGCTTCAGGAGAGCATATAATATATAATTCTATAAATACATAGTCTATGGCATGCATTTATCCATTGAGACCCAAGAATCAATTTTCCTGTTATTCATCCTTAGGAGAACCTAAGGCACCCATTTTCAAGAAGACACTGTTTTATTTTTTTAAAGATTTTATCTATTTATTACTTGAAAAAGAGAACAGCTGAGGGGAGAGGCAGAGCAAGAGGGAGAAACAGGCTCCTTGCTGAATAGGGAACCCTAGGGGGGCTCATCCTAGACCTGGAGATCAGGCACTCTCACAAGGAGACATTTATAAGGATATGCAGTGCAGTGGTATTTGTTATTGTACAGAGTAGGAACTGACCTAGATACCTACATTAGAGAACTGGGAATAATATGAGGATCTGTACATCTATTGCATTCTAGGTAGCAGACACACATATATTAACCTACACAGATACAAAAGTGTGAAAAATATAAGAAAAATATTTTAGTGAAAAATATAAGAAAAATAATTGATTATTCTCTCCTTAAAATAGATGTATTGCATTGTGTTCATTTTAACACATCTTTCTGCCGTTTATACTAAAAACTGCCTTTCATTGCAAAAATAAATCATATAAATACAAAATGAGATATAAGCTAAAATATAATTGTTAGTAAAATTACCTTTATATGTAAATATTGTGGAACATATCCTCATAGTCAAGACATCTCCTAGACATGTGATAAAAATTCAGAGTATTATGATGATAATACTTCAAATTAAATATCATAAATATGCATCTAATTAAAATTTAAAATAACTAAATTATACATGAATAATTTACAATCAACTGATTAGCTCCAAAAAACCTAGATGTTCATATAAATATTTGTTCTTACTCAATGAGGTCCCAATGGTTTTAAATGGCTTATTACTAGCTTTTCACATTCATAACAGTTTCAAATCACATTTTATTTTGTGAGAAAAATCTAAGAAAATAACAATAAAAATATTCTACTTCTGATACAGTAAATAGGAAAGGACAACGTGCAATTTTTTATTACATTTTTTTCAATGTATCTTCTTAAAATCAACGATTTAAGAAAATAAATTTTGAAATCAACAACTTTAGAACAAAAGGGCATATGAACAAAACACATAATTTTATGCTGCACTTCTTTAAAAAATAAATCCAGATACATTTCTGGAATAAAAAATAAGATGAACATGAATTTAATAAGATAACATGAATTTATAAGTATTTGTTACAAAATATAAGATTTTTTTCACATAGACTTATAATACAAATTACAATTTTTGAGATAAACCTAGACAAAGTGTAATTTTTTCACTCTGTAAAGCTGTAGCTATTTGTGGAAAGCTAGAATATAAATCTTATTAATTTGTCATAGGTGGCATTTCTTATATTTTATAAAAACATTACACTAAAACTATATACCAAAAAATACATATCTGAAAATATTTAAATACCTTAGCATATAAAATATTATTGTTGAAAACACTTTAGTTTGAATAATATACTCATTCAACCTACTCGACACTGATTGCAAAAGGATTACCAAGTAGAAGGATGATTCAATACTGAGGAATAAATATAAATGTTAGGTTAAAATTTTTAAAAAGACACATAATATTTGCAGTGCTTAGACCAGTAATCTCACTTTTAGGAATTAATTTTAAGGAAATAATCCAAAAATTTAAAAAAAAAAAGAGAAAAATAAAAACTATGAAATGTGAGGCACTTGAGTTGCTCAGTTGGCTAACCATCGAACTCCTGATTTCAGCTCAGTTCATGATATCAGGGTCTTGGGATCTAGCCCAGGGTCAGCTCTGTGTTCAACATGGAGCCTGCTTGGGATTCTCTCTCCCCTCCCGCTCTGCACCACCCCCTGTCCTCTCATTCTAAAACAAAACAAAACAAAACAAAACAAAACAAAGAACTATGCAGTGTGATGGCTAATATTATGTATGTCAACCTGACTGAGCTTAGAGATGCCCAGAAAGCTAACAAAACATACCTGGGTGTGTCTGTGAGGGTATTTCTGGAAAAGATTAACTCACCAATGATATAAAAAGGTATTTTATGTACATTTAATTAAAACTAAAATCATTGAAAAGTTTATGAATAAATTATCTCATGCCACTGCCTGGTAATGAACATTGTGAGATTACTTTCTTTTAAAAATATAAATCAGATGAATTTTGTTATAATCACATATCTGAAATATCTCTTTATATCCCTTATTTCAATTAAGAAATTTTGGATAAATCCTGTATCTTTGAAAAGGGTTTTTTTTTTCAAAGCACAGTTATAGCATGTATAGTATTTATGAATAAAGTATACATTAAGGTATTCTCAAGTGGGCAAAAAAGTTATTAAAAAGTAAAATTTGATAAAAGTGGACATTATGAGAGAAACTTGTAAGAAAATCAGGTACATTTTTTTTATAGTTTCAAGTTTTTATTTAAATTCCAGTTAATTAACAGGCAGTGTAATATAAATTTCAGAAGTAGAATTTAGTGATTCATCACTTACATACACCACCCAGTACTCATCACAAGTGCCCTCCTTAATGCCCATCACCCATTTAACCCATCCCCCACCGACCTCCCCTCCAGCATCTCTCTGTTCTCTATAGTTAAAATTCTGTTTCCTGATTTGCCTCTATCTTCTTTTCTCCCCTATGTTCTTCTGTTTTGCCAAGAAACAGACTCTTAACTATAAAGATCAAACGTGGTTTTGTTACTGAAGGGGAGGTGGGCGGGGGATGGGTTAAATGGGTGATGGGCATTAAGGAGGGCACTTGTGATGTGCACTGGGTGTGGTATGTAGTGAAGAACCACAAAATTCTCCACATAAAACTAATATTACACTGTCTGTTAACTAATGGGAATTTAAATAAAAACTTGTAAAGGGAAAAAAAAGAGTCTGTTTCTTGGTTTTCCTCTTTTTTTAAAAAAAGTCTCTTTTCTAAAACACCTTAATATCTTTCATCTTTTACCTGCTTATTTTAACAGTTTATATTGGGGACTTTTATTTAATGAGGGTGAAATCTGATCAGATAACGAAAAATACAATATAATAAACACTCTGTACTATGGTGTACAAGAGTTTATAATTATCCATTGCTTGTAACCACCCATAATCATTAACATACAGTACCTCAAATATGTCGTGTTATTATATTGCTCCATGACTTAACTTTCTTTAGCTGGAAAATCCTCTTCATCTTTCCAAAATTCTCATTTTATGAAGTTTTATTGCTTATCCACACACCAATAGAAGTGAAAACTTATTACTTTAGCATCCCATATACCCTATGAATAGCTTTTCAAACACTGTGTTGCATTATTTGTTTATGTATGTTTCACAAACTGAATGAAAAGTACTTTGTAGCCTCAGTACCTTCTGCTCCATTTTTGGTTCTTCTTCTTCACTATCAGATTCACATTAATAATCATCATAATAACTAACATTATTGAGTGCTATAGGTATGAGATAATGTATCTTGATGTGTTAATACGGTATGATGGATTTAATTCTTCAAATTTATTGAACTTCTGTATTTACAGTGCTTTGTTTGATTCTTATGAAATACACAGCCCATAAAAAGTGAGAGCCAAAGTATTATTCTTGCTTTCAAAAGAAAGACAGTAATATAGACAAACATGACCAACAAAAATAAGTAATGCTATATAGATGCAAATAAATTACTACAAGGGTACAATAATGGTGAGACTAATTTTGCCTCTGAGGATTTGTGAGTGTTAATGAACGAAATATATTTGATCTGAATCTTGAAGTGCACACAGAATTTTATGAAATGATGTGAATACTCCCTCAGCATCCCAACTTGAGAGAGGCAAATAAATAAGAGTTGTCAAAGTCTTTTTTAAATAGTCTTATCTAAAGTCTTATCTAAAATAAGACTAGTCAAAATTTTAAAATGACAAGAAATCCAATGTGAAGAAGTGTGGATGTTTATGGAAGATTAAAAATTAATATAAAGTTAGAAGAGTTAATTGTAGAAAAGAGATTTTTATTGGAATCCACAGGAAAGAATTGAGAACAGCAGAAATGCCATTCACATGTTGGTAAATATAAGACTGTTTATGTATATGAATATGTATATATACCTAATACATATAGTCTATACATATATAACCAAATATTCAAATACATAAGTAGTTACATCAAATGAAAGTAAAAAAAAAAAATTCTATTCAAAAAGCAAATGTTGTCAGACTGGATAAATATGAAAACATGATCTCATGATATATTGTCTACCCTTTCTACCTGTGATATACTTTAAACCTAATACCCAGCTCAAAAGTAAAAGAATAGGAGACTATATAGCATGGAAACAGTAACTGAAAGAGAGAATAGCTAAACTGATATCAAATAAAATTAATTTTAGTAAAATGAATATTTCTCTTTTTTTTAATTTTTTATTGAGAGACAGTGCACATGTGCATGAGGGGACTGAGGGGGTATGGCAGAGGGAGAGGGAGAGAGAGAGAGGGAGACAGAGACTTCCAAGCAGGCTTCACACCCAGCGAGGAGGAGCATACAGGGCTTCATTTCACAACCCTGAAATCATGACCTGAGCTGAAATCAAAAGTCAGTTGCTTAACTGATCGAGCCACCCAGGTGCCGCAAAATGAATATTTCTAGAGGAAAAAGTCATTTTATAAGGATTAAAGAGTCTATTCATCAGGAAGATGGAACAGAAATGAACTATATACAAATAGCATTGGGTACATAAGTCTGATTTTTGTTTTTTATTTTTTTGCTTTTTAAGATTTTATTTAGCTATTTGAGAGAGAGAGTAAAAGAAAGATCACGAGTAGGGGCGAGAGGCAGAGGAAGAAGGAGAAGCAGACTCCCGGTTAAGCAGGGAGCCCAACATGGAGCTCAGTCCTAGGACCCTGACATCATGACCTAAGCTGAAGGGAGACAGCTGACTGAGCCACACAGGTGCCCACATTTAATTATTTTAACAAGCTTATAAATACACTTTATTATATTCTTTATCTATTGCAGAAAGATTAAAATCACATTTTGCATACCATATATCAGTTAGTATTATAATACTATTTTTATATCTTTTCAATAAATGACCTCTTATAGACCATGTTATTTTTTGACATCTTTATTGAAATGTATATAATACTATAAAATTAAGTCATTTAAAGTACACAATTCAATATTTTCTCAGTGTATTCATAGAGTTGTATAATCATCACCAAAACCTAATTTTAGAATATTTTGATCATTCCTATTGAATGATCAAGGATATAAGAGTGACTCTTATATCCTCTCTCCAGCCTTAGGCAAACACAAATCTACTTTATTTCCCTATAGATTTGCCTATTCTGGAAATTTCATATAAATGCAATTATATACTATACCATCTTTTGACTGAGTTCCTGAACCCTGCATCCAGGTTACAGTGTATGTGAGAACTTCATTCATTTTTATTGCTGAGTAACATGCTGTCATATGGTATACCACATTTTGTTTATCCATTCGCCCACTGATGGACATTTGGATTATTTTCACTTTTATGCTGTATGAATAATTGGCATATAAGTGTTTGTATACAAGACATTTTGTGGACATCTGCTTTCCTTTATCTTGAATATACACTTGAGAGTGGAACTGCTCCATCCTAGGTTTAAAATTTTTAAGAACTGTCAGATGGTTTTCCATTTTAGTTGCATAGGTTTATATCCCACTGGTAAAGTATGAATGTCTCAAATTTTCCACATTGTCACCAACACTCGTTATATTCTGTCTTTTGATTTTAACCATTTTAGTGCATGTGAAGTAGCATTTGCATTGTTTTGATTTGCATTTCATTGACGACTAATGACAATGAATATTATTTCATGTTCTTTCTGGTCATCTGTATTTCTTTTTTGGAGAAACATTGATTCAAATCAATTGCCCATTTTTTTTTTATTGGTCTGTCTTCTTATATTGAGTTGTAAGAGTTCTTTATATGTTCTGCATCCAAGTCCCTTATAAGATACATGGTTTGGGAAAAAAAAAAATTCCCATTTTCACTTTTTTGATAGTAGCATTTCTTTCATTTTGATGGTAGCCCTTAAATCACAAAATATTTTAAATTGGATGTAATCTAATTGATCCATTTTTTTCTTTGATTTCTGATCTGTCTATTTGATATCATATCTGTACTGTTGCAATAGCATCAAGTATTTGTGGGTTGCAGTTTGTGGTCTGCAGCAGGATTTCATATTTAATTCAACTGGTAAAATCTGCAAGGTACAGAGTTAAACATTAGTTGCAATTGTGTCTTCACCAGACTAATTCCTTGGTGTTATTTTGGACAGAATTTTATCAACTAGCACCTGAGACTTTGTATTTACTGGCTTACTGGTATTTTGGTTAATTCACCAATAATATATGAGGATATTTTCTGCTGAATTTATCTGAGTTTTTTTTATGCTGACTGCACAGTAAAAATAAATAAATAAGTAAAATAAAAAATTTTAAAAAACCTTGCTACAACCACCAAGAGAATAAGTATTTGTGTCATTCATTAGATACTAGAGATGATAATTTGAAAGGATGTATAAAAATGAGAAGTCATTATGCTAGTGAATTATTTTTACTAGCCCTGAATTATCTTTTGATAAAAATATTCAAATTTCCTCTTAGGTAGAGAATTGCTTTTCACTCTATTGTGCATACCTCAAAAGAAGTTAATCAAGGTACACTTCTTTTCTTGAACAGTGGGAAGAACTATAATAATAATAATAATAAATATAAAAGAAGATGAAAGGGTGTTCTCAGGAAAATGAGTTTGAAAATGTTTGGTGCTTATCCATTATGATGAGTTTTTCCTACAAGCTCTGATCTCTAGCTCCTGTCAGAATTTGAGCTTTGCCACAGATTTATTGAATTGCGCACTATTTTCAACAAAAGTTTTTTTTTTTTCTTATGAAGTAAAGCATTGTTTAAATCACTTGCAATGATCCCTTGTTTCCATTTTAGTTTAAAATGAGGTATAAAATAATTCTACAGAGATTAAAAAGAAAAAGAGTGCTACCCTAAACTCTATGATCAGGTCAACTTCAGATTAACAAAGTCAGATTCCATAAAGGAAAGATTTCCATCCCATTGTTCCAGTTCCATAAATGTGGATTTTTTAAAAAATAAATAGTATAGAGAACAAACCAATGGCTGCCAGAGAGGAGGTGCACAGGCATATGGGATGAAATA
Organism: Lontra canadensis; assembly: GCF_010015895.1. Taxonomy (NCBI): domain Eukaryota; kingdom Metazoa; phylum Chordata; class Mammalia; order Carnivora; family Mustelidae; genus Lontra; species Lontra canadensis. Next base: position 10,843,991 of record NW_022631020.1, read on the forward strand.
GGTGATTGGGATTAAGAGTACATTTATCATGATGAGCACTGAGCAATGTATGGAAGTGCTGAATCACTATATCATACACCAGAAAATAATATAACACTGGGTGTTTAGGCAAAAACTTTTTTTAAAAAGTAGATACTAGACTGACTTTTTAAGTTATCAATTGCTTCTCTCCTAGTTTCCTCAAAGGCATTTTGTACTTGAAAGTATTTGTTGTACTGACATAATTAAGTCTGATACAAACCTGAAGGAAGATACAAACACAGAAAGGTTACAATAAATCCAGCCCTTCTTTCTTTTTTACCATGCAGATGGCATCTACACAGTCAGCTCACATTTAGAAGAAAATCATAATATGTGACCTATGAACTCGCCTTGCAATGGCATGTTGCCCATAGCTATAACTACTAATTGAGAAAATGGAGCATAAAATTACAAAGAAGCATAGAGAACCAATACTTAAAATCTTAAGAAAACTTAATTAATTGAGAGAGCAATCAACAGAAGTAAAGAGTGTTATTTAGGAAATGATTATATGAACTATGATAGAGGTGAAGATGGGGAAAAGATAAAACACAGAATGTCGTTAATTTCATTACTTTTTATGAAGTTAGGAAAATTAAATGCCATGACTTTAATAATGTTCAAATGAAAGAATGACAGCTTGAATACATTGTAAAGCATTAGGTTTCAGAAAAGATTGTTCAGAGCCAGTTGTCTAATTATGTGCTTAAAATTTTTTGGTATAAAATGTGCATTTAAGGCATTTCCACAAATCTTCCTTCGATTCTCCCCAGCCCCATTACTAACATTCTGTCCTTACAAGAGTCCCCTGTTTTGCTTTATATCATTTCAACCTAAGACTGTTTCTTCATTTTAAATGTCTCTTCCATTTAGAATCACTATTTTGTGAATTTCAAAGGTAATTATAAGGTACAGTAATGGAAATTATCCCTTCTTTATAAAAAGCTCTTTTAAAAAGTAATGGAATTTTTCTATTCTTCAAATTTACTATTTTAATTGCATCTTGTTTTTTCTTTTCATTTATTGTGAGACAAGTAGTGTAATATTTGTAACTGCTCTCATTTGCCTTTTCCTTTGTAATCCCAAGATCAGAAGATCGCCACAGGTTCTTGTATTATTCTAACATCTGTTTTTCAAGAAAGCAGGAATGATAAAGCCTAATTTGATTCTCAAAGATATCTCATTCTTTAATTACTCACCATTATACTCATTTAATTTCCACAGAAATTCTGATAATAAAAAGAATTCATCTTAAAATTGAAAATTCAGTAAAAGACAAATTATTTCCATTATGTCTATAAATAATACCATTGTATCCATTATATATAAAATATGAAACTTTTGTATTTCTATAAACTGAGTGTATTTTAAACATAATATTTATTCCCCTCTGTAGCATGTAGAAGCTAATCAATACAAAGTTTTAAGTATGAAAAAAAATATGTAACTAACATCTTTTTAGCATCCATTATAGGCTAGCATTCTTTTAAATATTTGGATGCATTTTCTTATTTAATTCACAAAATCACGCTCATGAAATCAAATTATAATTTAACCCCACTTTACAGATGAGGGAACTGGTGCTGCTAGGTATTGCCCTGGGAATAGACGATTGCATGGCAAAGAGTGCAAATATGTTCTTGGGCTCCGCAGTTCATCTGTTCTAGTGGGGAAGACAGCCAACACCAACAAGTAAGGAAACAAAGAATTTCAAGATAAACAAAAAGGTTACAAAGGTACAAAATAACAGGCAGAGGTGGTGCTTCAAATAACAAGGTGGAGAAATCTTTTTTGAGGAGTTGACACTCATAATGAGGCCTGGAGGAAAATAAAGAACCACTTATGGGAAGAATTGTAATGAAATTATTTTAGTATAAAGGAATACTAAATGCAAAAGCTCCATGTAAGGGAAACAATCCTAGACAATAGAATAGGCAACTGACAGAAAGACAGTGTGGCTGGGAATTGGTGAGTACATATAATTTAATACAGCTAAAATGATAACCAAGGATCATATCACTTGGGGGCCAAATCAGGGAGAACCTCGACAGCCATATCGATGATGTGTGACTTATCTTAAACTCATTAGAGGCCACTGTGGATTGAAATCATGCATTTCTTTCCATGTTGAGCTATTTTTTTTTGTGTAAACATCCTTGTTTACACAGCATTTTCATTTCGTGTTTGTTTTTCTCTTCCATAATATTTTGAGTCATTTATGAACAGGGCCTCTTCTTCCTTTATTTATCCATAGACCTAGCATCACACTGATGAAGTTTTAAGGCATAATTAACTCTAAATGAATGATTTAAACTTCAGGGGTTTTAATAATGGCTGTTTCCACTGACTAGTGTACATGAATTACAATCAGAGATGCAGAAAATTTTAACCCAGTTTCACAATCTTGTACCAGTTACCACTCTCCAAAAATAATTTTTAGAGTAAATTGAATCTCTAATTGTATATTTTATATAGTGTATTCAGGGCTTTCTCATTAATAGAGAGGCATAACATAACGGACACCAATCTTTTTAACATCTTTTACAAAATATCAAACATGTATTTAAAAAGACTAACAAAGAGCTGAGATTTTATTTAGTCCCATTGCTCACATTGTTTACTATTATTTTCCTCAGATATTAAAAATGTATGTCTAAAAATTGTTACATTAATATGAACCCTTTTGTCTTATTAACTTGTACTAATGAAAATTCTTAAGAGACCCTTATCCTTAGTAGGAATTTCTTAGTGTCTTGCTCAAAATCTATCATTTTGGAGCGCCTGGGTGGCTCAGTGGGTTAAAGCCTCTGCCTTTGGCTCAGGTCATGATCCCAGGCTTTCTGCTCAGCAGGGAGCCTGCTTCCCTTCCTCTCTCTCTCTGCCTGCTTCTGCCTACTTGTGACCTCTGTCTGCCAAATAAATAAAATCTTGAAAAAAATCTATCATTTTGATCTCTTTTCAGTCCAGTTATTCATATTTATTCCCTAACTTTTTTTATTTCCCACAAAAGAAGAAACATTCAGTAAAATATCTGTTATTGTCATTTATGGTGAGTCTGATAGATATAAAATAAGGCACAGAGATAGGGCAAATGTGACAAGGCTTTTTTTTCCTTGTGATTTTTATCATCACTTATTTCATAATCCCTGTTTATCACTGTACTAGAACGAGAAACTCACTGTGACCCTCAAAGAAAAAGCTCAGACGAACTTCTTTTCTAACCTTGAATGTCTTCACTGTTCATTTTGTAGTTTCTCTTTTTTAACTAATTTCAAAACAAATTGGCTTTATTAAATTCTTTATTCAGTACCTATTTTACTGGATTTTGCACTTTGAAATTGTAATTGTCACTTCAGATCAGATTCTCATCTAGTTTTATAAATGTTCCTCCACCAGAGAAGAGAAAGACAAGACTGATCCAGCTCTGACTTGACTTTGAAGTTAGTGGTTAAACAACCACGTTAAAAATCATTCTTAGAGCAGTGAAGATATAACAGAAATCTCTCTCTCTCTCTTTTCAAGATTTTATTTATTTATTTGAGAGAGAGAGAGAGCGAGCGAGTAAGAGAGAGCACAAGAGGGTAGAAGGTCAGAAGGAGAAGCAGACTCCTTGCGGAGCTGGGAGCCCAATGCAGAACTTGATCTCGGGACTCTGGGATCATGACCTGAGCTGAAGGTAGTCCCTTAACCGACTGAGCCACCCAGGCATCCCAACCTTCTCTCTCTTTCTCTCTCTCTAATAGACTGTTTCACACTTACATTATGCAATTTTTTTATTATGTTATGTTAGTCACCATACAGTACGTCATTAGTTTTTGATGTAGTGTTCTAAGATTCATTGTTTACATATAACACCTAGTGTTCCATGCAATTCATGCTATGCAATGTTTAATAGGCTTTAAGGGAATGTGCCCCACTAGCTAAATTACATTTTTTCTATGATTGAAATATTGTCTAATCAAATTTAAATGCAACTTGTTCAAGATAGATTAGAAACGCAGAACTATTCTAATTCCTTGGCAAACTCATATTTCATTTACATGGATAGAGAGAGCAACTTTATTCCTACCTCCTTTAGTCCCTGTGTGTTAAGTGTCTCAGTATTTATTGAATAAAGTGTATGTTTTCAAGCATGCATTTAAAACAACACTGAGATGTAAATTTTAATGTTTTTCTCTCTTATAACCATCTTTACTGCATGTGTTTTAAACATTTTTTTCTGCATACATTACAGAATAGCTTTCATATCCGCTCCCTTAAATAACAGTTTGCAATATAGCAAAAAATTCATATTATCTTTATTATGTGTGTTTTATTCTTAACTGAGATATAAGACACATTAGCCATGAGATAGTTGTTAAATCTTGATCTGTTTGGTATATTTATCTTTTAAACAGTATACATCAAAGTGTCTGTAACAGACACCAAAAAAGACTATGAGAAAGGCTAAGTACTATATGAGGAAACAAATTGCAGGCCCTGGTAAATGCAACTTTTTAGGTTTGACACAGAAAATTTAAGTTAATAAATCTAAAGAATTCATTCTCAACAACACATACCTTCATTAAATGGCATATGTTATATTTTAACATGTTTTGTCTTTATAAAAATGACAATATAATTAAATTCAAAGTGGTATGTTATCATTGTCTTAATGTAACAGATACTTTTATTTAGCACATAAGTATGTCAGACACTTGTTATTTACTTTATTTCATTTGATCTTCAAAATTATCCTACCATGTAACAGTATGTTCATTTTACCAATTGTCATGAAAATAAATCATACAGTTTGCTTCTGTGGCTCATAATGCTTTCATCCATAACTTTCTCGTTTATAGTGATCTATTAAATAGCTTTATCACTTTCATTTTGCAGATTAAGAAACACCGAAGCTAAGTTACTTTGCTGGGACCCAAGAAAAATTTAAGATTCCTTATTAATGTTTGCTTTAAGAATCCTAACAATTGCCACTTCTCATACTTTATACTCCCTCTGTATATGTCCAAAGATACTGGAACCAATTGTATTATACAGGTCATTTTCTTTTCTGTACTGAATAATAAATTGGGGTGTGCCAGAATAATTAAAAGTCTTTATTTTGAAGATTGGCAGTAAATTGAAAGATTCTTTAAATGTTGAGCTTATCCATTATTCCATTGAACATTGATTACCATGAGAGCTGCTGATTTTAATGACATTTTACATAATAATTTCAACTTAAATGAGATTTTGAATATTTTAATAAACTATGTAGAATTTTCAATAGAATCTATAATTGACATCTCAAAGTAAAACTTTTCCTTTCATTTCTTTATGCTTGAGCAAGTTTCTAAAGAACATTTATATGAAATGCATTTTAACATTTTGATTATTGATATTAATGTTTGACACCAAAAGTTGGTAAATTCAGTTTTCTAGAGTATTGCTCTCTTCAAAGAGATACTTAGAAGAATATATTGACCCAAATAAATAGGTCAGCTTTTCATTAGAGCTTTTTAAATTCCTGTCTAATTTCTTCTATAAATGTATTATTTTGAATATTTTTAGGGTAAGAAAATATTTTTCCATCAAAGCAGAAATTCATTCCCTGAAAGAGCCTAAGGCCATGATGAATGGTTATATTTATATAATAAGTAGCAATTATGCTACCCAATCAGGTTTAAAATATCAATTGATCATTATTAATCACATCAATTGTGTTTAAAAGTATTTACTCTCTCCAGTGTTTCCTAAAATTTGGATTAATTTATATATTTTACCCATGAATTGTGATTATTATAAAACATATATCTGATTAAAATGGAATAAATGATTTATAAAGCAATCATTCTCTCTACTGCCCCACTGCTTGAATTATTCATATTTGATAAAATATACTTAATTAAAATTATCAGTATTTTACTTGCAAAATTGGGAGAGACAGTGTAAGGAAAATATTGACAGACTAAATGGCATGCATGCCTTGTAATACCTTAGGTAAAGTGAAATTTTAAGAAAGTGTAATATGTCAAACAAATGTGGTCAGTTTCAAATCTTTTCTCCATAAGTAAATGTGAAAAGGGGACTTGAGAGAATAAGAATATCTATAAGCGGGGCGCCTGGGTGGCTCAGTGGGTTAAGCTGTTGCCTCCGGCTCAGGTCATGATCTCAGGGTCCTGGGATCGATTCCCGCATCGGACTGTATGCTCAGCAGGGAGCCTGCTTCCCTCTCTCTCTCTTTGCCAGCCTCTCTGTCTACTTGTGATCTCTCTCTGTCAAATAAATAAATAAAATCTTAAAAAAAAAGAATATCTATAAGCTGAAGAATCTTAGAATGTTCCCATTGTGATAATGAAGAAACAGTAGTGGATTCTCCAGACTCAACGAAGCACCTGAGACCATTTTCATGAAGGTCCCCTTATTGTTCCAGGGATTCCTGCTGAGACAAGATTCCTTGGTGTGCTCATAGACAACTATGCCTGGAACAAAGAAGCAGTCTAGGCAATCAGGCATTAACGAGCGAGACCAATGCCATCACATCCATTTCTTTATAAAGAACATTAAAAAACAACAGAGATATGTCCATGAAAAGTCTTGCATTTCTAGGACAAAAGGTTGGAAGGAGTGAAAAAAGAATGGGAGTACTGTTCTATGTCGACAGAACTTAATTGTTTCAACCTCATATGTCTTGGAAAGAGTGCTAGAAATCAAGAGCAAGTGTTGTCACTGTTCTCCAGCATTAAATGCCTTTGCTGGGGAAATTTCTATAATAGTCTAGATCCTGCCAATAAATCCTGTCTCATCAGTACCATTTCTTATTCTTACACATAATGCTCAGACCAAACCTTAATAGTAATTCCCAAATACCTCATTCTTCTTATATTCAGGCTTTTGCATTTGTTTTCCTCATCTGGTAGAGCCCTTCTTTTTTCACCTGGATAATGATTATGCACCCTTCATGTCTGAGTTTCTATGTTACTACTTATGGAAACAAATTTTAGTGATTCATAAATCCCAGGCCATTTTACCTAATCTACCTTTTCCCTGTGTTTATCCCTATCTTAGCATTGATGGCTCTTGGATGTTAAATCTCATGTGACAGATTTCACAAACACTGTGGAACTATAATGAAAGTTGAACTATGTCTGCTTTGCTGATGTTTTTCTAATGTTAAAATAATACCTAGTACATGGGAGGCAACCTAACCTAACCTAACCTAACCTAACCACTACTGTATATGACAATTTCTATGAAACACACTGAGTCTCAACACAGGACACTCAAGGAAACTTCCTTTTAGCCTTCTTTGGTGCCTGGCCATTTGTAGAGAGGACAAATGATTGCAAACACATGAGTGCATCTTTTAGTATTTGACCCCAAAACAATCTTAAGCTTTTCAAATACTTTAGAAATTATATAGTTTCATACTCTAAGGAGAAGGAATGAAATAACATAAGAATTATATAACATATCAATAAATCAGATCACCAGTAACTGAAAGATCTAACATCCAAAAAAAAAAATAAAATAAAATCAGTCTCCTGAGTCCAAGTTTGGTGAATTTAACTTTTTCAGAAATTATTGACCTATTTATTTCATAAGAAGAACATTCTCAATTTTTGCCCAGCTGGTTGGACTGCTAGCACTGTAATCTGATTACAAGTCAATCCAGGCAGACTGGGTTCAATAGGAATAACACTGTATTCATTTTAAAAACCTGCATAATCCAGGGCACCTGCATGGCTCAGTCCGTTGAGTATCTGGCTCTTGGTTTCTGCTCAGTTCATGATCTCATGGGTCATGTCATTGGGCTCAATGCTCAATTGGGAGTCTGCTTGAAGATTCTCTCCCTCTGCTGCTCCCCAACTTCTGTGCATGAGTGCTCACTCTTTCTCTCTCTATTTCTCAAATAAGTAAGTAAAATTGTAAACAAAACAAAACTCTCCATAATCCATTTTTCAATTGCATTTCATCTAACACCCTTCTAATTAAGACTAGAATTAATGCCTCCCTCACCTATGAACATTATTCCCTTTGACTATGTTTTAGTTTGAGACGAACAAAGAAGAATAAGTCACTAGAATCTCCACAAATTACCTTGACGATGAATACAGTCACGTGCAGATAGCTACTGCAATCACTGTGTTTTATTGGCTGCTTTTCTTACTCTTCATACTGAATCTCTAGCCTCCTACTTAATCCCCACTCTAAAAATTTCCGGGGATGTCCTTTTCAGGATCACAAATATGCCCACTCATATTCCGAGTCATACTAAGAGTTTCGAGCTCTCTCACTATGTATTTTAGCGCCCAGTGTTATCTGCTACTGCTCTGTTGTCATGGGAATTTCTTATCATTTCAGCCCATGCTCTATTTGAAGCTACTTTTTCCCATGGAATGAATCACCATAGTGCAGATGCAGTGCCCTCCCACTAGGGATGCAAGTGTGGATAGATAGATTCAGTTCTAGTCTACAGTCTGTAAAATGAAATAAACAAAAATAAAATGGAAATGCTATCCAGTGAACTATATTGAGCCTGGACTCCAGAACCACATCCTCTGGGTTCAGACCCTAAATCTAGAATTTTGTTATTTCTGTGATCTAGGGCAATTTAATTTAGCTGTCTGTGCATCACTTTTCTCACTGGTAGAGTGGAGATTAAATTCTATTTCCCTCATAGCTATGTTACCAGACTTAAACCAGATAAAATGTCTGAAGTTCTTAGAATAATATTTGGAATATAATACCTCATAAATATATGTTGATTTTTTAAAAAATCAGCTTTAAATAACCATCCTTGAAATTGTCATTCCATAAGATAGCAAAATAACGTTCTACAAAATAACCACAGTCACATTATGACAAAATAATTCTGCATTAAACCTCTTTTGGGAGCACTACATTAACAATGTTGAGTATCTTTTTTTGTCTAGTGATTATAGGTTTTAATTTTTTTTTAATTCCAGTTAGTTAACATAGTGTAATATTAGTTTCAGGTGTACAATATAATAATTCAACACTTCTATACATCACTCAGTGCTTACCACAACAAATGCACTCCTTACTCCCCATCAATTTTTAACCCACCGCACCCCCACCTTCCCTCTGGTAACCATCAGTTTGTTCTCTATAGTTAAGAGTTTGTTTCTTGGTTTGCTTTTTTTTTTTTTTTCTTATTAAGATTTTATTTGTTTATTTGACACAGAGAGAGAGAGATCACAAGTAGGCAGAGAGAGAGGGGGAAGCAGGCTCCCCACTGAGCAGAGAGCCCTATGAAGGGCTCCATCCGAGGACCCTGAGATCATGACCTGAGCTGAAGGCAGAGGCGTAACCCACTGAGTCACCCAGGCACCCCGGTTTGCTTCTTTCTTTTTTTTCTCTTTGCTTGTTTGTTTTGTTTCTTAAATTCCACATATGAATGAAATCATATGGTATTTTAATAGTAGCAAGTGAATTTTATAAATTTTCAAGAGGGGATAGAATATGTATGGTTTACCAGTTTGTCTGTGAAATCCTCTTTTTCACAATGATTTCATTAATAGCTCTCAAAATTTGTCCCCCGTATATCATAGGTTGGGAGATTTTGCTTTAAAAATACTGTGCTAATAAGGAATGTTTCTATATTTTGTACTATTATATTCAAGATTTATAAATTATCATTAAGCAATTTTTGGCTACTTAATCACAGTGTCTTTTATACTATGTAGAACTTATAAATAATGCACTTGCAGTGCATAAAAAGTTAGTGAAGTTAGGCAATGACATTTATTATTCTCAACATAAAAAAATATTGAACTATACTTCTATATTCTCAAAGCCACAAATATTCAGTTGCCCAGATTTACAGAATATGGCACTGGGAATTAATTACAGTCTAAAGCATATGAGAAAGTAGGCAATACCAAGTCAATTCTACTCTTTATACCATATTTAAAAATAAAAATTGGCTATCATTTTAAAAGTGGCTAAAAAGGGGCACCTGGGTGGCTCAGTGGGTTAAAGCCTCTGCCTTCAGCTCAGGTCATGATCCCAGGGTCCCGGGATCGAGCCCCGCATCGGGCTCTCTGCTCAGCAGGGAGCCTGCTTCCTCCTCTCTCTCTCTCTCTCTCTGCCTGCCTCTCTGCCTACTTGTAATCTCTGCCTGTCAAATAAATAAATAAATAATCTTAAAAGTGGCTAAAAAAATTGGCTATTGTTTAAAACATTTTAAAATGTTTTAAAAAAGTGAATGGCTAATAAGTAATCGTTTCATAATCATTATAGGTCTAGAATGATAAATAAGTGATAGAGGATTTGTGTATAAAAATGGCAAGTTAATTTTTTCCTGACTTTGCTTAGGCAGATTGGAAACATGCATTTATATTGACAGTTTTCATCAATAAGAACTAGAATGTTGAAATTTTTACCTCTGTTCATTTATCATCAACAAATGTCCTACATTATAATTTTAAAGCATATAATAAAATTATTTCAGTATTAAAGCATTTTATAAATACCAACTTCACTGTAATTTTATACTTGTATGTTTGTCATTACTGCATTTAAAAAAAATCTAACAAATTAATATATGTGACATTGTACTTTATATTTCCTTATTACACTTAAAACAAATAATGCATATAAATAATACATAAATATGTATATTTGTATACATTTTTCTCTGTGCTTGACATTACAGCTCATAGAACACTTTGTAATATCTATATTGGATTTTACAAAATCCCTACAAATGTACACATGGCATTATTGTTAGTGGAAAGATGAGAGTCATTTAGGTAAATAAGATTCAAGCTCAAATATTTGATATTTTGTATAAAACTTTCAACCAAATGAAAGTCTTCATTGTAACTTGTACATGAAAAAGAATCAAGTATGAATTATACATACTCAAATATATCACACAGATTGATAATCTGTAAGAATATTGATTGTTAATCTGGTTATTAATTATCTTTAATAATTCATTTTAGTGGAAAGTAGTTTTCATACTAAAATTCAGTAACTCAATAAGAATTGCCCATCACATTAGGTACATTGAGATAATTTTGTTAACTTGAGCTTGTCACTATTTATTGGTATAATAATTTGATGGAAAAATAGCATTTAATTATGCATTTTTGTAGGTACACTGTTTAATCTATTACTGGCCAATAATTTTGTTATGGAAACCAATGATCCAAACATTATAAACTATAAGAAATATAATTATAAATTTGACTTTGAAATAACATTGGATTTCATATTTTTATTTGTGGATTTCATATTTTTAGTTGGAACTGAGCTCATCTTTTTTTCACTGTATGGATAAGTTTTTCCATGCTTTTTTTGTCCTTTGGAGTTTTTTTCTTTTGTTTGTTTTTAATGAACATGCTCCACTTCATGCTCTGCCCTTCTGGTTGAAAGCCAATATCCAAGAGGTTGATTTTTCAACCATTGGTAAATATGATGTCTATTTTGAGCCTTGTGCCATTTGGACACACAACCCTGTATCTATCTTCATGATTCTATCAACTTTTATTTCTTTGATTACATTTTCCTGATTTTCCTTTCTTATCTCTAAAGCACTTTTATATTCATTCTACTTTGCTGACATTTCAGCCTTTATCCATTCTGAAAATATTGCTATAATGAGAAGCTCATTTCCAGGACTTCTCTCTCTCTCTCTCTCTTTTTAAATTTTACTTTCCACGGACTTCCTAAGCAAAAAATACCCTCTTGTATGGATTTACTGCCACATAGTGGCTCATAATGCACATGTCCAGCACAAAGGTCTTTCCAACCATATACCCCACAATTTACACTCTTTACACATTAAATTAATATTTTGCTCATTATTTGTCCATTCTAGGGTCCCTTCTCTCAGCAAATGATGTACAAATTAACGTTTAAACTAAAAACCCATTTTGATGCCATTTTATTCTTAATCTTTCCCCTTCTTATCAGTCACCAAGTTCTGTCACTTAACTCTCAGAATTTCTCTAAACCCTCTACTTTGCTTCCTTCCCTATTGTCTTTAGCAGTCTTATTCCTCTTCAATTAATTCTTCTCCAAGTAGATAAATTTATATATTTTTATAAAAGTTTGGATTGAATTGCAGTTCTCCTTTAAGTTACCTAATGATTTCTTTTTACACGTGGGAATAAGTGTCCAATTATTTACCATGACATGCACAAAAACTCATCAATAATTCTACCATATTTCATATTTTAGATTCTTTGGATATCTTACAGTACATTATTCTGTCTTACCTCTAGGTTTTCACATTTATACAGAACTCTAAACATTTTACTTTACACCTCTCTTGACCTGCATTACTCTTACATTTACTGTGCTGTCAGATTAAGTATGCTTCTTCTAAAAGCGCATTAGGAAAAGTAAAGACAGAAAAACTGGCCTAATTGAGTTTGAAACCCATAAATTAATAAGGTTATGCTTTTTACATATGTTTGAAAGTTTCTTCACGAGGAATGTAGCCCAGGAGAGAAAAGATAGAAAGCAAACAGTGCTTGCATTGGCTTAGTGTATGTAAAATTTTCAGGTTAGATATTCAATAAAAGCTACGCCAAACACTAAAGCAATAGCTTCAAATACCATTTTCTTAGAAAGGAATGCTATGTCATGTTATCATTTTTTAAATCAATATATCTTAATAGCTTAAGAAATACATTTTCTTGTCATTTACTGTTTATCTAAAGTATGGCCTAAATACTGTCTACTGTCAAGTAAGTGGCTTTCAGCAGAACTAATTATCTAGCAAAGATTATATAAAATAAAATAATAAGAGTGATTATCAGATGGCTTTTTGTTGTTATTGTCATCATACAATACCTTTAAAAAGGTGTAATAATAAGATTTTTAATAGTAATTAAATGAAAAAACATTGTTTTTCTAAATTTTGAATTATAATTTCAGTTGTTATACTTGCTCCTTACTAACTTTTTTTAACATTAAACAAGGGGTTCAACTATCTAGAGTATTAAATTAAAATGTAAAAGTAAAGTCATCCTTACCTTTTAAGAGTATTTTGTTTACCTCTCAAGCAAGTGGGTGGATAAGAGGTGTGATTCACATCATTTTCCCCTGTCATATTCTGGTCAGAGTTTATGGTTTAATTTCAACATAAAGAAATCTCTCCTTCCCATTTTTAGTGAAATAAAATGATAGAACTGTAGGTCATTAATTCAATTGTTCATTATCTCTGCCTAGATTTCCATATCATTGCTTAATGACATTTTAAATTGTGGATACATTGTCATTTGGTTTATCAGAGATTCAACATCTCTGTGAGACTGCTGACTCTGAAATGTTTGTTTTAGATTCAAATCTATATCCTATTTTGTTTTGTTTTGTTTTGTTTTTCATCTCAATTTGGATGCCTAAAAAAAGGAATGTTTTTCTCAAATCAACTTCTTGCTTATGGCTTTCTTTTGAAAAAATTGCTTCAATAATCTTTTGGATCCTCGGGTTTGGAATTGCAAAGACTTTTTGAATTACTTTGGTTCTATTTGAGTCACATCCTATAGATAGTCAAGTCTGTATTAGATGCTGACATTAGAAATCATTAAGAAGCAAAAGACAAAATACAGGTTCCTTACTAAAAACAAATGTAAGCAATAATGGAAACAGTATCTCATCTCTAACTGTCCTATAGATCCTACCTTAAAACTTCCTATTCAATTTTATTCTTCATAATATCAATACAATCAACACCCTTGTGTGCAGTAGTCATTAATTCTTCTCATTCTCTGCTCAATTCTTCTTTTCTTAAACATTTAATTTTACTTTTTCCCACAAGAACTAGAATTAGTCATGTTACTTTCTTTACCTAATAAACTATGAACTGAAGTAAATTTTGATACTTTAGGGCAGATCCTTGGGTGTTGCTCATTTCATTCTCTATTCCTGCCTCTGTAATCATGGTAACATATTTTGAGTTGCAACCTGTTAGCCTGAATTTCTGATTGACCATGATAAACAGAGAGTTGTGGCTGATCTATGATAGAAATGTGGTAATGAAGAAATAATTGCAGTTGTTTTAATCCATTGAGATTAGTGTGTTTGTTGTTGCTGTCACATAATCATATCTTCCCTGATTTACAGTTTCCATACCAACCTCCATTCTGCATTAACTCAACATTTTCTGCACACTTAATAATTTAGCCATCTTTCTAACTCCTAACATGTTAGCTCCTAACATGACTTCCAAATATTATGTATTTCCTTACTACTTGATAAGTTAACTACAAACTCTTTGGATCTAAAATTGAGATTATTTTTATATTCTAATCATTGTCACTTTGGCAGAAGTTGTGAAATATTTGGATATAGTAAAACCAGAAAAGGAACAAATCACAACTTGGCAAGTTTTAATTCCGCAACATTTTTGAAAATAGGGAGAAAACTTACCAGCATGGCAGACAAGACTGACTAAGTCAACTGAAGCATTCTCAAAAAAAAGAAAGAAAAAAGAAAAAAATTACTATAAGGAAAATATCACTTTCCTAGTCTGTTTGGGTTACTAAAAAAATACTATAGATTGGATAGCATGTAAACAAAATAAATTATTTCTCAAAGTTCCTGATGTGGGAAGTCCAAGATCAAGGCACTGGTAACTTCAGTATCTGATGAAAGCCCACTTTACAGGTCCCAGATAGCCCTTCTAATTCTGTGCCTTCACATGGTGAAAGGGAGAAGACTGCTCTCTGGAGTCTCTTTATAAAGACATCAATCTTGAGGGTTCATGAGGGTTCAGCTCTCATAACTTAATCACCTCCCAAAGACACCACCTTCAAATACATCAGATTGAAGCCTAGGGTTTTAGCACATGCATTTGAGGGACTACAAACTTTCATTTTATGGCCATGTTATTCAACTCAAAGCTATTCAATCAGATATACAGAGACAAATGGGAAACTAACTGAGACAGTGAAGTCAAGGGGACTAGTATTAATTTATTTTTGATTATGTAGTGAATGCCCAGCTGTAGAATGGAGATTAGGAAAGTGGGACTCAGGACAGTACTAGCATCTTAGAAGATTGGAAAGGCAGGTAAATTAAGCAAGATAGGAATAATTTTGTAGAAAGCTAGTATTGGAGTGAATAAGCAAAAGAAACTACATCATTAAATTGCAGATCTACCTCTGTTCTTTTGCTTTTCTTATTACCTTCTTCTCAAATTCCTAATGTTTCTTAAAATTGTTAAGAAATTTTCATTTCAGTTTTCTTTCTCCCTATTATAAATGTTTTGCTACTGATACATGGGATTTATTTACTCTGTCATCAGTTCTTTCACATTCTGTTTATAGTTCTCACAGTATTTTTACACCTCTAGTCTTATAACACTTATATTTATTAATTTCCTTTATGAATTTTCTGTTTCTTGAAAATAAGAATACCATATGCTAATCTTTTATTTAGTCAAACCCAGTAACTTGCTTATTGCTAACTTTTAATAAATATCTATAAACTGATATTATTGATTGAAGTGATAATTTAAATTATAATTAAAAATGATGTTCCATGATTTTTTCCTTTTGTGTCTGGTATCTTTCATTCTTTTTCATTATTTCCTACGTATTAACAGTCTGACCTATGTAGGTCACATTAACTACCACCCTTACTCTCTGGATACCAGTTTATTTGGCCAACAGGGAACTCTGTGCTACAGACTGTGTCTCCCCTAAAATGTACATTGTTGAAACCTAATCCCCAGTGTGATGATATTTGGAGGTAGGGCTTTTGGGAGATGATTAGATGGTGAAGGAAAAGCCTTCAAGAATGAGATTAGTACCCTTATAAAAATGCCCAGAGAGCTAGCTTCCTCCTCCCGCTGTCATGCAAGAATATAGGATAAAAAGGGCTATCTACAAAGGAGGGGGTAGGAGCTCACCAGACATGGAATCTGTAGGTACTTTGATCTCAGACCTCTTGGGCTTCCGGATTGTGAGAAACGTTTCTGTTTTTCATGGGCCACAAACTATGGCATTTTGTTACAGACCTGAACAGATTAAAAGAGACATCGGTACCAAGAAGTGGGTATACTGCTGTAACAAATACCTAAAAATGTGGGAGCAGCTTTCAAACTCTTGATCAAGGCTGGAGAAGTATGGAGGTGCATCTAGAGCTTACATTACACTGAACAGATCTTCAAACACTTCTCTGATAAATCCCCAGGCAGAAAAGAGGGCATCTGTAGCAAAATCCTCAGGCTCTTAGAGAATACCTAAGTAATCCCAAACAGAATGTTGGAAGAAATATGGACAATAAAGGACATTCTGATGAGTTCTGAGGCAGCAATGAGGAACAGGTTATTGGATACTGGATGAGAGGCGATCCTTGTTATAAATTAAAAAAGAACTTGGCTGAATTGTGTTCATGTTCTGATGCTTTGTGGAAAATAGAAATTGCAAGAAATGAAATTGGATATTTTGCTGAGGAAATCTTTAAGCAAAGTGTTGAACATGTGACCTGGTTCTTCCTGACTGCTTGTAGTGAAATGTGATAAGAGAGAAATGGCTTAAAGATGGACTTACTAACCAAAAAGACACCAGAACTTAAAGATCTGGAGGGAATTCTCAGCCAGTTTTTATTGAAAGGAATAGGAAAGCCTGTTTGGGAAAGAACAACAATGATGTGGCCAAATGACCATTTGATAAGGAGATTAACCAGCCATCTGAACCAAAAGCCAGAAGCTACTGCTCCAGGCATTGGAAGAATGACCTTAAATGCAATTCACAGATCCTCAGTGCTATTCCTCCTATCACAGGCTCTGAGTGTAAGGTCCAGCAGGCAGAGTGATTCCAAAAGAAGGATGCTGGCATTCATGGCTCCTTCTCACATGGTGGACTCCATTCCCTGCATCTCAAACAACTGCAAAAGAGCAACCGGTGGCTCTGCAGGCCTCTGTATGGCATAGGCACAGGTGCTACACTACAGGGGGAACAGGCAGTAAACTGTGGCAGTGTTTGTGATGCCTTTTCTGTTGGCACACAGAGTACTTAAGTTGAACTGACCATTTCAGAGGACAAAGATTCTGCAGAGTCCTGGAGAATGGAGGGCCAGCTCAGAGTCCAGACCAGAAGAATCACTTGTTCACCATTCCATCCTGATGAACTAAGGTGCCAGAAGAGACACAGAGGCAGAACAATCACCTAAGGGGAATCCCAACCTCCAATCCTAGACTCCAATCCAAGACCTAAGGAAGGGGAGTGACAACCCCAGTGTGGCTGGAAGGCATAGCATCCAGCCAAAATGATCTTCTTAAGCTTGAAGGTTTAATGCTGTTTTTCCTTAGATTTTGGATTTCTCTAGGAACTGCCAGCCATTTATTCTTTCCTATTCTTTTTTTGGGAATGGGAATGCCTATTTTATGCCTGTTCCACAATTGTTTTTGGAAGCACCTAACATTGGGATCACACATTCACAGCCTGAGAGGAATTTGCTTCAGAATGAATCAGTCCTTATCCTTATCTGCCCATATCTGCTTTAGAAAATATTTAGAGACTTTGGACTTTAGACTTTTGAATTCATGCTGGGATGAGTTAAGACTCTGGGGCTATTCTGATGGAATTACTGTATTTTGCATGTGAGAAGGACATGATTTTTTTTTGGGGGGGGAGGGTAGCAGGAGTGGAAAGCTACAGACTGAATGGTTGTGTCCTTCCTCTCCTAAATCCATTATGTTGAAACCTAGTTCCCAGTATAATGTTTTTAGGAGGTGGGGCTTTTTGGTGGTGATTAGCTCAAAGAAGTGAGCATTCCCGTAGGTAAGAAGACAGTCATCTATGAGTCAGGAAATGGCTGTCACCATACACCTAATCTGTTAATGGATTGATCTTGGAATTTCCACTCTTAAGAATTGTGAGTTTCTGTTGTTTATAAGCCATCTGGTCTATTAC
The DNA here is from genome assembly GCF_010015895.1 of Lontra canadensis. Classification (NCBI taxonomy): domain Eukaryota; kingdom Metazoa; phylum Chordata; class Mammalia; order Carnivora; family Mustelidae; genus Lontra; species Lontra canadensis. Next base: position 10,861,891 of record NW_022631020.1, read on the forward strand.
ATTTTGACAGAGCCTCCTGAATGGACTAACACACCATACAAGAATATCAAAGTAAGGGGGAAGTGTGGATTCAGTTATTTATTTCCATGAGTTTCTCTTGTGCAATCACCATGGGCAAGCTGTATTCCTGTGTGAAATTTGTTGCTTCAAGTATCATACTTCACAAATCCACTGTTCTGTATCTGGATTCTAACAACTCATCTGCCCAGGAGGTGGCCAAAGCCCCGTGTGACTAAAGGATGCTAAATTCATTTTCTTTTTGTTCCTCAATACCCCACCTACACTTGGGGCACCTGGGTGGCTCAGATGGTTGAGCAGCTGCCTTGGGCTCAAAGTCATGATCTCAGTATCCTGGGATGGAGCAGTGCCTCTGACTCCCTGCTCAGCGGGGATTCTCCCTCTCCTTCTGCCCTCCCCCACCCACGCTTGCGCTCTCTCTTGTGTGCTCTTTGTCTCTCTATCTAAAATAAATAAATAAATTCTTTTTATTTTATTTATTTATTTATTTATTTGAGAGAAAGAGAGAGAATGAGAGGGGAGAGGTCAGAGGTAGAAGCAGACTCCCCGCTGAGCAAGTAGCCCAGTGTGGGACTAGATCCGAGGACTCGATCCTGGGACTCCAGGATCCTGACCTGAGTCAGGTGCCCCAATAAATAAATTAAAAAAGTATACCCATCCAATCTTTTGCAGATGACACCTCAAATTACCTATCTTATTTTGGGTATCTGTTTTATGGTGGGTTGCTAACTGGTGTAAATATAGCTAAATTAGTTCTAGTTGCTCAAGATTTGTAGTTTAACCAAGGTAGTATTTCATGAATTTTAGATACTATATTGAAACTATATGGAGTAAATATGTTTTGGGGACAGAATACTAAAGTAAATATTAAAAAAAAAGTTATTAACAACTAATTTGATTCAATGTTATATATAAAATCTACTTAAATATTAGCAAAATCAAAACTTGGATGTCATCTGTGAATATATTTCTACTATGAAAATAGTATGAAACCTTAGAGATTGAAGTTCTACAACACTGTTGAAAATTAGAATCTAGGGATGCCTGGGTGGCTCAGTGGGTTAAGCCTCTGCCTTCGACTCAAGTCATGATCTCAGGGTCCTGAGATCAAGTTCCGCATCAGGCTCTCTGCTCAGCAGGAAGCCTGCTTCCCCCTCTGCCTCTATCTGCCTCTCTGCCTACTTGTGATCTCTTTCTCTGTCAAATAAATAAATAAATAAAATCTTTAAAAAAAAAAAAAGAAAATTAGAATCTAGAATTCATTCACAATGTCATTCCATGTGTCTGTGATATATACTATTCTTTTTTCAGTTCTAGTACATGTTCCAACTCCTCTCAATACATCTAGCCAGTAGCCAATAATGACCATCTCTTTGGAGACATAAGCATTTCCTTTTTTTTGTATATTTAAACACTTGAATACAAAAATGATTGTGATTAGAATAAAACAGCCACTCCTTTGTATAAGCAGTACCATCTGTCTAGTCATAGAGGAGGTTAGAACATAATGCAATGCCTCACCCCTCAAGTTTTAGTGTGAGACTGCAGAGAGATTAAGAATGAGTATACCATGATGCATTACTTATTAGAAAGTAAGGATCCTCAAATTTATCTTTTTTGGGCTATCCAATATTGCTGAATGGCCCAGGTGGAGTTACTTCTTTTTCTACAGTAAGAATTAAGGAGTCACTTATCTGATCTAGGTATATATATATATATATATATATATATATATATATACACACACACACACACACACACACACACACATATATATATATGTATACACACACACACACACACACACACACACATATATACTAGTGAGAGAGAGAGAGCAAGCAAGCCATATACCACCTTCAAACTCATTCACACGCTCTTAGGGGCGCCTGGGTGGCTCAGTTCATTAAGCATCTGACTCTTGATTTAGGCTCAGGTCAAGATCTCAGGGATGTGAGATTGAGCTCTCCCCTCCACATGCATTGGGCTCCCTGCTGGGCATGGAGCCTGCCTAAGATTCTCTCTCCCTCCCCTGTCCCACCACCACCAAAAAAATAGCTTTATTTCTTACTTTCTACTTACAGATATATAGTCATTTAGCAATGGGAATTATGACATGCTTTGCATATTTTTTTCCTTAACAATGTTTTGGATAACATGCAATTTTAGAACCTGCAATAATTTTTAGAATACTTCATATGTTTAGGAGGGTTGTCATCATTTACCTATTAACCAAATATTTCTATTCTTGTGCTCAGGTATATGGGTTAGTGTGCATTCTTATTTATTTATTAATATTTTGGTTTCCAAATAGATTTTAAAGTGCTTTAAAACAATGATGTGTATTATGTTTCATTTTAGTGCAATATTTCATCTGTCGAAGTATAATGAACATACAACAAAATAGTGATCCATAATAATACTAATGATAGTAGTTAATATTGATCAAATGTTCCCGTACATGTTAATTTTTAATAAGTGGCATACTTACATTATTTCTTTTAATCTTTATTTTAGCCCTATGAAAAATTATTTTATTTCAGGAAAAGTAGATTATTTAATTAAGATATTGAGGATCATTAGGAGTCAGAAACTTGTCTAATTGTACAGTTACCAAATGAAAAATCTCTGTAGTTTTGATGATGTTGACAAATGTTTAATATATGATTATACATTTTATTCCATTTCCCAAAAGAGTGGTAGTGGACTTCAACTTTTCATTTTTTTTTAACTTTCTCTGAAAAAAGTTTTCCATCATCTGCTATAGTAGGTGTTTTTGATATGTAGAGGTTTGCTTATGTCTTAATAAATTGAGTACTATTATAAAGTTTATGGGCTCTTATTTAAAAATTAAGATGTATAATCACAAAATTTCAAAGTTTTAGCACTGTTTCTATAAGTAATTAAAACAACATCAGTTCAGCTATAACATAAACATAACTATTTATATTCTGTCTACAAGAATTTATGTATTTCTTAATTACTATTTTTCTATGAATAAAATGAAAATATAAGAACTTGAGGTTAGTATATGTCTTCTTTCTTAGCTATCTGATGATCACGTAAAAAATTTTGCAAAAATGGTGAAAGATAAGAAGATAAAGCCTATCAACAATCTTTAATATGAAGTATTTTTAAATGACTTAAATTACAGCTAAAATTGATCTTAATGCTCAGCAACATTTAAAATAAACCTTGTATTAAAGCAATTGAATAGTGTACAATATTCTTATTTCTCAAAACTGGTAACATTCACCAATATTATAAGCATATGGGAAATTTAAATAATTCAGTCATAATAAAATAAAAATGTAATCAACATGCTCTTTTTTCACTTTAGTCTCAGTGACATTTAGTAAATCCTTCAGCTGTTAAGATGAAAGTACATAGAAAAAAAATATAAGTAGAATATGTCCAACTTCAGTGTAAAACCAGCTTTTGCAAAAGGATATTTTTCTAACTCAGCTCCAAACAACTGGGATAATATGTTACACAGATAGATCAAGAGTGAACCATACAGTAACAGCTGTGAAAATTTGGCACATGAATTCCAATTGTTATGCTTCCATAAAACTAATGACCTCTTTTAGCTTTGGGAGTTGCAAATTATTTTGTTAAAACTATCTAAATGTTTAATCAAATCAATAATCCTCTTCCTGAGTTTGTGCTATGATTAGATTCTTCTTTACTTCCCTCCTAACATGTTTTCAGATATCTGATCCTCCTGCCATATTCAAAGCAATCAAACTGGAATAATAATTTTTAAAAAATAACCATAACAAATAATACCTCCTGGAGAAAAACCGTTGGTTGATGATAAAGAATTTTGCTTGTCTGAACTCTTTATAATTCAAAGAACAGAAAAAATGGTAGAAATTTATAGACATGGAAATTACTTTTCTAATGTTTTTGTAAAGTTCCCAGTCTTTGTAGCTCATGACATCTGGGAATATTTATATTTGCATTTTTCTTCTGATTCTGATTGGAGACATAAAGATGTCACTTACTATGGTAATTAAGTGCTCAATCATAGTATGAATTCTGACATGGATAATGCCTGATACACAATAACTACTCAATTAGTATCTCTGCAATGCATAAGTTAATAAGCATAAAATATGGATTCAACATCCTACACAAGATATGCTAAATATGATTGATCTTATCTAAATTCTAATAAACACCATTGGCATACAGTACTCTTATTCAAAGTCATTGCAAAATTTTTAAAAATGTGACTTTAGGAAAAATCACAACCCTAACTCAATTTTAGTTTCCTATAACATTGTACTTATAAGCACATTGTTAAATATATACACTAATGCTAATCATAGTCTAACTTAGTGTTGTCTAAAAGATGACAAAGGTTGAAATTTTGATACTATCAAATTTTTGGCATGCAGTAAAGATTTACCTAGGAATTGAGCAGTAATTGAAAAGTTTTTCTGTAAGGTGAATAGCCAAAAGAGAATTGGAATTCTTTATGTTATATAAGAGAGACTGAAATTCAAAATGAAAAATATAATTTGCAAGTATTTTCCATGTTTATCTTTCCAGATAATAATACATTCATTCCTCTAGTAAATATTGTTCTATCTATAATTGGTTTCAAACTGTGTGAAGCATTGGAGTATGAACAATGCTTATATGAAGTGGGAGTTGCTCAAATGTTTTAAGAACTTAAAACTTAATCATACCTGTATTTTGTAATGATTATACCAGAAGATATGAAGAAATGAAGTTGAGGAAGGGAACACTGTAGAGAATAGATCAATCAGGAATTTATTACAATTGTACAAAAGTCAGGAGGGAGGTGTCAAGCTAAGACATTGAATTAGAGGTGATTCCAATGAATTCCCTTCCCTTTTTTTTTTTTTTTTAAGGAATTTATTTATTTACTTAGAGAGAGAGAGTGCACAAAGGGAGAGGACAGGAAGGAGAAAGAGAATCCCAAGCAGACTCTGAACTGAGCATGGGGTCCCATGCCAGGCTTGATCTCACCCCTGAGATCACATTCTGAACCAAAATCAAAATTCAGTTGCTTTACCATCTGAGTCACCCCCAATGAATTCCTTTTTTGCTAATCAGCTGAAATATGCAAAATCCCTGGTGCAGATAGATGACAGATGTGGACGAAATGTAGCTCTCTCACATAGTGGTGAGAATGTATGAGATTATATGTCTCTATGTAATATATTTTTGCCTGAGTATGTGCCTGTATCTGACAGGGCTTAGGACTAGTTGTGATTCCAACTGAAGCTTATGAAAAATAGCAAAGCTAATGAAATTTTTGTGGGTCTAATTAATTTCTTAAATTATTTTCAAGGCTTAGTTAAATAGTTTCAATATTAAATATCATGACAATCACGAAATAGTGCTATAGAACACAAAGGTTTGAATTTCAGATGGAGTACTATTTTCAGATGGAGTACTTTCATCTTCTCTGTATGTGGTTATCTGTCTTCTATCCGGCTATATTTATATATCAATAGCTTAGCTATTATTTCTTTATTTTTGTTGCTGATTTTCTTGAGGCTTGTAATTAAAGATGCCAAAATTTAAATCTAACAAGAAATTTCATGTAATATGGTTTGTACAAAGTGGGTACCTAGAACAAATGTAAATTTTTTTTATTTGTGTCAATATTCCTAGTTTTAATACACATAACTGTCTGCTGTTTGAGATCGTACAGTGAATAGCTATATTAGTAATACAGAAAACATGTTAATGACACATGTGGCCTGAATACATTACTGTAATTCCATTAATTGCAACAAATCTGTGACCTCCTTGAAGGCACCATATTTTATTCAGTTCTGTAATAGCTACATTCAGCATGCAGTAAGTAATCAACCACTGTTTGCTATTTCAATTGTATAACATATCTATTATGAAAATAAATGAGTGAAATTTAGTACAGTTTTAAAATAATTGTCAAACTGTTTTACCAAATCCAACTATTTTAGAATACTGTTTTGTATGAGAATATAGAGCTATTCTTTCACTCGGTAACTCCATTCCTATGTGTACATGCAGATTTATATGTAGGTGCAGAAGAAGGCATGTACAAGAATGTTGTAGAGGCATACATATTAATAGCTCAAACTATAAACTAATCACATGTTATAATGGTTATAATGGTATGTGATGTGCATAATATATGCTATGCATTATTATATATCTATTATAAATAGAAATACCTTATCAAGGTTATAATGGGTAAATACAAAATGAAGTACACAGTAGTATGTCAGTGCATGAATTTTTGATATACAAATCTCAAGTACATTTTCAAAATTAGAGATACTACAGTTACAGTCTTGTGTGTCTAACCAGGACAGGGAAATGCTCATACAGGTACATTTATATTTCCTCTTTTTTTTTTTCTTTTTTTATTCTTTCAGTAGTTGGTATTCCAGCTAAATGATATCATTTGACTCTCAGTATTATAGATGAGACAATCTGTAGACTGTTTCTCATTTTCTTTGTTCTTCCTCAGCTAATTTGTTTTGATTTGATCATATCTACATGGTTGGAAGACATAACACTTGCAATATTTCTGTTGCTCTAATAATTGTGTTTGTTTTAATATTTACTCTTCATATAAATATATTCAATTATCACTGATAGTTCTTTAGCCATAATTTCCCAAGTCATTTCTTCATTGTTTGAAGCTCATCCTCCAGTAATTTCTCAAGACAGACTCAAGGGCACAAAATTAGTTCTTTCATGTTTAAAACCATATTTATATTGGCTTGGTATGTAAAGAATTTTGTACTGGTTATAAAATCCATGGATCACACTTTCTTTCTCTATCTAGTAGGAATTGCTTAGTTGGATTGTGATATTGAATGTTGGTTTTGAGAAAACTGAAGCCAGTTGATTTATTTTCCCTTATATGTTATTACAAAATAAGACAAAACTTAATAACCTTTATCTTTAGAGTCCAATGGCAATTATCTGAATGTAATAAAGAGTTAACCATTTTTATTTATTTTTTCTTGACACTGTACAACATTTGAACACGTAGAGTCTTATAGCTGTGTTCACAGAAGTATTTGAGCTTTAATGTCTAACTAGACAGAAGGATAGAGGGGAGACAAGAGGAATTTCTTAGTAGCAAAAATTGAGTTTCCTATCTGTTCCTTTGTTGTATTTCAGGATAGAGGGTTTAATATATGAAGACAATCAGTAAAAGAGACAAAAATGAGATGAATTGTAAAATGGAAAACCTGGAAGTAGATTCATTTCTCACCACCAACAAAATGACTTCCAAGTTAATTAACTCAACTGAAAATGAACAAACAAATTTATACAAGGAAGTATAATTTACAAAAATATAGAAAAACGCGTTAGAATTAATAATTTAGTAAATCATTCTCCTTAAACCAGATATACTGAAAACAACAGTTTTTCAATTCACATACTCTACCCAGTTGAGAAATATATTTAAAATATAATACTATAACAATTAAAAAACAAAACAACAGGTATACCTCAAGCGTAGGTGAGATTCAAACATGTAGGTTCACTTCAGGAAAATTTATTGGAAGCCTGGCAAAGAGTACATCAGGGGATCAAACAACCTCTTATCTACTGCTTTGAGTCTGGACATATATTGAACGTTGATAGGATGTCATAACAAGAGACTGGAAACTTTCCTGTGAGAAAGGAAAAAAGCGAAACAAAACATTAAGACAAACATTGAACTCAACATGTTACTTTGGTTCATTTAGAAATTGTTAGTCTCAGGGCTAGAGTCAGCGGGGACAGGTACTGTTGGTGGGTCATTTTGTAGAGGATGGCTGCCATTAAATTGCTTTTAAGTCATACAAATCATCAAAATCCTATATGATTTGGAGAATTAGTAAGATAATGAAGAATTAATGAGATATGAATAACCATTTGAATTAAAAAAGAGGGAAGGAGAGAAAGGTGTATTTGAAAAATTCTCTACAACAGTTAGGCACAAGCAAAACTGCTTCAGGACTGATGTATTAGAATGAGATGTTTTTCCTTTCACTTTGCAGTTCAGGCTTTCCCCAGATTCCATTGTCTTAGCTGAAGTGGGAAAACAACACCTAGTGTTCAGGTAGAACTTGATTGTCATGTAGATCCTGAGTAGATGCTTAGTTTGAGAGTTACTCACTGAACAGTTAGCAGTGTCTAGCAGATATATCCTAGAAATAGATTTCTATAAATATTCTGGAGATATATACTGATAAATAACATTACTTTTAAGGGAAAATAAATCAGCTGCCCTGTATTAATATTTATACTGGCATAAATTGGAGATAGAAATATGTCACTAACACTGTGTGTGAGATTTAGACCTGCCATTATTAAAAGGGCTTTTAAAAGGGCATTATTAAAAGGGAGGAAAACAAAAGTGACTCGTGGCTATTAGTTGCACTTCACATCCCAGGTGAAAGAAACTGCCAAGTGTACATTAAACAACAAGAAAAAACCCACATAATCTTCAGATTAAATAATGAGTAATAGATAATACATGTGTACAGACACATTATGTACTATTAAAATATAACAAAGGACACACAAAAAATAGCTATGCACTCTGGCCTCACAAGATCAAATGTTCAAAGAATGCCAACCATCCTTCAACAATCTACAAATGTACTGGAGTATTTACTAACATATTAAATCCCAAGCAAACCAATGAGATTGGGGCATAGAATAAAAATACAAATTTAGTAATGGTGTTTGGAACATTGATGAAAGTACTTGGGGAAAAGGAAATAAAATAACTCTTCTACCTGACATATTAACAAAATTAATTTCAAATTACATTTAATTTAATTTAAAATTTAAATTAAATTAAATTAAATTAAATTTAATTAATTAACTAGATTTAAAAATTTAAATGCAAAATAAATTACCAGAATATAATTGACATATATATATATATATACACACACACTTATAAAACAATTATTAAGCATATGATCTTGAGATAGTGTTTTCATTGTTTTAAAGGGTATAGTTTCTTACTTAAGAGTGGTGGTATAAAAATAATTGATGTAAGTTCACATTAAAGACAGGAGCTTAAAAAAAACCAATAAAAATGATAAGTGTAATAGGTCTGTCAGTGTCAAAGAAGTTACTGCCTGTGTTATCCTCTAGGATTTTAATGATTTCCTATCTCACCTTTAGGTATTTAATCCATTTTTTAATTTATTTTTGTTTATGATGTAGGAAAGTGCTCTGGTTTCATTCTTTTGCATGCTGCTGTCCAATTTTCCCAACACCATTTTTTTTGTAAAACACTGTTGTTCTCCCATTGGTTATTCTTTCCTGCTTTGTCAAAGATTAATTGGCCATATGGAACTACCCTGCAATTCAACAATTGCACTACTAGTGTTTATTTATTTATTGGGTATTTATTTACCCAAAGAATACAAAAATACTGATCCAAAGGGATACACACACCCCAATGTTTATAGCAGCATCATCAACAATAGCCAAATTATGGAAAGAGTCCAAATGTTCTTCCATTGATGAATGGATAAAGTTATAGTGTGGGCCACACAATGGAATATGATTCAGCTATCAAAAAGAATGAAATCTTGCCATTTGCAACAATGTGGATGGAGCTAAAGAGTAATGCTAAGCAAAATAACCCAGTCAGAGAAAGACAAATACCATCTAATTTCACTCACATGTGGAATTTAAGAAACAAAGCAAATGATCATAGGAGAATAAAAGAGAGATGCAAACCTAGAAACAGACTCTTAACTACAGGAAACAAACTGATGGTTACCTAAGGGGAGGAGGGTGAGGGGGATGGGTTAAATAAGTAATGGGGATTAAGGAGTGTACTTGCTGTGATGAGCACCAGGTGTTGTATGGAAGTGTTGAATCACTAAATTGTGCACCTGAAAATAATATTATACTGTATGTTAACTGGAATTTAAACAAAAATTTTAAAAAAAGACTCATAGGTCTGACTACATGAAAATTAACCAATTTCATATGTTTGTTGAACTACAATACTAAATTACAAATTATACTCTGAGGGTTAGTATCCATAATATACACACACTTTAAGAAATATATAGGAAAAAGAATTTAAAGAAGATAGTTAAAAGTTATGAAGAGATCATATTTGAGACAACAGCCAATAGATATTTAAATATTTTCAAACTAATGAGTAATTAAAGAAAAAAATAGCATTCCGACGCAAGTTTCAACAAATTCTGTTAGTGAAACTTTTAAAAGAATGAAAATAATTACTACTAAAAATGATGTATTAAATGATTCTATGTCTTATTGTTAGAAATGTAAATTGGAATCCTAATTTTAAAACATTATATGTTTATATTTTACCTTATTACATCTTTTTTTTTTACATCTTTTCTTTCAATAATGAATTAAACATTTGCATTTTGGATAAAATTCAGTATTAGATTCATTTTCAATGTTCTTTGTAGTAATATATTTTATAATGATAAAATAAAATTGAAAGGAAGTCAAGTGTCCAACAGTAAGAAATTGTTATTTTTTTTATCATTGGTACTTATATGCAATGCAATAATATGGCACTATATTATTTATATAGATTTATGTTTATGGACATGAAAAGATAGTCTAGATCATTACACAAAAACTATGAAGTTATGTAAAAAATTTGGGTGACAGTATACTAGTCTATGTAGTATGATCATACTTTTTGAAAAAAAATTAAGAAAGCACATATGCAGTTTCACAATGTTATTTTAAGAATTATTAATATTTACAGTCATAATTTATAGTTATATTTATTTTGTGATGATTTTCCCCTTTTATTTATGATTTTAATTAAAATCTCCGTGTTAGGGGAGCCTGGGTGGCTCAGTGAGTTAAGCCTCTGCCTTCAGCTCAGGTCATGATCTCAGGGTCATGGGATCTCTGGCATCTAGCTCTCTGCTCAGTGGAAGCCTGCTTCCCCCCCTTCTCTTTCTGCCTGCCTCTCTGCCTACTTGTGATCTCTATCTGTCAAATAAATAAATAAAATCTTAAAAAAAAATCTCTGTGTTAAATTGTGGAGATACACTTTTATTTCACTTATGAAAAACTAGAATTTATAAGAAGATTCTAGTTAATCTCACCTATTTCATGGAAGAGTAAAAGTATCCGCTTCTAGAAATAAGAAACTGTGGCTGTTCAAAAGAACTCAAAGAAATTTGCTTACTCTACTGTTCAGTCGTCTGTCTTCAGTTTTAAAAATTTCCTCCTCTGATGGTTACCAGAGAGGAGGTAGGTTGGAGGGAATGGGTGAAATTGGCATTGGGGATTAAAGAGTACACTTACCTTGATAATCACTTAGTAATGTACAGAATTGACGAATCACTATCTTGTACACTTGAAACAAATAGAGCAATATGTTAACTACACTGGAATTAAAATTTAAAAATAAACAAATAAATTTTTAAACAAGAACAATTTAAAAAATAAAAATTTTCTCCCCTAATATCTAAGCTTTATAAGCAAATGATTTCTTGTACCTTACCACAAGCTATTTTATTCTGTTCAATTCTAACCTTGAAGAAAAAGCGTACATAGACTGTTAACCCATCAGTGGGTGGAGAAATAGGACTCTAAGAGAGAAGCTTGATACAGACATCCCAATGGAAGTCAATTGCATCTGACTATTTATATTTGGTTTGCTCTTGTGAAAGAGTTAAACAAATACAAATACAAATGTACAAGCTGTATACAGATAATAAAAGCAAAATATAACTTTTCACTGAACTGTCCAATACTTTGTTAAAATGTTGAAGCATCTGTAGCTTGAAATTCTGAAAAATGTTGGGAAAAGTATTTAAAAAGAACACTGATCAGCATACTCTTTGAGATCTAGACATTAATTTGTTCTTAATCATAATATATGATTAAAAAGCTGTGCACACATTTGACATGATTGTGTGTGCATATTAGTGTGTGCTTGTATGTATATATTGCAAATCATTTTTTATATTCAAATTATTTACAAATTGATTTTGAAAGTTAGTGAAATCTAAGGTAATTTTTATTAAAAAGGGAAAATATGTACTAATAACATCTCTATAATCTGAACTAGATATTTGCAAGTGTTTTTCAAAAATGAATTAATCTGTTGTGCAGTAGTGAACTGTGTACTTGTGTGCTCCACATATGTGTTTGCATGCACATAGAAATTTAAGCTCTCTCAAAGAAAGTTATTTTCACACACACATATTCATATATTTATTACTATTATGAAATGAAATAATTAAAAAAATTAAAATGCAAGCCCAGGCTTGAATAGACAAATGTCTGCAGTTGAAGGAGGTAGGCAGATGATTTTCTGATGTAATAGGTACCAGTTTAGGAAAAAGTGATACACTGCCTTCAGGCTCAAAAGCTTTGATCTGAGGCAATAGATTTTCTTTCTTAACTTTCCTGTCTGCAATCCGAATGAGACAGATTTACCCTGAGGTGAGAGATGCTAGTAGCACACACCTTGCTTTCTAATCCAGCAGGGACCAAAAATATTGAGCTCCATGAACAATTTAATATTGTGAGAAACTTAATGTAATTAAATAATCATTATGCTAGGGACCCTGAAATTGACTAAGTGAAGCAGGCAACAATTTTCAAAAATCTCATCCTCACAAAAGAAGGAAAAAAATAGGAAAATTAATTTTCACAGAAAAAAAGAATTGGTTTTTGCCTTTTATTTCTGTAGGAACAGACACTCACCAAAGTGTGTGTGTGTGTGTGTGTGTGTGTGTGTGTTTCTGTTGTGACAAATACCCTCCTGAAAAGAACCTTAATATAAACAACCTGAGGACTGCTGGAAGGGAGGTGGGTGGGGGGATGGGATAATTGCCTGATGGCTATTAAGGAGGGCATCTGATGTGCTGAGCAATGGGTGTTATAGGCAACTGATAAATTACTGACCAGTACATTTGAAACTAATGATGTACTATAAGTTGGCTAATTAAGTTTAAATCTAAAAAATTTTAGAAAACTTGGGGCACCTGGGTGGCTCAGTGGGTTAAAGCCACTGCCTTTGGCTCAGGTCATGATCCCAGGGCCTTGGGATGGAGCCCCACATCGGGCTCTCTGCTCAGCGGAGAGCCTGCTTCCCTCCCCCCTCTCTCTGCCTGCCTCTCTGCCTGCTTGTGATCTCTGTCAAATAAATAAATTTAAAAAAAAAAAAAAAAAACTTTAAAAAAATTTAAAAAAAACAACTGGTGAAAAACAAACTCCAACCAGAATGAGATACCATTGTAATTAATAAAATGATATTTTACAAACTGATCGTGCCAAGTGTTGGTGAGGATGAAGAGAAACTTGAACTCATTCACTGCTCTTGGGAATGTAAAATAATATGTGCACTTTGGAAAACAGTTTGGTTTTTCTTAGAAAAAATATATACTCACCTATTTTATGATCCAGCCATTTTACCAGAAATGAATGTTAACTCTAGATTCCATTCCCCTTTAATTCCATTGTCTTGCTAACCCCTCATCCTTGAGTATTTTTTCATATGCAAGTACTTAACAGTATTCTGCTGAGTAATTGTGTGAGAGCCTCTCCAGATCTTCATCATGCCCTCTCTGCCTCACTCTTCTTCTTCTTCTTCACTTTCATTCTTCTACATTCTACAATTTCACTCTTCTACAGTCTCTGCCTTCTTGCCCTTACACTCATCAACTAGGTCTCTTCAACTCAGGGAATTCAGTGGGTTATATCTCCCTGAGCCATGCTCTGGAAACTCTCTCAAGGTAATAAGCTTACCAGTCATGGGGCTCATCTTGTTTGTTTCCTGTCTTTCTAGAATCACTGTCCTTCAGTCCATAATTTCCAAAATTTAAAAACTGTTGTTTTATTTTTTTTTTCACTTTTTATATTTCAGTGGTTTCAAGTAGTAGCATGAATTTCTTCCCTGTTAATTCACCTTGGTCAGAAGTGTCTTGTATTGGTGTTTACTCTGCTTCTCCCTTAGTTTTCCATTTTCATAAACTCATAACTCCTTGTTTTTATGTACTCACACTGAAGAACTTTTTGCTTCTTTCTCATATTTATATTCAGGCATCCAGATCTAACCCATGAACAAATTCTAGAGATCTATTATCCAATAGATGAAGATTTGGCAGTTTGACATCATATTCCCCTAATGCTGCTTTAAGTCAACATCATTACTTATACAAAATGAAAAAAAAAATGCTTATTAGTATTTCTGCATCCACATTTGCTGCCTTTAATTATCCTCACAGCAGGTTAGGTAACATCCATAGAACATTGTTCATTACCTACATTTTGCTCAAACCAGCCCCTGGTATTGTTTCCCATCTAAGCAGAGGAAAACACAGTCTTTCCCCTACACTTTGAGCTCCTTCTCATACTGGGCTATCACTCCCACGTACTCATTTTCCTTCACTTACTCTGGCATATTCTTTGTCACTCAGACATAACAATCATGCTATCAACTTTTTCTAGATGCATGTTCTTTCAATTCCTTCAGGCTTATCTCATCAGTCTTTCCATGGCCACACCCTTACATGCATACATCAATCAATCTCTATTTCATCTTAGTATATTTTCAGTTTTCAATATAACCATTAGAACAACTTAAGATATTAACATCTATTGCTTCATGCTTGCTTCACTTGAAAGTTGAAAACAGGGCTTCTTTGAATTTTATTCCCTGTCATAACCTCACCTCCACCCTGGGATCCAGAAAAATCTCTTATGTATTTTAGGGAATAAACATGTTACCTATATTGAACAGAGGAGCTCCACTAATATTTACCACACATGTAATCTAGTATCTATTAATCTCATATGAGAAATAATGAAACAAAGATTCAGAATATTTGAATAACCCAACCTATAAGGTAAAGAGTTAAGAAATTAATTTGGGACAAGATAAATTATTTTTTCTTGTATATATAGTTGCTATATAAAGTTAAAACATTCACCAGAAACATGGGCAATTATGATTGTGTCTATAGAGAGGTCAATAAATGTTGGTACTATTATTATTAAATATCAAATTTGTTAGGTTGTAATGTTCTTCCAGTATGAAATATAATTTATACTTGTATTCAGGGCATTTGCAAATACTATTTTGGTTCCTTTGGAATCATCAACCAACAGTAACATCTACTTGAAAATTATGGATATGTTTTCTACATGAGAAAATCTTATTGTGCAACTATATAAGAAAAATGAGGAATAATACAGGTGGTTGGTGACATACATTTCTTTCGTTCACGCTGTCTAGTAAAATATCTTTTTATTTAGCTAGTAACCAGTAAAAAATATCTCCATTTGTTGGATATGGTTTTCAATGTATCCATTAGGTCAAGACTGCCAAGAGGTTTTCAAATCTCTATCCTTTTATTTAGTTTGTTTATCTCCTTAATCCATAGAGATGCTTCCAAATATGACCAAGCATAGGTGATTAAAAATATTGTCTATTTAGCACTTGTTGTGATGAGCATTGGGTATTATATGTAAGTAATGAATCACTGAATTCTACTCCTAAATCCAATATTATTCTATATGTTAACTCACCAGAATTAAATGAAAACTTGGGGTACTTTCAATAAATATAAAAATACCCAAAAAGCCACAAAAAAGTACAGAAAGTTATCCATTCAGTTCTGTCATTTTTTCTTTACATATCTGAAGCTAAAGTTTTGACACCATATCATTGTGTGATTATTATTTCTTTGTGATGACAAACTATATTTTCTCATTGTATAGCTACCCTATTTATTGCTGTGAATAGCTATAGCTCTATAATATATTTTGTCTAATAGGTGCATAAGGTTTAACTTTGGGGTAATATTTGCTTGGTATTTATTTTTCATCATTTTACTTTCAATATTTTGTATCTAATTTTTAAACTATATAAGCCATACTTGAACCTTATTTGCTCTTCCAGACTGGCAATCTTTGGTTTTGCTTTTGTTTTCCTTGTGAGTTAGCAATTGTCATGACAACTGGGTACTATGCTTTGCTTTAACTATAAGTTAAGTATTTTATTCCTCTATTACTTGCAATTACATGAAGACAGTTACTTTTTTGCTTTAATAAAATGTACCTAGATATTCACAATAAATATGTGTTAATGAGTATTAGAATGAGTAAATAAGTGGATTACAATTTGAAGCCATCACTGAATTTGAAACATCAGAATTTTTCTCTACTTTATTGAGATCTTTACTTAAAAAATTAAAGACTATGTTATTATTTAATATTATTTACAATACATAAAATATATTGCTGATAACTAGGCCAATCCCTTTATCAATTGTAAATGATCTTTTATTATTCCTAGGGAGAGGAAAAGGAATTTCAATCAATCAATTATTATCAAAATAATTTTCAAGGATTTATTGAAAAACAAAATTTTAATGAAAAATCTTCACTACTTGGAGAATACATTATCTTGAGTGTATAGTTTTAATTTAATGGGACATAATGGACATTATCTTATTTACTCTAGTCAAGAAAGCTGGGATTTTTTTTCTCAATTTGGTTAAAGTTTTCTACTGATTTGATATCTGGTTCAGTTATCTACTGTTAAGTTTTGGGTAGAGTTTTCAGGGGGAAAAAAAAAAAGAAACAAAACACTTAAGTAGAATTTCCTATTATTTTTGTCCAAAGGATAAATTTTTCATTGTACAAATTGAAAGGAAGTACCAAATAAACAAAGCCTGAATAAGAAGCAATTATAATATAATAACTATTATTATTATATTTAAAGTAAACTTATAACTTGTGTTGTTCAATAATGAAACTATTTGAGTAATCCAAACTATACGTTTAAGTTACCAGCCCATCACTATGAATGGGCTGATGTTGTGTCCACCATTTTCACAATGGAAAACGTCAGACTTTCCATTATAAAAGACAATTGTCTTTATGATGGAACCTATATTAGCCAAGTGAATCAAAGGATACATGTCTATAGCAGATGACCAACTTACCCATTCAATAAACTGAATGAAATCCAAATATTAATGTTAAAATAAGTCTTATTAATATACTCACAGAAAAATTTTAACACATTTATACTATTCTGGAATCTTCAAATTTGTCTCCTCATTCATTTTAAAGTTTGTTTCAAATTGTGGAAATTCAATTGCAGTAATGGTCAAAGTTAATAGAGCTAACAAAATAGAACACAGAGTGGATTTACAAATATATCACAAAAAGCAAAAAATTAAATATTATGGTTCAAATGTAAGTGGTTACTTTAACTCACACAAATGTAGAGAAATAAAGAGACCTTAAAAATCAGACATTCAAACAAAACATTAGGACCACTAGTTCAGATATCAAGCATTCATAGGAACTTGGCTCTCTAGTTTCTTGTTCTAAGTAGAATGATCACCTCTGATCATGATGCTCCCATATGCCCAAATATATCATGCTCTTACCTTTGAAACCTCTTATTTCTGTCTCACACTCCAATAGAATGCATAGTCTTATGTATTAATCCTCTCCCAATATAAGCCTAAAGTTGCTCACTTTATTTGAAATGCTGGATCGTGAACTTCAGACTTCTTGGAGAACATCTCTATAAGTCAGCTTCCAAGCATGATTCTCCATAATACCTCTTCTATCCCAGTTCCCTTTCTTCCTCTCATTGTGTTTGCTGTCTCTTTTTTCAGCATTTTTTCTCTAGGAAACTCTATTCTGGAATCAGACAGGGGAAAGAGAAAAACCAACCAAAGCCACTAGCTTAAGCCTTTATTAAAATGTTACAACATAAGAACAGCTCTAAAGTGAATGTCATGGGGGACACAGAGGGATTTCAGATTTTATAGAGAAGATTGAGAAAGGTCAAGTACAGTTTTATTCTGAGAGCTGTTCACTGTTCAAATAGAAGGTATAAAAATACTTAGTATTAATCATAGTACAAAGGTTGTCAAAACTGGTGTTGCAGATTAGTAGTCATTGATTGGACAGTCTGTTTAAAAGATGGATGGAAAGAGTACTCATGGATAAATAACCTGTTAGGGTCAGAATAACATTGTTTGGTTTTTCTGGGATTGAAAAACTGAAAATTGAATCTTGGATCTGCTATATGCACTTTCTGATATGTGAGCAACATACTTATTCTCTTTGAATCCTTATTTCCTTACTATAAAATAAGAATAATAGCTTTTTCATAATATATGTATAATACCTACCAAAGTTTCTGGCCTATAAAAATATGGAGTGACAACCATTTTTATTAATAATTAGTGATTTTCTTTTGTTTCGTGGGCTTTTTTGTCTCCTGTTGTCTCATATTAAATTCCACCAGATTTTTGGTGAAGGAAACAAAAAAAATAAGAATTGTGATTTTTCAATCTTTTGCCTTGCATTATCAAGGTTCCTTCCAGAACATTCTAGAGACCAATCCTGTTTTTTTAAGACAAAGCTATGTTTAAATGTTTTTCATATTTTATAAGCTGAGTAACAGGTAAACAAAAATATGGTAATATCCCTGAAGAAGTGGAGAGCATCAAAGAAAATTGCAAAAATTGCAGCCCTTCTTCTTCTGTACTTTAATCTGTAATAATGAATTTGTAATGGCTCAAAGTTCGTTCTCTTACTGTCATTCTCTAACTCATTTAAACAAATGTTTATGTCAGTTTCAGACAAGACTTCCCTAAGATCAGTTCTGTTCTTTTCAAAACCTTCAATGGCTCCTTATTTTTAAGGTAAGATCCATTTTTTTCACTCTGTTTTGTTGCATTTGTTGTCCTAACTGGCCCTGTTGAAGTCTAAGTCTCATCATTATGCATACTTTCTAGTAGTCAAATCAACTTCCATACTTTCCACCAAATATGTCCCACAATTTCATATATCTGTTCTTCTGCTTATTTAGTTATCTTTATCTAGAATTCCCCTTTTTACTCTTTTACTCTTTTACTTCTTCCTCTTTTTACTCCTTTATACTCTTTTATATATGACTTAAGACCACCAAATAACTGTCTTGTTTACAAAGATTTCCCACACTCCTTAATGTTGTGCTACTTTATCCCTTATCTGAACTTTCATAATACCTAATCTGTATCCTTCTAGTATATATATAATTCTATATCTACATTTCTTATTAATTCATCTGTTAGTCCATGCTCCTTGAGAGAGTGGGAGCTTTTTTTTTTTTTAAATCCCTTTTTAGTTTAGATCTTCCCAACTAGATTTAGAACACATGTACATTTCAGTGACTGACTGACAGCAAACTTCTCCTGCCTCCAAGGGCTGATATCTTTCTAATATCATATCTTATCTTTAACAAAGCAAGGATTCACCATTTTAAGGGTAACTAAGTCTCATAAAAGCTAAAGCTATATTTTCTCAGCACTTTGAGATTCCTTGAGAAAGGGGTTCAAATAATGTCCCTTTAGGACAACATTTGTGAATGTAGAATAGCTAATGTGTTGTGCCCATAAACACAAATGAAAAAACCGAAGGTGAGAATCTGCAAATGTGCTTGTCAGTGTAGCAGTTTGTTTTATAAATGATTTGTGTTGCTATAAGATCAAATGGTGTCAGTTCTTTTTGATCATACTTATCCAAGGGCAGTTTTGCAGGATAACGGTTTTCTCACATCTCACTCTCACCATTAGGAAAGCACAGTGCCTTACTAGAAAAGCTGAGCTGCCGGGTTACATCTACCCAGCCCAGTACTAATGGAATGATGTAAAGATTGACAAGTGTTTGACATTTTAATGGAATTATTGTTGCTTTGGGAGTGGTTGGCTTGTAATGAAGTAGTCTACATCTATAATGAAAGTTTTAGTATTTTATTTTATTGATGTGATTTTTACTAATTCAAACCTATAATATTTGTAAAATATAGTTTCATGATTTTCGTTTACAAAAGTTTTTTTAAGACAAAGCTATGTTTAAATGTTTTTCATATTTTATAAGCTGAGTAACAGGTAAACAAAAATATGGTAATATCCCTGAAGAAGTGGAGAGCATCAAAGAAAATTGCAAAAACACTTGTCTGGGTTCGAGATTGAAAGATCTGATTTCTTGTGTCAGTTTTATAACCTAAGCACTATATGACTCTGGAGCAGTCAATTGACCTTTTTTTTTTTGGTCCCATAAACTACGCAACTGAAAAAAAAAATACATCTACCTGTGTTAGTGTCCAGAAATTTAGCTAAGATCAATTGAAATAATATATGCAAACCTGTTTTAGTTTGTGAATTTTAAAGTGAAGTAATTAAGCTGCAATTTCACTAAATTGAATTAGAACATAATAAAAATGGAACATTTGGGACAATGTTGAATAGTTATTAACGTGGATAGGTATTTGGGTTTTTTTTTAAGTCATTTTTGTAAAGAGTACTTCCTAGGAATCTATTGAATTTTCATTGACTGAATAAAGCATCCTAAGATAGCAGATATCAAAAAGAATTCATGTATTAGGGTAGATAAAATACGCACATATGAAATAACTTCAGGCTTCAAAGACAATGAAAAGGTTTTGAGGAAGTGGTAATAGATGTAAATTAGGAAAGAACTCTGTCTGAGTCCTGATAGATCATAGAAGATATCAGAGGTCAGGTTTATCTTGAGTTGGCCATTAAATAGTTTGCAGAACACATATTTTGCAAAAAGAGAAAGAAAGGGAAGAAGGAAAAGGGGAGACAGAGAGAGAGAACTTTATAAATAAGGCAGGAGAAAAAAATCAAGGCCTGGTTTATGAATAATGAGGAAAATAAACCAGCTGAAACTGATTAAAAAGAGTGACTATTGAATTAGTCTTAAAGTCCCCATAGACCACAATTTGTAAGATTTTGGAATGAATTTCATTCCTGCAATGGCTCTGATCAAAAAAAGATAAAAAACATATAAGCAAACAAAAACCCAAAAGATAGAAGCAATGAAAAAACAAACACGATTTCATGTTATTTATATCTATCCACCGATCTGATTGAAGAACAGGTTGAAGCCAGAATGAAATTGTGATTTTCCAAGCTTTAATGTCATCTTTAGTTTCAGATTATTTCCAAATACATATATATTGGGGAATTATATGAAATCCGGTGATTGCAAACAACATGCTTATGATGTCAGCTGTACTCCAAATGGTTCTGATAAGTCTCTTAGCTCCGACACTTGCCTCGCATCTATCACAATAACAAACTTGCTTCTGGTGACTATTCTTCTTCCCCATTCCTGGTGCATATTGAGTAAAGGATTAAAATAATCTTCACTATTTCTGGGAATATTTTAGAGATGGCTTAACTCTCATTAGCATAAGGGGGTTGTCTCCAAGCAACTGTGCAACCAGACAGGAGGATAGGACAGGGCGAAACTGCACTGGGCAGAACAGAAGCTAGACATCACTTGCTGTGCATTTGTTGGGCAACTTTGGGAAAATTTTCTTCATTAAGTCTCAGTTTCCACTGATGAAAACCAAGAGGCTCAAATGTCTCTCAGATGTTATTTATAGATATAAAATATTTTAAAAAAACGTAAAGTACTTAGTTTAATGTCTGGTACATAGAAAATATGCAATGAATGCTTACTAATTATTGACCACTAGACTCCCAAGATTAACCTTATGTTTCCCAAAAGCAGTCTTATGATGAGTTATGTGATAGAACATAGTTAATCCCTTTTTATCCTGAGAGGAACCATAGGTTTATGGGGCTCAGAACTCATATTCCAACTTGTAAATTAGGTTACAAGCTCTTCACAGTCAGGGACAAAGCCTTATTTGATTTCTTCATCCCTAGCGCCTAGCAAAGTGCCTAGTAAACAGTAGATGCAATAAATGTTTGATGAATGCAGCTATTAAAAGGGAAAAGGAAGAGCCAAAACACGCTTTCTGCCCATCAATTGTGGCAAGTGGGAATAGACCAATTTAGATAACTTTAGTTGTTAAATGAGAAGCAAGTCTGAAGGGCTTGACACAGCTGGCTCTGAATTGAGCTGTGATACTCTTCAGTCCATTGGGGAACTGAAATAATCATGCTGGGCTGACAAGTTCTCAGAACACTTCTACCAAAAGTAGTTGTTATATATCAGGGCCTAATCACTATTGTTTTTCTGCAAGGGTCTTTCCCACAACATTGTACGATGATATCTTTTATAAAAGTAGAAGTATTCCTTTCTCAATGCATATAACCAAAGACAATAAAACAAACAAAAAACTCATTTTAATTCTTAACAATGAGAAAAAAAGCACAATTTTTCATCATAAGAAGCATTAACTTACTAGGATCACTTATATATAATGTTGCCTAGACAGATAAATATATTTAGATGTTAAAAAAACTGTTTAAAGAGAGGAACATTAAAATTGCTATTTTAAAATGCAAATATTTTCATCAGAATGTGGGGGATTAAAAAGTAACAAAAACAAGTCTGATCAAATTACTGTGCTTCAGATAAGTGTTTCTGACTAAAGGAAATACTAAATCTTTAAGAAATGTGTGAGGTCGGGACGCCTGGGTGGCTCAGTTGGTTAAGCGGCTGCCTTCGGCTCAGGTCATGATCCCAGAATCCTGGGATCGAGTCCCACATCGGGCTCCTTGCTCAGCAGGGAGCCTGCTTCTCGCTCTGCCTCTGCCTGCCACTCTATCTGCCTGTGCTCACTCTCACGCTCGCTCTCTCTCTCTCTCTCTGACAAAAAAATAAATAAAATCTTTAAAAAAAAAAAAAAAAGAAATGTGTGAGGTCAAAATTATTTTCATAATAATACTAAAACATTATTCACTTTTTTCAATGTGCTGACATTTACACTGATGCTGTGAAGGCAGTGATCACACTATCATCACAAATAAAGTCAATACATGTTAAATGTCCCCAGTGAAGTACTAAAATTATTAATTTTACAAATTCTGGATCCTTACTTTTTAAATACTGGTTGTGACAAAAAAAAAAAGTGTCAATACAGGATGCATTTCTCCTGCATACTGAAATATGATAAATACTTATATTCTTAACAATATATTATACCACTCAGTATCTTCATATTTTGTTAAGACTTGTTGCATCTACATTGAATAGGAATATTGATCTGTAGGCTTATTTTTTTTCTTTCTTAATTTTTTTAGTTCTGTGTTTTTTAGGTTTTATTATCAGGTTACTACTTATGTTCCCATTCTGTTTATAATAAGCTGTAATTTAAATTTGGAAATAAAATTATTTTCCTTCTGGAGATTGCATTTTGGGCTGAGAAAGTATGTGAAACTACTTCTGACATCATTACTAAACCCCCGATATGCAAAACTACTTCTTCAGGATACTGAGAAATCCTCATAATAGTTTACCTGGAATTTTTTGTGAAGCCGTTGGTGTTTTCTCCTTTATTTTTTTTTAATTTGTTTGTTTTATTTTGTTTGTTTTCCATTTTGTATTTGTTTCATTTTGGGAGATTTCTATTGTTACCATTAAGGTTTGTTTTTTTCTTCAGTATATAATCTCCTGCTAACACCTGTATTAGTTTTCATAGGCTCCTGTAATAAATTACCACAATCCAAGTGGCTTAAAAGAGCAGACTTAATTTGCCACAGCTCTGGAGGCCAGAATCCAAAATCAAGATGTCAACAGGGCCACACTGCCCCTGGAGGATCTACAGGCGAATTATTCCTTTCCTCCTTCAGTTTTGGGTAGCTATGGCCATTCTTTGGCTTGTGAGTATCTCTGCTTCTTCCTCATGCCACTCTCTCTTCTATGCGTCTCTTATAAGAACACTTGTCATTGGATTTCATATTGCCTAGATGACTGCCTTAAGATCCTTAATTACATCTGCAAAGATGTAATTGAATTACCTTATTTTTACGAATGAGGTAATATTCACAGTGTCCAAGGATTAGGATACGGACATCTCATTTTGGAAGCTACCATTTAGCCCACTACCATACCATCCAGTCTATTTATCATCTCTAGAAATGTGATGGTTCTTTTATTGTAATTTCTATATACCTATTTAATATTTTCCTTTTCCTTTTTGAGTATAAGGAATAGAATTATAAGAGTTTTTAAATCCCTTTTCCTAATTATTGTGTCATTTATGTCATTTCTGTGTCTTTCAGGTTTTTAAATCTCATTATGAGTCATATTTTTCTGTTTCTTTGCATGCATGGTGATTTTTGATTAAATGACAGTCATTTTCAGTTTCAACTTTTTGAGTATTGGATATATTGTATCCTATAAATACTCTAGAGCTTTGTTCTGGGATGTGAATATGTTATTTAAATTTAATTTGATGATGGTAGACTTACTTTTAATCCTTGTTTGTCTAGGACTATTTTGTTTTACCAATGAGGTGATATCTTTCTAAGTATTCTATCTGATACCATATGAATTAGGAGATTCTCTACTCTGGCTATAAGAAATATGAACTATTCCTGATCCTGAGTGATCTATAGTCCTTCTCAAGTTTCTAAGTGCTTCTTTCCCTCGTTCTTATGGACTGAGATGTGTACCTCGAAATTCATTTACTGAATCCCTAAACCACAATGTGACTGTTTTTGGAGACAGAGCCTTTAAATAGAAAATTAGTGGTAGATGAGCTTGTAAAGGTGAAGCTCTAACCCAATATTCATGGTATCCTTCTAAGAAAAGGAAGGAACATCAGGGATTTGTGTGCACAGAGAAGAGTCCATGTGAGGACACTGCCGGATGGCAGCTGTCTGCAAGCCAAAGAAAGAGACCTCTGGAGAAACTAAACCAGTGGATTTCCAGCCTCTAGAATGGTCAGAAAATAAATTTCTGCTGTCTTATCCACCCTTTCTTGGCATTTTGTTAAAGTAGACTTAGTAGATTAATTCATTGGCCTTGCCCACTTTCCACTTAGGGGGAACCAAGCCCTGCAGACCTGGGCAGCTCTAGCTTTGTGAAGCTCTCTCCTCTCTGATGCTTTTCCCTGTGAACTCTCACTGCCCTTAGACTCCTGGGTCTTCCAGTTCTGTTCTGACAAGAAGGCTCAACAGTGTACACGCCAACTGGGTTTAATTTAACTTCTAAATCCAATGCATTTCCAAACCTTATTTAAAAAGAGTTATTCTCAAAATAAATAAATAGATAGATATAAAAAAGTTATTCTCAGAAATAAACAAAGCTATTTTTAAGTGCATCCCTGCAAAATAATGAAATAATGATCTTAGAATACGTAGGGAGAGCAGTAAAACGTTGGAGCTGTTAGACCCCTCCACTTCAAAGTTCTATGTGGTCGTCTTTTGATACTTGTCACTACGGAATTTCTCCCAATATTATATTTTCATTATATAGTACTATGTATTTTTTAACCATAAATTTTATGCCATTTTTCCTAGAAAAAAATTTGTTAGGTGAGCCCTCCACATGACTCAGTACTGATGACAAATTTTTTAGATTACATATTATATTACATTTCATATATATATGTGTGTGTGTGTGTGTGTGTGTGTATGAATGTATATATGAAAGTGGATAATATATACCCACCACCATCAGCTATTGATTTGGCAAATTTATCCAATATCTACTGATGCTGTGCAATTACATGTGAAGATTTAACTCAGATTTTTCTGTCTCCTTCAAATACCTCATAACAATATTGTTTGTTTCCATTAGCTTTCTCTTTACCCATAAATAGTAATATTATATGCAATTGCTTAAGATCAAACTAAAAAGGGGCACCTGGGTGGCTCAGTGGGTTAAAGCCTCTGCTTTCAGCTCAGGTCATGGTCTTGGGGTCTGGGATCGAGCCCCGCATCAGGCTCTCTGCTCAGCAGGGAGCCTGCTTCCTTTCCTCTCTCTCTGCCTGCCTCTCTGCCTACTTGTGATTTCTGTCTGTTAAATAAATAAATAAAATCTTTTAAAAAAATTAAAAAATACAAGAAAAATAACTTAAAATCCTGAAAGTCTTGTAATCACAGAAATTATTTTTATTCAATTATTATTGTCATTGTATTATCTACTAATAATTATGAGAGTGTAGCATTATGCATACTCTGTGTGACAGATATGAACCTTTTGTTCTCAGATACTTTCTATGCCCTATTACCTGTTCTTCTTAACAGCCCAGTGGGGAGACCCTAGAGGCCATGTGTCCCAGTGCATTTCCCAATAGCCCAGGCCAACTCATTTCAGTCTGGGTTTGTTCAGTGTGAAGTGCTGGTAGGATTTTAGGACATGAAAAGATAAGAGAAGCTTGTTATTTTCTCTTCTTTGTATCTAGCAGAGTCTTGTCATCACTGCCTCTTTTCTGTAACTAGCAGATCTCCAAGCAAATCTTTGTAATTACAGCTTTTGCCTGTTGGATTTGTCCTCTGAGCTCTAGCAATATCACTTACATCACATATGAAACCAATTATCTACATTAAATTCTCAGTATTTTAAATACTTAGGGTAGTTTATTTGTAGTATATATTGTCACTAAAATAATTTATATTGTAAGATCCTCACTAAAATATTAATTTTTCACATTTTTCCCTAAGGAAATAGGTAAGTTTAAATTGATAAATTAGTGAAATAGAATGGTCCATAACATCTCAATGAGTCAAGAGTTTTTATCCTCAAGATGAATATGAAAATGGGTGACTTAACTAGTTCAATCATGTGAAATATTAAGGAAGAGGACATCATTCAGCTGTTATTAATCTCAATATAGAGCTGAATAAGAAAAAAACACTCAAAGTGTTTCAGAATGAACAAACAGCTGCTAGCAAAATAAACCAATTTAGAAGGAATTGTAACTGAAAATCAGAATGCCCGATAGGGTAGAGCTTTTATATTGTATACAGATATATACCAGAAAAAAAAATCTTATGGAAGTTGGAGAAATTGGTTATGAAGGCATATCAAAGCAACTAAAGATGTGGTGAAAAATACCAGTTAGTAACTGACATATAGCAAATTTAGGTGTTTACATTAACAGATCAACTAGGGGGCATACAATATAATGCTTGAAGTGATTGTGAGAACTTAAAATCCAATTTGTTCACTTTATTAAAAACTTAAATAAAAATTTTAAGATGTCAGGTGATCTGAAATCTACATTCCAATGTACAACTCAATCTAGAGGTCACATATTTGCCTCTTAGTCTTCTGTTTACTCAACCATTTATCTATTTCCAAAAAAGTTATGAACAAAACAGTTTTACTTGGCACATTGGAAAGGTTTTGTGACTATTGAATGTACACTTGAAAAGCATAGTGGCTATGTATTTATTTAATTTATATAATAAATTCAATGAAAAGTCCATTATATCATAAATACTGTGACTTATAAAATTTCCTGTCCTAATTCTCCTAAAGTTGATGGAAGATAGTCTGTGTAACATGAGCAAACCAATGCTTACTGAATGGTGTTAAATGACCATAGTAGATCATTCTGATTTACTTGCAGAGTAACCTAACTAGGACAGAGCTACTCCCTTTTCTTGAAAGTCAGGCACATTCTTTCACTTCTAATGGTATTTCACTTCTAACGGCTTTCTCCTCTATAATAAGAACGGTTGCCACTTCCCCGGCACCTCAAATTCTCCAAATTCTGGGCAGCTGGATTTTTTGTGACAACTCCTAAAAATACCTAAACACTTAGTGCCCATGATTTCTGATAATCTTCTGATAGACAAGGTCGCTTTCTTGCCTGCCCCATAAGAGGGGAGAACAATGGTGTCGAGACAGATTCCTTTCCAAGGAATTCATGACTCTTTGGGATGAAAAATGGATTGGAAGGGCGCCTGGGTGGCTCAGTGGGTTAAGCCGCTGCCTTCAGCT
The DNA here is from genome assembly GCF_010015895.1 of Lontra canadensis. Classification (NCBI taxonomy): domain Eukaryota; kingdom Metazoa; phylum Chordata; class Mammalia; order Carnivora; family Mustelidae; genus Lontra; species Lontra canadensis. The sequence goes on from NW_022631020.1 coordinate 10,889,614, forward strand.
CAGGTCATGATCTCAGGGTCCTGGGATCGAGTCCCGCATCGGGCTCTTTGCTCAGCGGGGAGTCTGCTTCCCTCTCTCTCTCTCTCTCTGCCTGCCTCTCTGTCTACTTGTGATCTCTCCCTGTCAAGTCAATAAATAAAATCTTAAAAAAAAAAAAAAGAAAAGAAAAATGGATTGGAAGACCTGTACTTTCTATTACCTGTGACCCAATAAAGTCTGTTTCTCAAAACGAACTGTATGATATTCAGGAAAGTATTTGACCTTACTTCCATGACCCTGATTTGAGGAATAATATAAAATAACTTTTGGTAGAAGTACTATGTAAACATATTATTACATACATGGAATTCTGGGGCTTTGTAAAGATAATGTTTGGGAATCATTTCAGGTTGTAGGAGGGACATTTAGCAAGCGTTGATATATGCTAATATGTTGGGGTCCCGGCTTAAAGGTGGTCAATATTGTGCCACTGAGAATTGACGGAAAGGGATCTGCCAATAACTCAATAGCAAATACAAGCTCAACCTTATAGGAGGGCATTAGAAAAAGAGAGGAAGACCTAAAGTTCAAGACAAGATCCTTTCGGCAAGTTAGTAGAGGACTTAATATTTACATTGGAAATATTGGAAATAGGATACAAGGATGAAACTGATCATAGGAATGAAACAAATGGAAAATTACAACAGAAGAAAGGAGAAGAGCAAGTTTGTCCTAAAGCCGAGTCACTGGGGCTTTTAGTCTAAGTTGTTTAATATCCCTCCCACTAGTATCACAGCTTCCTTTGTCTTTGTAATACACCTATACTTAAGGTAATAAAGGATAGTTGGATATTTAATGTGGTTATATTTCAGATTCAGAAATTTAGTAGTTCAGGGTTTTAAAAGGGTTTGAGATAACCTGATGCATTTTTTTTTCCCCAAAACATGGCCTACCACTGTACAAGAATCACCTGAGAAGTGGTTATAATATCTACTATTGTACCTTCCAAATCCATTAAATTGAAAAAGAATTCTTGGAACGGGTCTTGGCAATCTACATTCTTAACAGGTTTCTCAGGTGACTCATGTCTAATAAAATTGAAGGCCCTTAGACCTTTAGGAGATGTTATTAATTGGACAGTTGACTAAATAGAGGGTATGTTTCTAAAGAAAGGTATGAGATATCAATCAGAGATATCTTTAAATAAAGGATTTAAAAAATCTGCTCCAAGTAGATAAGCAGTGTCTGGAGGTGACCTTCAGTTCTGAGATTCTATATATTTTTTTTATTCTAAAACAGGATTAATCACCTCTCACTGAGTGGGTGTTAGTTCTAAGTATTTCAATGATTTTCCCCTTCCACATAATTTTGTTTATGAGTCATCAAAGCTAGGCAGCTTTAAAAACAAATTTCACTAGTTCTAATAAATGATCCTCATGTATATACAATATCCTTGTTTGGAACCCAAGTTGCAATTCATTTATAAAACATAATTAATACATGCCGGGTGTCTAATTATTTGATAAAATTCAAACAGTTCTCAGTAAAGCCACAAGATTGTCTTCTGTTTTTTAGATTTTATCTTTTGACCACATTACCTGATGTGCTTCTTATTAATTGCATATATTTCAAAAGGACTATGTATTCAAAGCTTCAGAACTTGAGATTCCTGGACATCTCAGTGGGTTTCTGGTACATCTGACTGGTTTGTCTATACAAAATAACTAAAATGAACCATGAGAGAATTTTTGTAATACAAGAAAAGTTAAGAAGATTTAAAAATAGGGAAAATATATACTAGTTATGTCAGAAAATTACTAATTCTATGCTGCTTTTTCATATATATATATATATATTTTCTTTTTCAAACCACTCATCTTTCACATCTACTGACAAGAATAATTAAAAAAAAAAAAAAAACAAGTGTCCCTCTTCCAGGAAAATTTTACAATTATTACCCAGTTTACTTTAGTACAAGGAAACTAAGCAGGACACCTATGGCTGTTTCCCGTTTCAATTACGGTAAGATCTTCTCTGTTTTCAGATGAAATTAAACCAACGCATCAGGGCACCTGGGTGGCTCAGTCGGTTAAACATCTGCCTTCAGCTCAGGTCATAATCCCAGAGTCCCAGAATTGAGCCCCATGTTAGGCTCCCTGCTCAGTGGTGAGTCTGCTTTTCCCTTTCCTTCTGCCCCTCCAACCTCCCTCCACTTGTGCTCTCACTCTCACTCACTCTCTCTCTCAAATAAATAAATGAAATCTTAAAACAAAAACAAAAAAAAAAGGAAAATTTATTGTAATGTAATATCCTTCAGGGAAAATAGAAAAAAAAAATTGTAGTGTGACTGAAGACACAAATGCTTTTACGGAGACTATAAACTCCTAAAATTTTCCATTGAGAATTAAGAAACTATATTCACATTTTGCATTGGTTCTTTGAGAAGAAACAATAAGTTATAATTTTAAATGGGGGCTTTGCAAAATATTTTCATTAATATTCTCCAGTGACATTCATCCTTAGATAATGACAAAAGAATTGGCCACCACCAGAAATTAGACAGACTGGCAAGTAGAGAACAGTCTCAAATCAGAATACCTTCTCATATTTTGGCTGAAATAAGACATTTTTATTCATTGGTTGAGAGGTTCCCTCTCTCTTTTGAAGTGCACGATGTATTATTTGCTGATTTGGATTTGACAGTGCCTTGGTCAATTACTGAGGAAATTCAATTACATCCCAAATCAGTGCAACATAAAATTTTAAGCATTTTCTTTTTAAGAATTTTAAGAATGTAATTTTAAGAATGTAATCTCTTATTTTAAGAATGTAATCTCTTACATTGAATGAATTTTTTTTTTTTATTATTCTGGAAGAAGCTTCAATTTGATATATGTGATCAATTGAATTTCTGGTCAATCATGTTTTATTACACAGATTGGTATGTAGTACCTTGTGTTCACCTTGGGTTTTACATTTTATGTTTTCTTAATTGGGTTTGGGAACATTTCCTCCAATTTTACAATCATATATATGTACATACACACAGCTATATATATATGTTTGTTTCAATCCTAGACTCAAAATTTTTGACTTATATTTCCTTGTAATTTTAAGTTATTTGTCCATACCAAAAATTTTTCTTTCTCTCATTATATAGTCGACATAGAAAATATACTTTAATATTAAACTTAGTCTGAACAAAACAATGCTATTTAAGAAAAATAATTACAGATAATAAATCAGATATAAATACTGTATAAAATTTATGAACATATGGGAAGGGCAAATTAAAAAAAAAGGGAAAAAATTCATAAGGGACTTTTTTTGTTTTTTGTTTTTTTGAGAAAGAGAGAGAGAGAAAAAAACATGAGCAGGGAAGGATGGGCAGAGCAGGGAGAGATGGGCAGAGGGAGAGAGAGAGAATCCCAAGCAGGCTCCTTGACCAGCATGGAGTCCCACATGGGGCTCAATCACAGGACCCTGAGATCATGACTTGAGCCAAAATCAAGAGCTGCACACTCAACTGAGCCAGCCATCCAGGTGCTCCCATAAGGTATTCTTTTTTCTTTTCTCTTTTTTTTTTTTTTTTTTTTTTTAAGATTTTAACTATTTATTTGACAGGCAGAGATCACAAGTAGTCAGAGGCAGGCAGAGAGAGAAGGGGAAGAGGCTCCCTGCTGAGCAGAGAGCCTGATGCAGGGCTCCATCCCAGGACCCTGAGATCATGACTTCAGCCGAAGGCAGAGGTTTAACCCACTGAGCCACCCAGGTGCCCCCCATAAGGGATTCTTAATGATAGAGAAAAAACTGAGAGTTGATGGAATGAGGTTGGTGGAAGGTGGGTTAAATGGGTGATAAGCATTAAAAGGGACACTTATATGATGAGCCCTGGGTGTTATATGTAAGTAATGAATCACTAAATTCTATTCCTGAAACCAATATACACTATATGTTAACTGACTAGAATTTAAATAAAAATTTGGGGAAAAAATAATGTAAGATTTAATATTAGATATAACACATTTGATTTTTAGATATATTTCTTGCTTAGAAAAGTGTTTTTCTAGATTTTGGCATAAGCATAATGCTATCTATAAATTTTGAGAAGCATATGATATAGATATTAAGGTTACACCTATTGTGAAACTATGAAGTCTGGGACTTTAGGCAATAAGCATTCTTACATAGCCCTTTATTCGACTACAACATAGGGATCATAATAATATCCATTCTTTAGATTTATTGTAAGAAATACTTCATATTATATGTAATGTGTTCAGAGTAGTTTCTGATGTATAATATACACTTGTGTGTTAACTGTTTTTTTGGGTATTACTTTTTATTATGTGATTAGAATACAGTGTTATGGGATGGATTGTGTACACCAAAAACATATGCTGAAGTTGCAATTCCCAGTACCTGTAAATATGACCTTATTTGCAAATAGGATCTTTGCAGATGTAATCAGTTCAAGATGAGGTCACACTGAATTAAGGTGGGTACAAATCCAATATAACTGGTGTCCTTATAAAAAGAGAAAAGACCATGCAGACGCAGAAGGAGAGAATATCATGTAATAACAAAGGCAAAGATTGGAGTCATATATTTATACAAGCCAAAGAACAGCAAGTTTTGCTGCTAACTCCCAGAAGTAAGGAGTCATGGAATGTAGTCTCCCAAAGGAGCCACACCTCTTGACACCTTGATGTCAAACTTCTCACCCCCAGAAGTATAAGACAATACATTGATTTTGTTTTAAGCCATATAGTTTGTGGCACTTTGTTATGACAGCTCTAGGAAACTAATAAACATGATATTTAAATTATAGCTTTTAATTTTACTGGCAAAGTTTAAGCAATAATATACTGAGGTTGTACAAACATGAGCAGATTTCAGTTTCTTAATTAGAAATCAAGAAGTTATTCTTTAGATTTTAAGCTCCTCTGTCTTATTTCAAAATGTAAGTAATTCTTTAAAGCTTAACTGTGTGAGCTTGTAGATTTTCATTGTGTTTTAATGACATCAAAATAATTGATGAAATACTGAATTCATAAAGAAGCTAGACTTGTTATAGAGTCAGTTCTAATTACTATCTGGAACTTATTATGAAGGAAATATTCACACTATTTCTCACTGAACTTCTCACATTGTTTAGCAATCTTTACAAAAGTAAACATATCAATCAAATAAATTCAGATATGTTCTCTACACCTGTTCCTGTAAAACCCAAGATTTATATTCAAGATATAGTCTGCTTTAATAATCAGGTCTTAATAAAAAACTCCTAGTTTTTTTTTTTTTTCCCCCTGGAGATTAGTCATTTTGCCATAAAAAGAGAGGGTATTCAAGTCAAGCAGAGAAAGACAATTATATATGGTTTCTCTTATATGTGGGACATGAGGAATAGAATGGAGGACATAAGGAGAAGGAAGGGAAAAATGAAGGGGGAAATCAAAGGGGGAGATGAACTGTGAGAGACTATGGACTCTGGGAAACAAACTGAGGGTTTCAGAGGTGAAGGGAGTGAGGGAGATGGGTTAGCCTGATGATGGGTATTAAGGAGGGCGCATATTGCAACGAGAATTGGGTGTTAATCGCAAATAATGAGTCATGGAACACCACATCAAAAACTAATGAAGTGCTATATGGTGACTAACCTAACATAATCAATCAATCAATCAATCAAGAGGGTATTCAAGAGCATACAAACTCTTTCATGAGCTCTAGGATTCTTTACAGGTGGCTGTGGATAGAGATGGTGACTAATTGTCAAGTAGACAAAAAATGCAACCATTTCTCCTCAACTCTAGACATTCTCCCTACTCCATAGAGATTTCTTCACATAAATCAGTATATGTGACATTGATTACGCACATGACCACACACTTCTTAGCAGAACAAGCTACATAACTTGCAGGACCAGCTGCTACATGAAAATGCAGGGATTTTGTTTAAAAATTATTAATAATTTAAAGATGCTAAGAGGGCAATATTGAATCATGTGTGGGGCCCTATGGTGCTGGACAGGTCACATACTTGTGAAGCCAGTAGTACTGTTTGGGGAGTTTTTGAGACATGTGTTTTGACTGGATGAATCAGTGGTCACCAGAGTGACTCCAATCTCTTATTTGATTATCCTGTTTTCACTCTCCTGCCCATAAGAGCAGAAAAAGTATTTCTATTTTTTAATCCAGTTAATGACAGTACCATACCCTCCTTATAGCCTCCATTCTCTAATAGACTCAACTGGAGAAGAAATCTCAGCCAATCAGTTTCCTTACTAAGACTTACTCAATAAATTATTCCACTGGATAGAGTGGAATGTTAGAGTTGAATCTTAATAAACAGAAATAGTTAACATTTGATTAGGGCTTTATATGTGTTGGGTATTGTGCAGTGGCTTTGCAGGTACTAAGTCATTTAATCTTCAAAACAAATATAAATTACTTTACCCTCAGTTTATAGATGGTGACACAGGTGAAGAAGTTGAGAAGAATGCATTTCTGGTTATCCATATAGTAAATGGCAGAACTTGGATGCTACCAACTCATAATACATCCAGAATCTGCACTTTGAACTATGAGGTTATTTTATATTGTCACATAATACATTTTTCTTCATTTTGTTATATTAACTATTTCACTGTTGTGTGGCATAAGTGTAGGAAAAAAGTACACATATCACAGGTGTACAGCTTGATGAATTAGTATAAACTACCACATGAGTCCAGCAGCTCAGTTTCTCCCTTCCAAACCTCTCCCAACTGCTAATCACTCCTGTTCTCCAAAGCTATTAGAACCACACAGTTAGAACTATATATTTGGGGATCTTTCTTTCAACATTATGCTTGCAAAACTCATTCATAATGCTGGTATATCAGTGGTTAAATAATTTTCATTGCTAAACACTCTACCATTCAGTACTAAATTTATTTATTTAATTACTGTTAGAGATGTAGCTTTTTTTCAGATTGTTTTTCTATTATGGGTAATTCTGCTATGAGCATACCTGTACAGTTGTTTTGTTGTCCTGAGAGTAAAAATGTTGATTGGTAGGTTATGCATATGTTCAATTTTAGTAGAACTGTCACAATGATTTCCAAAAATTTTAAACCAATTTACACTCCCATTAGCAATCTTTGTTTTTTTATCTTTTATTTTTTTTTTAACTCATGACCCAGAGATCAAGACCTGACTGAGATTAAGCAAGATGTTTAACTGACTGAGCCACCCAGGTACCCCTAGCAGTTTAATCTTTAACTATTTTTGTAAGTGAGTAATAGTATTTCCCAGTTTTCACTTTGCATTCCCTTGATGAATCATGAGTTTGAGCATGTTTTCAAATGTTTATTGACCAGTTGGATAGCAACTTTGGCGATGTGCTTGTTCATGGTTTTTGTACTCTTTTTGTTGTTATCTGTCTTGAATTTATTTATATGTAAGGCCTCTTTATGAGTTAGAAATATGACATCTATGTTAGTTATAAATTTTCTAAGTATCTTCCCTCACTTGCTGGTATGCCATTTATACTCTAAATATTTCCTATTGATAAACTTCATAAGGTAAGATACATTAAGATATATTTACATAACCTAAAATTGAATTGATAATATCAATTTCTTCAATATTACATATTTTTCTACTTTAACAATATCTTGAATCAAATGTGCTTATTATTCATGAATATTTATTTACTTATTTTGTAACCTGCTAATGATTAATAATCAAAAACCTGCTATAAATTCATCTTTGTGCTAATGTGGAAAAAAGGAGATTTACACGGAATAAAAATCATTGCATATCTCTGAACAAGTCCTATTCCATACCAGAAGTCAAGAGAACCATAAATCAAACAGAGGTGAACAAAACAAGGCTTGCATTATATCAAGCAATTGTAAATTTTTGATCGTATTAAAATTCAACTTAACTCATAAGCATATGGTGAGCATCCATTTCATGCAATGCTATATGCTAGATGTGACATTGCAATTTAAAATAAAGGTCTGTGTGTGCTAAGCAAGAATATATTCATCAAAAGCTCAATTGAGGTGGGAAACAAGACTTTAAGTAATCTGAGAAGATTTCATTGAGGAAGTGAAAGTAGAGTTGGACTCAGCTAATGAAAATAACGTGGATTTCCAGATGCAGCACAAGGTGATTTCTAATTAGCACACGGATACAGCAGATTTGATATGTGACTTAATAAGTTTTCATGCAACATTGGAAAATAGGAGATCAGATTTTTATAAAAGCTCCTTTATAGTAGATTTGAAAACTGCCAACAATGATTTTAAGGCTGTGGTAAGGTATTTTTCTCACTAGATAAAGTTTCAGACTAAAATTATTGCTTTCATAGAACATCTCAGACACATACTGATTCAAAATCAAAACTGTTATAGACATGCTCCTTTTTAGAATCTTGGTTCATTCTGCAGAATTCTAGCTACACTTCTCTATGAAGTTTGGTAAGCTATGCATTTCTAAATATGTATTGGCTAGATCTTTTCAACCTTAAGATTGGTGGTCAAACAGCTTCTACTTGCTATTTCTCAATGCACAAAGCTATGAACTAAATTGAAAAATTACACTTGGTAAAAAAATCTTAAAATATTCCCTTGTCCTCATGTTAAAAAAATTAGTTTCATGAAGGAATACTCTTGGAGCATTATCTGAGGTCTATGTCATTCATTCATTCTCTTAGACTACCTAAAATTTTAATTTACAATTTTCTCAAATAAGATCATCAAAGAAATATGCATTACTATTTTCCACTTAGTAATATTTTAGAGTTATGCTCTCTCCAAACCTTGAGGTCACAGAAAAATAATTTCATAAACCCAATATATATGTACTGTAAATATGCACATAAGAACATGGTCTTCTCAATCATAAATATCTGCTTTAATCAGACCTATAGGAATAATTCCTTAGTTTCATAAAAGTTACAGCTCTCTCAGCAAAAGCCTGTTTTGCACTCGTCTAAATGGTACATCAGCCAATTAAAAGCAATCTCTCAGTTTTAAAAATTATATGCTCACTTTAAAAAAATTATTTGTATTTTTCTTTCATCATAGCCATTATTTTGATTTAAATAGGAAGTTTAGTAGTAGCCTTAAATCTGCCTCTGCTGAGTGAGTTCTTATTGCTAAAGAAGAATGGGGAATAATTTTATATGGTGAAGTAAAATCACCACACTGTATTAACTTTCCTGGTAAGAATTAGGATTGAAGATTTAATGTAAAAAATAATATCAAGATGACTTTGGTGATTTTATTAAGAACCTTATGTTGAGAAAATCCTTTCCAAACAAAATAAAAATTATGGTAAGAAAATCTGACAGATTTCACAATATAACAGATAAATCAATTTTTATAGAGAGACTAACATTGGGGCTTCTGGGTGGTACAGTCGATTAATGACCTCAGGAACATGAGATCAAGCCTTGTATTGGCTCCACGCCCAGCATGGAATCTGCTTGAGGTTCTCTCTCCTTCAACCTCTACCCCTTCAGCTCCTCTTCCCCTCCAGCTCATGCTCTCTTTCTCTCTCTAAAATGGATTAAAAAAAATCTTGGAAAAGAAAAACTAACAGTAAAAAACAAAAACAAATGAGTATCTAGAGAGAAATCATAATGGGATATTTCTCAATTTAAAATAAGCTAATAAGAAAAATAGCACCCCATAATATATTTGTAGGAAAAGTATATAAACCAGTAGCTAGAAAAAATAATTAGAATAGTGCAACCTCACTAGTAATAAATCAAAAAATAAAAACAATTATATTTTCATTGACTAGAGTTAATAATTTAAGTTTCACATTAATTAACACTGGATGATTTTCCTACACATATAAACCTTAAAATACAATGAATCGTGCTATCTTCTGCTTCATAACCAAATCTAATCTTCCTAAATAAAATGCAAATTCATGTAGTATTCAACTAATAATGTCCATTGTCTTTTTTTCCCAAATTTTCATTTAAATTCTAGTTAGTTGACGTAGAGTGCAATATTTGTTTCAGAAGTAGAATTTAGTGATTCGTCACTTTAGTGATTCATCACTAACATATAACACCTAAAGCTCAACACAACAAGCTCCCTCCTGAATACCCATCACTCATTTAGCCCATCACCGACCCACCTCTCCTCTGTCAACCTTCAATTTATTCTCTATTGTTAAGATTCTGTTATGCTTTGCTTCCTTCTCTCTCTTTTTCCCCCTTCCACTATTTCTTTTGTTTCTTAAATTCTACGCAAGTGAAATGATATGGTATTTGTCTTTCTCTTACTGACCAATTTCACTTAGCATAATAAACTCTAGCTCCATCCATATCATTGTAAATGGCAAGATTTCATTCTTTTTGATGAATAATATTCCTATGTATGTATATGTGTGTGTGTGTGTGTGTGTGTGTATACATATATATATATATATATATATATATATATATATATATATATAATCAAACCTTCTCTATCCATTCATCAATGGACATTTGGCTGGTTTTGTGTTCTTTGGGTAAGTAAGTAGTAGTATAATTGCTGGGTCATAGAGTGGTTCTATTTCTAATTTTTTGAGGAACCTCTGTACTATTTTCCAGAGTGGCTGCACCAGTTTGCATTCCCACCAACAATGTAAGAGCTTCTCTTTCTCTGCATCCTTTTCAACATCCGTTGTTTCCTAAGATGTTACTTTTAACCATTTTGGCAGGAATCTCATTGCGGTTTTGATTTGTATTTCCCTGATGATGAGTGATTTGAGCATCTTTTCACGTGTCTGCCATCTGAACATCTTCTTTGGAAAAAATGTCTCTTCATGCCTCCTGTCCATTTCTTAACTGGATTATATCTTTTTTGGGTGTTGAGTTTGATAAATTATGGATTTTGAGTACTATTTATCATGTATATCATTTGCAAATATTTTCTCCCATTCCATAGGCTGTCTTTTAGTTTTGTTGATTGTTTCCTTCACTGTGCAGAAATTTTTTTTTTTATTTTGATGAAGTCTCAATAGTTCATTTTTGCTTTTGTTTCCCTTGCTTCCAGATATGTGTATAATAAGTAGTTGCTGTGGCCAAGGTCAAAGAGGTTGCTGCCTTGTTTCTTCCCTAGGATTTTGATGGTTTCCTATCTCACAATTAGGTCTTTCATCCATCCATTTTGAACTTATTTGTGTGCATGCTGTAAGAAAGTGGTCCAGTTTCATTCTGCTGTGCTGTCCACTTTTCTAACACTATCTGTTAAAGAGACTGTCTTTTTTCCAATGGCTATTCTTTCTTGCTTTGTCGAAGATCAGTTGACCATATAGTTGTGGGTCAAATTCTGGGTTTCCTGTTCTGTTCCAGTAATCTGTGTGTCTGTTTTTGTGCCAGTACCATACTGTTGGTTCTTTGTTTGTTTGTTTGTTTGTTTGTTTTAAGATTTATTTATTTATTTATTTGGGAGAGGGAGAGAGCAAGTCTCAAGGAGACCCCCTGCTAAGCACAGAGTCTACCATAGGGCTCTATCTCAGAACCTTGAGATCATGAGCTGAAATTAATACTTGGATGTTTATCCAACAAAGCCACTCAAGAACAGCACCCAGTACCATACTGTTTTGATGACTATAGCTTTGTAATATAACTTGAAATCCAGAATTGTGATGCCTTCCATTTTGTTTTTTCTTTTTCAAAATTGCTTTGTCTATTCCGGGTCTTTTCTGGTTCTGCACAATTTTAGGATTGTTTTTTCTAGCTCTGTGAAAAATGTTGGTGGTATTCTGATAGGGATTGCATTAAATGTGTCAGTCATTTTGGGTAGCATAGAGATTTTAATAATACTTTAAAATAATACTTTAATACTTTAAAATAATACTTTTAACCCATGAACATGGAATATTTTTCCATTTCCTTGTGTCCTTTTAAATTTCTTCCATAAGTGTTTTATAGTTTTCAACATAGAGATCTTTTACCTCTTTGATTAGGTTTATTACTGGTATCTTATGGATTTTGGTGCAATTGTGAAAGGGATCAATTTCTTGGTTTCTCTTTCTACTGCTTCATTATTAGTGTATAGAAATGCAATAGGTTTCTGTACATGGATTTTATATCATGTGACTTTGCTGAATTTGTGTATCAGTTCTAGCAACTTTTTTGTGGAGTCTTTCAGGTTCTTTCAAGTTTTCTACATAGACTATCATGTTGTCTGCCAATAGTGAAAGTTTGACTTCTTCCTCACTTATTTTATTTCTTTTTGTTGTCTTATTTCTGAGGCTAGAAATCCCAGTACTAGGTAAATAACAATGGTGAGGGTGGACATTCCTGTCTTGTTCCTGCCCATAGAGGAAAAGCTCTCAGTTTTTCCCCATTGAGGATGATATTAGTTGTGTGTCTTTCATATATGGCCTTTATGATACTGAAGCATGTTCCTTCTATCCTTACTTTGTTGAGGCTTTTATCAATAATGGGTACTGTATTCTGTCAAATGCTTTTTCTACATATATTGAAAAGTATTGGTATTAATTCTTCTTTAAATGTCTGATAAAATTCCCCTGAGAATCCATTCTACCCTGGACTCTGGTTTGTTGGGGAGATTTTTGATAACTGATTCAATTTCTTTCCTGGTTATGGGTCTGCTCGAATTACCTTTCTTCCTGTTTCAGTTTTGGAGTTTATGTTTCTAGGAATTTATCCATTTCTTCTAGATCGTCCTATTTGTTGGCATATAATTTTTCATACTATTCCTTTATAATTATGTGTATTTCTTTGGTGTTTGTCATGAGCTCTTTCATTCATGATTTTATGTATTTGGGTCCTTTCTCTTTTCTTTCTGATAAGTCTGGCTAGGGGTTTATCAATTTTATTAATTCTTTCAAAGAACCAGCTCTCAGTTTCATTGATCTACTATTTTTGTTTTTATATTGTTTATTTTTTATCTTTTTTTTTATTATTTCCCTTATTCTGCTGGCTTTAGTCTAAATTTACTCTTCCTTTGCTAGCTTATTTAGTTGTAAGTTTAGACTGCATATTTGAGACTTTTCTTGTTTCTTGAAGTAAGCCTCTATTGCTATAGACTTCTCTCTTACAATCACCTTTGAAGCATCCCAGAGATTTTGGACCATTGTGTTTTTATTTTCATTTGCTTCCATGTATTCTTTTTAATTTCTTCCTTAATTTCCTAGTTAACCCATTCATTCTTTAGTAGAATGTTATTTAACCTCCATGTATGTGTAGTCTTCCCAAGTTTTTTCTTGTAATTGACTTCAAGTTTTATAGCATTGTGTCTAAAAACATGCATGGTATGATTTCAGTCTTTTTGTACTGGTTGAAGTCTGATTTGTGATCCAGTTTATTATCTGTTCTGGAGAATGTTCCATGTGTGCTCGAAAAGAACGTGTATTCTGCTGCTTTAGAATATATCTATTAAGTCCATCTGGTCCAGTGTGTCACTCAAAGCCATTGTTTCTTGTTGATTTTATCCTCGGATGATATGTCTACTGCAATGAGTGGGGTGATAGAGTCCCTTATTATTATTGCATTATTATCAATGAGTTTATGTTTGTTATTAATTGATTTATATATCTAGGTGCTCCCAAATTTGGGGCATACATATTTATAATTGTTAAATCTTCTTGTTGGATAGACCCCTTTATTATGATATAATGCCCTTCTTCATCTCTTATTACAGTCTTTGGTTTAAAACCTAGTTTGTTTGACATAAGTATGGCTATTCTGGCTTTCTTTTGACATCCATTAACATGATAGATGGTTCTCCATACCCTCATTTTCAATCTAGAGGTGTCTTTAGGTTTAAAATGAGTCTCTTGTAAGTGACATATAGATGGGTCTTATTTATTTTTTAATCCATTCTCCCTATATCTTTTAAATGGAACATTTAGTCCATTTACATTCAGAGTAATTGTTGGTGGATAAGAATTTACTGCCATTGGGGGTGCTTGGTGGCTCAGTGGGTTTAAGCCTCTGCCTTTGGCTCAGGTCATGATCTCAGGGTCCTGGGATTGAGTCCTACATTGGGCTCTCTGCTCAGCAGGGAGCCTGCTTCCCCCCACCCCCACACTGCCTACCTCTCTGCCTACTTGTGATCTCTGCCTATCAAATAAATAAATAAAATCTTAAAAAAAAACACATTTACTGCCATTGTATTACCTGTAAACTTGCTGTTTCTGGAGAATTTTCTCTGTTTCTTTCTAATCTTTATTGCTTTTGGTCTTTCTTTCCCACTCAAAGTGTCTTCTATACTATTTCTTGCAGGGCTGGTTTAGTGGTCACAAACTCCTTTAGTTTTTGTTTTTCTGGGAAACTCTTTATCTTCCCTTCTATTCTGAATGACAGCCTCACTGATAAAGTATTCTTGGCTGTATATTTTTCCCCTTCAGCAAGTTGAATATATCATGTCACTGTCTTCTGGCTTGCCAGGTTTCTGTGGAAAGATCTTTTGCTATCTGATTTGTCTTCCCTTGTAGGTTAGAAATTTCTTTTCCCTATTTTGCAGGACTTTTTCCTTACTTCTATATTTTGCAAATCTTACTACAATACACATCTTAGTGTTTATTGGCTTTTGTTGAATTTGATGGGGTTTCACTGTGCTTCCTGGATTTGGATGACTGTTTTCTTCTCCAGATAAGGGAGTTTTCATCTATAATTTGCTCAGATAGACATTCTGCACCTTTCCCCCTCTTCTTCTTCTGGAACTTCTATGATATGAATGTTATTACACTTTATGAAGTAACTGCGTTCCCTAAGTCTACACTTATGATCTAATACTTTTATTTCCCTCTTCTTTTCAGCTTCATTATTTCCCCTAATTTTATCTTTTATATCACTGATTTGTTCCTCTGCTTCATCTATTGTTATTGTCACTGCATCCAGTTTTGCATCTCAGGTATAGCAATTTTTATTCTGGCCTGATTAGTTTTTAGTTCTTTCATCTCTGCAGTAAAGGATTCTCTAGTGTCTTCTGTGTCTTCTCAAGCCCAGCTTGTAACCTTATGATTCATATTTTAAATTCTGTTTCATGCATATTACTTATATCTATTTTGATTAGATTCCTAGCCATGACTTTTTCCTGGGTTTTTTTTGGGGGGGGGGGTGATTTCCTATCTTACCATTTAATCTGGTCACCATTTTTTTTTTAATGTGTATGTTATGTTAAAGCTCAGCAAAAAGCTGGCATCAAGGTTAGCTGCCCACGTTAGCTGGGGTCTCTGTCCTTATGCTAATGAATGAGGCGGCATGTTGGTGCCTGCCAGCTCTTTTGTCCCCTTCGATACCATGCCACCTCTCCCAATTGCACTCCAAGAGGGGGAACTATCTCTACCAGTATGACCCAGGGGATCCTCAAACCACACTGTCTGCTGCCAAGCCTCTGGACTCCTTCCCCACATGAACACCAATAATCCCACCAAACATGACCCCACAGACTTCTAAAACTTCAGACTGCTTGTAAAAACCTGCAATAATCAGGTCTTCTTTTTCTAGTCAATAGTTTTGGGCAAGTGTTCCTCTTGTGCTATCCCTTGTGCACTGCTTTCTGTTTCTCTCTCTCCTCTCTCTGATATCATGGCTTACCTCCAATCCTCGTCACTTGAGATTCTTTTCTTCCCAGAATAATGTCTCCGCACCTCCTACCTTCTGTGATGTGGCTACTTTTCTCCCTCTACTTTGCAGTTTGTTCTTTTAGCATTCATATCTTGGATTTTAAGAATTATTTGATATTTACCTAGCTGTGTTCAAGGGATGAGGCAAAATAGTGTGCCTTTACTGCTCACCATCTTAACTGCTGTCCATTGTCTTTAAATAAACCGAAGAAGACTTGGGAAAATGTATTTTGTGAAAAAAAAATAAAGAGGGTCTTTTTTTTTTTTTTTTTATTTTTGTAAAGTCTCTTAAAATATATGCTTTTTAAAAATTTGATTTGTTTTGATAGGAATGAGGATGTCAAGAGATTTCTATTTGGTCATTTCAGTAAGAATCTACACTCCCTTGGTCAGGTGGTTAGTATTACATTTCTGAGATATGATAAGCATTTCTAGTACACTACTCAATCAGTCAGTTACAAGGAAAGTAATCAAAGAAACACAAAATCAACCAGGATACAAATTAAGGCCAAAATGCATTTATTTTGTGATCTCCTTCAAAGCTCCAACTATGAGCAACAGCAACTGAAATACCGTTCTCATTCTAGATATGGACATTAGCCCAGGTCAGTGTTCCATTACATCTGAATTTTCTGCGCATTTCCCCTTACTCAGTGTGGAGTTAGATGGCTTAGAAAAACAAGAAGGGAGAGTTACCATATATCCTTGTGATTTTATTGCAAGGTTCTTCCTTACTTGCATGTGGTCTTCATTTACTTCAAGGATCTGTTACTGATACAGAACTAGAAATTATATAAGTCATCATGATTTTCATATATCATATTGGCTTAAGCAGTTTTTGTTTAACAGAACCAAATTCATTTGATTTCACAGGTCTCATGAGGCTTTAACAAACTTCCTTGATTTCTCAGTCATGGGGTGCCATGAACAATTAGCTGCCATCAAAATATCTGCAGTTAAAACAATTCTAATTCCTGATCTGACTGTCAATTAAGCTAGTGTTCTTACTTTACCTTTGAAGGTTAATTCCAGCTACTTGGATTGTGCTACCAGTGTCTCATCTTTCCCACTGAAATTAGGAAATCCATTTCCATGGCAGAATCATCTCTGGTCTATGAAGGGCAGCCAAAAGTTTGTTTTTCAATGAAACTGACATTTTTCTTAGCAATATCCTTTTTAGTGCTGATGTAATAAAGATTTTGTGGTCCCTCTCATGGGTCATAGCTAGGGAGTGAGTAAATAATTTTATCATTTTAGTTGTCAAAGTATTTAGGATAATCCGTCTATATTATTAAAAAATAACATTTTTTAAATAGTTTTGATTGTCTTATCTTTTCAATAAAGAGAGTTGTTGGCTAAGGGGCCTTATCCATTGGAGTCAAGTGGCAATGGGAATTTGTGATTAAACCACTGGAGGCTCTACAGATTACACCAGATAGTAATACAATGCATAATACTATACCTTAACTTTAGGGTTTACATCAAAATGAGGACCCTCTGAATGCTTAGGTCTGAATAAGAAGGTTGGTAGAGATAAGAAATGAGGGCAACTATCTTTCCCTCAGAAGGCAATTCCCTCGGGCAATAGTAAAAGTCCACAAATGAGATAGAGGCAGCCTCTATCAAAGCAAGAAGGGATCCTTCAGCTAGTAAAGGAGTCTCAACACAGGTTAGGAATTGGGGTGATCTCCATAATTCCAAATCTCCCCCAAAAGTCTCTACCATTAATTCTCACATTTCATTTTTTCTAATAAATTATCTTTCATGTAAGGGAGCTGATAAGGTGTTAAATTCAATTAATATAATAATTTTATAACCTACAAAGTCTAATTATAAATTTACTTTAACTATTTTAGCTCCATGATAATGAGACAAGAGTGATTTCATCTGGAGCTCTTATTTAAATACTGAGTTTCCTTGAGCTGAGAATTTTAAATTTCTGGCATGTGATTTACATTTTTTTTTTAAAGTTCTCAGTATAATCAGAAGAATCAGTTCACTCCACCTTCTATTTTTTTGTCTTTATAGTGTTTCATGACAATGGCAATGTATTTGGATAACTAAGTTCTCAGTTTCAAAATGGTCTTTACTCTTAATAACTATGGGAAAATATTTCAGTAGATGTTTTGCTACTATATACTATGGACCACCATGGTTACATCTATTCATAAGAACTATTTTTTAAACTTAACCAGATGAGTTTACCAATCCATGTTTCCATTTTCATTATGATCTCTTTCTTTTTTTTTTTTTAAGATTTTATTTATTAGAGAGAGAAAAAGGAGAGAGAGCGTAAGTGGGAGGAGAGGCGGAGGGAGAAGCAAGGATCCCAATCCAGGGGTTGCTCCCAGGACCCACAGATCATGACCTGAGCTGAAGTCAGAGTCTTAACCAACGGAGCCACCCAGGTGCCCTTGATCTGTTTCTTAAAATAATTTTATTAATAAATTCTTGTGTCAGGATTCTGACTTGCAGTCAATTCAAGACATTCTGATTGAGAAATAAATTGATTAATGTGTATTTGCTCACCGAATCATTTGAGCTAGACAAGGCCCATTGAAAACTTCAATAAGTGACAGTCAAATTAACACCATGAACTGATTTGAAAGATAACATTGTCTTGCTACTGGTGATCTTATAATGCAACTTTCATAAAACCTCTACAACTCCCAGGAAATATGATAATGAGACAAAATACTTGTTTTTTCTTTCACCTGTTTTCCTTTAGTAATCTCTGAAAGGAAATTAGACAGCTTCCTTCCATTTCTTTATCATTATTCAATATAGAAATTTATTTATTTTTTTTTAAAGAGTAGGGTGGAAGAAAAGGGCAGCATAAGGTTTATATTGTACAGGATTTACTCAGAAATAATTATAATTTGGTTATTCTATAATAGAGCCATATTGGTTCTATCATGATCTCTAAATATTTATCCAAATGGGCTCAAAAGGAAGAGGCCTTAAAAACCTAAACCTAACAACTCTTTCTTTCTTTCTTTCTTTCTTTCTTTCTTTCTGCCTTTCTTTCTTTCTTTCTAGTTTTGCAAGCCAGTGCTACAAACCGCCTTTGATGAAAGCAAAGTCATGTATACCAAAAAAAAAAAAAAAAAAAAAGTCATGAATATTCTGAAATAGTCAAACAAAATAGAAAAAGTATGGCTAACACTCCTATAAAATGTTACTATAATCTCTATTAATGGTTTTGATATCAAAGCATCTCACTGCAGTACACAAATGCCCTGACAGAATCTTTACCTTTAAATAACTCTCATGTAAGCCAAAGCGCAAGTGGGTCTGACTGGTAGAACTTAGGTCAGGAAAGACTTAGGAAAATACTATTTATTAGATACTATATTTGAAAGTCAGGTATAAAAATTCAAATCTATAAAAAAATGGGATGATTTAAAGAGAGGGTAGATAGCTGTTCATGACAAACATTCATTTTAGGAACTAATTCTATTTTGATAAGGGGTCTTATAATCAGATGTTAAGTCCTCCATGTGGAGAATTCTATTATATTTATTATATTAAAGAATATTTTTCTTTGAGACTGTTGTGTATGTGTGTGTGTATGTCTGTCTCTGTGTGTAGTTGGGACTGGGGTTGTTTTGTGTATTCGTGTATATCTGTCTTTCATATTATTTACCTTCTGGCCTATTGGAAGAATAAAGTGACCTGGATATACATATCCATGTCCATTTTATCATTTTGAAAATCTTTTTTGGAGTGTCTTGAGAGAAATTCTGCAACAAATAATTAAGGGAAATGTACTGTGAGACGAAGAAATTACAGTGTTTAAGCTAAGTTGAAAAGAGGGTGGTTTCTATGTTAGGTGGGACCTTTTGAGGTTAAAAGATTTCAGAGAGCTCTAGGCAAGCCTGAAGACAAAGTGCAAAGTCTGCAATGGAGACATTTGTGAGAATGATAGTTTGACTTAGATAATTCAATTTATTTAGAATATAAAATAAAATATATTTAACATGTAATTCCTTTTTTTACTATCTAAGTAATAATTTCATGTTTCCTCAAACTTCAGTAAGTCTGAAGTGCCTAGTCTTCCTTTGTGTGTCATGTGAAAAATAGGAAGGAATAACAAAGGGGTATAAACCCAGCCCAATATTAATTTCTCGGCTGACATCCATTTAGACGGATCAACATTCTATCAAGGGCACTTTGTCCAAAATATCCAGAAGATGAACAGCTACAGACTGAGTGAGCACCTATCCGTGTCAAAATTGGGACAGCAGTAAAAAGAACAAAACAATAGAGAGAAATTAACAGAATGATATATGAGGATACAAAACTGACACTTAGTCCTGCCTCCATTTTGAATAAACGTGTATATTACATCTCCCAGATACAAGAAAAAGAAGCATTTTGCTCAGAGAAATAAAAACAAAACAAAACAAAAAACAAAACAACAACAAAAAATACTTGATCAAATGTGTATTCCTGTATCCAAAATAAGTAGAACAGAATAGAATCTTGAACAAATTTTCTGACAAAATAATACAACCATTTTGCAGTGCTGGTGTTCAAGGATATGTTACAACCTTTACAAATACAATCATGGAAGAAAATTGTCATTTTTTTGCACCATGAATAGACAAAATAGAGAAATTCAGTAAACCTGGGCTGCCTGGGTCACTCAGTGGGTTAAAGTCCAAGTCTCGGTTTAGGCTTGGGTCATGATCTCAGGGTCCTGAGATGGAACTGAGTCAGCCTCTGTGCTCAGCAGAGTAGGCTTGAGAGTCTCTTCCTCCGCCACTCTCATGGTCTTATGCACACACGCTCACTTTCTCTAAAATAAGTAAATCTTTTTTAAAAAAAATAATAAATTCAGGGGCGCCTGAGTGGCTCAGTGGGTTAAAGCCTCTGCTTTCAGCTCAGGTCATGATCCCGGGGTTTTGGGATCAAGCTCCACATCAGGCTCCCTGCTCAGCGGGGAGCCTGCTTCCCCCTCTCTTTCTGCCTGCCTCTCTGCCTACTTGTGATTTCTGACTGTCAAATAAATAAATTAAAAAAAATCTTTAAAAAAAAATAATAAATTCAGTAAACCTAACAACCTTTTATTTTTTTAATGTATTTATTTATTTTTGTAAGCTAGTACAGCAAGCCTCCTTTGATAACTTTTGTAATTCAACTTTTCTCGCTCTCACTTGTCTATGTTCTTTTGGCAATCTCTGAAGGGAAGGTAGACAAATTCCTCACACTTCTTTATCATTATTCAATATAAATTTTTTTTTTTTTTTTCAAAAAGAGTAGAATGGGAAAAAAGGCTCACATGAGGTTTGAATTGTACAGGATTTACCCAGAACTAATTGTAATTTGGGTTAAACCATTATTCTATAATAGAACCATATCTGTTCTATCATGATCTCTAAATATTTATCTAAATGAGCTCAAAGGGAAGAGAAACAAAAGTGATGAGTACTCTAAAACAGGCAAACAAAGTAGAAAAATATGGCTAACATTCCTATAAACCTAAGTCTCCATTACTCTGTCTAGGCAATAAGGCACAATTCTCTGGTGAAGTGTGGTTCTTGTAGACATTCTGGACATACAAAATGTTTCAGGAGCTTGACAATTGGTGTTTCCCTCACTTACATGTAACCTGGATTTCAAATATGTGTTTTTCTGTATATTAAGACTGCATATGTATGTCATATGAAATATCTCATTAACACAATTAAATTTGAGGTTATGATATTGTGTTTAAGTAAACCCCTCAAACTAAAATAATCATTCAGCATAACATGCCATTTTGATAATGCATATGAAAATCTAGTGATACTCAAAGTAGTAGAAATTTTCTTTTAAAATCTGAATGACCAATAATTCTTACTTTGTGTTTAATGAAGATGAGAGTTCCAAAGTAAATGAAAAAAATAACAGCAACAACAACAACAAAAAGCCTTTGAGACACACATTTTCTAGCTGAAAATATAATTCACAAAAACATTCATCAGAAAGGTAAGGTTGCAGAGATAATATTTTTCTCCGGACAGCCTGACAGATATGGGGATTCTAGTCCAGTTAATCACCAAAAGAAAAATAAAATTCCTCCAGAATTAATAGCTTGGAGATAATTCTAGTTGAAACAAGAAGCCAATATAAATCTGCCAAGATAGAACTAATATGTTGTTTATTCACGGTGAAAGTTAGATTATTATCCAGCAAGTTCTAGACATGCTGTAATTTGGAGACCGCTTTATCAAAAAACCCATAAAACTAAATAGTACAGTTATCAGTTGTTACAGTAACAGTGACGTGAAATAAATAAATGAGACCCTCAAAAAAGCAAATTATACAAAACATACAAAGATATGGCATAATTCATAAGGCATTAAATTCACATAAATTTTTTAAAATCTTGCTGAAATGTGAATGCTTACACTCTTTCGGAAGTGTTGGGTGTTCAAAAGCTTAGAGGTGCATGTCAAAATGCAAAGCGAGAGAAGTGTCTTGTTTGCAAGACTAAGAACTCCCATTCAAGAGTAGAACAAAAGATGAACTTTGTGCTCATATAAATGATGAGTTTGAAAATTAAATATTTGTAATATAATCCAAGTACACAATTTTTTTTAATTCCTAAAACTATTTACTTTTTTTTCTAATTTTCTCCTACTCTTTTTTTTCTGTTTCCTTCTCTTTCTCCATATCCCTGTCTTTTTTCTTCTTAATAATCAACATTTCAAATATTTATTATATGTCTGACTACAACAAAAGGTAAAATAGTATTTTTATATTTTCCAATGAACATGAGATATAATAATATTCAAGACTTGTACAGAATTTTAGCTTCAATAAGTCTCTGTATTTTTCTTCAAAGACATGAAGATAAATCTCTTAATGTGCTTTCTTGGACGGTGTCACAATATTCCCAAGAGAAGTATGTAGAGGACTGACAGCATGATAGTAGAGTTTGGTTATTCAAAAATGAATAATTAATAATAAGATTTCAGAGACATTGAGCACGTTCAATATAAATCAACATTCAATTCAATTCTTTTAGATAAATACCCAGAAGTGGGATTGCTGGATCATTAGGTAGTTCTTTTTAAAATTTTTTTTTTTCTGGGGGGGGCGGGGATAAACCTTCATACTGTTTTCCACAGAGGCAGCATGGATTTTCATTCCCACCAAAGACTTCAAAGGTTCCAATTACTTCACATCTTCGGCCATTTGTATGTCTTTTTCAGAGAAATAACTTCTCAAGTCCTTAGCCATTTTTTAAATTGGGTCATTATTTTTTTAGCTAGGGAGTTGCATGTGTTCCTTACATATTTTGGAGATTAATACTTCACCAAGATATACAGTTTACAAATATGTTCTCCCATTCCATTAGTTGTCTTTTCACCCTGTTGATTTATTTCCTCTGTTGTACAGAATCTTTTCAGTTTAATGTGGTCTCACTTGTTTATTTTTGTTTGTGCTATTCTTGTTTTTGGTGTCAAATTCATGAATCATTGCTGTCTAGTGTCCAAAAGAATTGAAATCAGGATCTCAAATAGATACTAGCTCTGTTCACAATAGTCATGGTATCAGTATTTACAATAGCCAAGATGTGGAAGAAATCTAAATGCTCATCAATAGATGAATGGACATAGAAAAAATCGTATATACCGACAATGGAATAATACTCAATTTTTAAAGAGAAAGACATTCTGCAGTATATGACATGGATGAATCTTGAAGACATCAAGAAAATAAGCTAGTCACAAAAAGGCAAATATTGTATGACTCCATTTATATGATTTATCCAAATTAGTCAAATTCATAGGATCAAAGAATGGAATGATGGTTGCTACAGGCTGGAGGGAGGAAGAAATGGAGTACCTCTAATCAAAAGGCATAAAGTTTCAAAAGTAAGATGAATAAATTCTAGAGATCTCTTGCACACTGCTGTACCTATAAGTAGAAAGTAATGCACTGTACACTTAAAAATGTGTTGAGATGATAATGTCCAGTTAAGTATTCTTACCACAAAAAAGTAAAATAGATAAATGAAAACATATAATCTAGTATTTAATTTAATTTGTCTATAGGAAACTAAGTTTCAGGGAAATTAAGTAACTAAAATGGCAACATGTTTGACGCTGTATTTTCATTGTGACCCAATGTAACATACAATGTTTTTGAATGTATAGAATATTAGATAATTGATATACTCCAGGGGGAAAAAAAAAACTATTTTAGATGGAATAGATGTTACCTACTGTGTATCGAAAACAAAAATTACAGCTTAAGTCAGGACTAACAATTTTTAAAATTAGGAAGAAAATACTTAATATAATCAACTATGAAATCAAGATAAGAGACAACTAAAAAGAAAGAGAAATTGACTTACATACCAAGACATACAAAATCTATTATGTTTTTCATCACATGCAGGTATTTATGAATTTGTTTGCTGTTTTCACATTCTGTTTATATTTTTAATCTTACAAATGAGAGTTGTTTTTGAGTCAAATCCAGTAATATGTCTTCATAACATCCATCATTTCCTTATTCTTTATTACTAGAATCCTAAATTTCTTTGGAGAAGTAAAGGGCCCAGATCAACAGTTTCCTAGTTTTCCATGAAATAATGAATGGAAATGCAACATACTTGTGACAAATAAGATATGAGTGGAGTCTACTGGTTGGGTTACAAGAAAACCTAATTGTTCTCCTGACTGAAAGGTAGAGTCAGCAAGCATGAGCATTTTCTCTCTCTTTATCCTTCTTTATTCTTTCTGTTTGGAGTGTGGTAGCAAAGTAGAGATCCCAGATCATTTTGTGAAAATGAGGACATAACCTCCATGTGAATGTAGGGAGAATAAAAAGACACAAGGTACAGATATGTTGATGACATCATCAAGCTACATGGTCCATCCAGGATTGCTCAAAACCAAGGCATTGTTGTGTTTAGGTGAGAGAAAGAAATTCTTTTGATAAATCAGTTACCTGCAGCAGAAATCTGATATCAATATATTGTGATAAATGTTCTTTCTATTCATACATAGTTTTAGTCACATTAAAGAAAACAAAATCCTTTTGATCTTTTAATTTTGTTCTAGGTAGTATATTTTCCTATCCTCTTTAAATTACATCTGTAGCATCAGAATACATCAGTATTTGTCCTTTAAAGGTGTATTTATAAAGATTATAGTAATATCTATATACTTTATTTTTATGGTCTTTGCCTTCATTCCTTCCAGATTTTCTATAATTCTACTTAGAGCCCAGACAGAAAAGGAATGGTTAAAACACAGATTTAGCACATCTATTATATAATTATATACATACAATATATATAATTATAGATTTAGTCCATCTAATGAATTGTTAATTTTCTCCTGGAAAGTTTACTATGATATATGAAATGTGTTTTAAAATCTGGTGAAAATACTTGATTGGAGCATCCCCGATAATCTTGGAGCAAGAACTTTAATGGGTATAAGAATTTCATCTGAATGTGCCTCTCACTTGCGAATTGTTTTTATATGTTCACACTTCTTGATAAAAAAGAATCATTATAGGGAATGTATTTATATTGACCTATGCTTATCTTGAAAATCTTTATGTTGATAGGTTTAATTTATTGAAGAAAAATTTTAGTTGTAAGTAAACTGGAAATATTTAAGGTCAAATCTGCTAGGCTTGAAATTACTAAAATCAAGTGTCTCTAGGAACCTAAAGGCACTCTGAATTCCCAAAAGTTTTGCAAGCCAGCTCAAGCAAAAATTTAAAAACAATCATACACTGTTTTGTAAATACCAACTTTAGGCATTATTCTTATATCCTGTGGCATTTAGATACTCTCAAATGCCAGCAAGACTTTCTTTGATTTCTATGTTCCTTTGAGGGATTATTTAAGTCTGACATTAGAAATTTTAAAAAAAGAAAATTTAGGGAAAAATGATGAAAGGAAGTTTTAAAAATTATTTTTGTCTTCAGAAACCACACTTCTGATGCAGAAAAATAATAATCACACTACTTCTCCAAAGTAGAAAAAATATATGTAAAGTGACTTTAGAACAGAATGTGACATGGACTAAATATAGCATGGTTATTCTGATAGAGTTTATACCACGGAAAATTTTTTTTCTTATTATTTATAAAACCAATTACACACTGGTTCAGAAGTCACATTTCACAGCTTCCCTTGTCAGATTACCACATGATTAAGACTGACAATGATTCTTTTCTTTCTTCCTGATCAAATGGCCCAGCCATTTTCCAGGGTCAGAACAGTGGAAAAAATGGAGTTCACTGCCTTGGCAGTCATCTGCTTCATGCTTTTGTCATATAATTCTTCTTCCATGTGAGGCAACCGTGACCTCCTTTCTGTTCCTTCCTGCTAATCTCTCCTTTACTCCTGCCCTCACTGACTGCAAATTCTACTGTGATGACTGCCTGACTCTTTTGGAAGCAGTCTCAGAGTATCAGGTCTAACAAAAGGTGCCCTGCCAATAATTCCTACAAACATAGCATCAGAACTATTGAGATTTCCTTTGACAGAACAGAAGACTCAGTCTGTACTCATATTTTTGTTCTCCTCTGGCTGTGTGATCTTGGTCAAGGTTCTGCATTTCTCTGTGCTCACAAGCCTTGACTGAAAAATGGGGATAACAACAGTGCTACCAATAGAGCTGCTGCAAGAATTGAACTATATAACATTCATAAAACTAAAACTAAAATTAGAACTATGGCTCTTGCATGCTAATAATATTATTATTTTGCTAATCGTAACAGTACTATATTATAATATAGGAGTAACAGGAAGTTTTAATAATGCTAATGTCATCAATTATGAAACAAATTCACATGAAATAAGTTCAAGCTGAAATTTAAATAGTGTTTGGCTGAAATTGCAGGGATGAAAACCAGAATACAAAGTAAATACATGAATACAGAGCTACATATTATCAAGAATGGTGACATTGGCAAAGGAAAGGAAACAACAGCAGCTTTTACTTGTATCCACCAAGGTTTCAATACCCATCCTTCCTTCTGTACATTGCGTGATAATTGATATATTACTTTATGACACAGACCTTTTGTTTAATTAAATTGAGGAAAATATCTCTACCTTCTGTGCTGTGACCCATAAGAAATGCATTAAAAGTTTATGTTATAATATCCTTATCCTAGTGCTTTGCTGTTCTTTTGTGTACTGGTCTCTCATTACTTTATGCATTTCTTACCCCAGCCTCCTCACAATGACTACCGGGTAAATCTTCACACTGTTTTTCTTTACTTACCATATGCGTTTATCTTATATTACAATTGCTAATATTGTGAACACCTGAACAGCCCTCTAGTTAATCCTTTCAAGATATTGTCCTTTTATTTTATAACATAGAAAGTATATGGCTAACTTCTTTCCATGGTATTTTAAGATCATTTTTAACTCCAATAAAACAAGAATTTTGAATATACACTTAATATGGGAGAAGGATATTAAAATGTAAAGCATACATATTGCTTATGTGCCAGGTATTTTAAACTCACCATCTCATTTGAATCCTTAGGCAAATTTTTGCAAAGATTTTAGAACTTGGTAATACTAAAGTGTAATTTATCTCAATTCCTTTAATTAGCAATCAATTATTAAATACATTTTATCAGAGCAATTCATATATTAGTTTAGTATGTCATGTTGTATTCTGATTTGATTATGCACTTTTCAGAAGGATTGCATAGAAGGTATAGAGGGATGGGGATCCGTTTAAGAAAAGTGACCTAATAAGAGAACTCAGAGAATATAAATGTAAAAGAAAATATAGATATTATGTAGCCCATTCAATATAGGAAAACCCATTCAGTAACATTTCTACCACCAACACATGTGTGCATTTGTTGACAGCTAAAGAAAAGCAGGAACATATGAGAGAATTTCAGTGGAAAAGACAACACTCTAAGCCTTTTAATCATTTTCCAAAAGTCATGTGATCTATTCATTTACGCTCTAGTTTGTTCAAAAATAAGGCAAAATGCTCAACCCACTAAAACAAAAACAAAAACAAAAACAAAAAAACCTTTGACTGTAAAAGGCAAGATTGTCTAATTTCAGTCCATTCCTCATCCTATGAAGAGAATCATTCTCCCGAAAGTGTGCCTGGTATAACCTAGTATTAAAAAGATCTAGATTTATGTGCCCATATGCTTTGGACATGCTTTATGGTAAAGGCTGAACATTATTGCAGCACAGTGATGATTTGTGATCAAGTTGTGACTGTGATCATAGCCTCAACTAGTTCAAGGAAGGGGCTGCGTCTGCTAAGGCATAGAGCTGGATGAGTTGAGTCATCTGAATGAACAGAAATTAAAATAACTACCATCCCCAGACACTGAAAAGGAGTGTTTTTTTCTGCCTTTCTAAAAGATTCAGAAATTATGTACCTAATTCTGCCACCTGCTGGTATGACACAGAACTAAAAGATGACAAAATAGATTTTAATATGAATTTTGCAGGAGGCTTATATAATTAAGTTTTAACTTATTTTAATAAAGCAGCTCATGTTCTTTCAGGAAAGTTAGTGTGCTTTTCTTAGAGTCTATACTTCTTTAAAACATTATATAAATATATTCAATGAGGGAAAATAAGAAATGCTGCAAGTATTTTTATACCCAAAATTCTTTATTTTCCATAGCTGCTTTAAAAACTTGGTATTAAAATAAAAGATTTGTATATAAAGGAACTCAGAAAAGTGTGCACACAAAGAGGGTATTTTTATAAGAGATGCAAGTATTAAATGTAAGTGTGGCTTGCAGAACTATTAATTAAAAAAAATAATAATAACTCCCATGTCCTTAGTTTTTCCAGATTCTTGGCTTCCCATGACTTCTTTGCAACTGTGGGCCACGGAATCTTAGCCACAATAGAATCACGTGAGGAGAAACTATTGTATTATTGCTCTACAATGATCATACACATGATTTGAGCTAAATCTGTACTGAGAGAAATTATAGGGACACTGTGTAATTATGGTTTTCAAAGAAACCTATATGATTATAATTTGAGGAATTTAAAGAAATTGTGGTTTTTTTTTCACATTTGGGGACAAAATCTTTGTCTCATGAAAGCTGATTTTTTTTCTTTTAAAAGAAAGCAGACAATTATATACTCAGAAACATAATTAGTACAATACTGATTAAAGGCAAAAGGCACTTTAAAAAGACCACTTATTAGTCATGCATTTTTTCATTATGTCAAAAGAATATCTTAGGAAAAGGGAAAAAAAAGAATTCAATGAATTAAAAAAAATATATTCAGTGTAGCTTATGCCCTATTTTCAACATCTTATCTGAACTAAAATTGTTCATGCTGATTAAATCCAAGCTAGTTAAAAATATTTGTAAAGGCTTTCATGTTTTCTGAGGTAGTTTTGCAGAAAGTAGAGCTTGAGGCAATGGCTTCTTTGATTAAAAAACGTATGTTTTCACAAAATGGTTACACAATATGTTTCACAACCAAATTGCTGATTTTTGCAAATATTTTGATGTTTGTTTGTTGGTATCATATTTGCATAAATGTAGAATTTTAGACCTTGGAGTTACTGTTAATGCCACTACTGTCTGCCTCTGATTTTCTTCTCTCTTGTTTTATTTAGTTCACTATGTTCACAGTTCATAGTCAAATGGCAATGACCGCAAAGGCCCACAAATGACAGTAATGGCAATGATTGCTAGAGGTGCCACTATTAATGGAGTTCAGGTGATTTCTAGAAGTATGTACAGTAAATGTTTCTCCATATTTGTTTCATGGCAATCAAAGCTTGATGTCAAAGGAGCTAGTATCTTGTCTAATGGTACCCTTATTGCTATCCAAGATATCAGCCTGGTGTCTTTTGGTGTGTGATGACCTCATCTCATCTTCATCATCTCTTTCTCTTTCAAAGCCAGAGCTCTTTTCTACAGCCTTTGGAAATATTCTTTCAGCGAAATGGTCAAGATATATTGCCTTTATTCTTTCAAACACAGGTATCCCTGCTTTCTGAATGTTCACATTATGCTAGCTTGCTTTTAGGAAAGACCTACATTAGTATGGTAAGGGGATTTTTTGTAAAAGCAAAATCTTTAGGATTTCTTTCAGCTAGCAAAAACAGATACAAATTTCATAAAAATGAAGTGCCATGACGGGAATTTTCTGAAAGAGGGATACTCTTCCCTTTATGCCATTTAGGCTTATGAAAGGTTTCATAGGAATGCTCTACTTTCTGATGGGGGGAAACCAGTATCATTAAATCCTTTTAGCTATCATTTGCAAAGTTTTATACCTAGAGTCAAGTATAGTCCATGGAAAGTGGGGAAGAAAATAATTTGGGGGTAAATACTAAGCTCTATTAATACTAAGAACGTTATTATGAATTAATGCTCCTCACAAATTGAGCATTAAAGTAAATAATGTCACAGTGTATTGTATAACTCATTAAACAAAAAGAAAAGCAGGATCTTCCTTACAGAATACAATATTTTGCATATATACACTTATATATGTAATTTGAGGATTTTCTAATATGCTTATATGTCATGTATTATATATAATACTTATGTTATATATTAGTACATTTAATTTATCTTATTTGGGGATTCTGTAATATACATTACATTTTAATAGATAAGATATGTAGTATATTATACACATATAATATATAACATGCATATTACATATGTGTATATACACATATATATGTATATATATATGTAAATCTTCAAATTCAAGCTAAAGTTTGATGAAGAACAATGTATTGATATAATCTCAAATTAGACAGCTCCAGCATGCTTGTTGCTTAATGTACTTATTAGTTAACTTTAAAGAAGAGAAACCCTATGGGCATCACCTTAACCAAGTGATCAAAACTAAAATCACAGTATCATTGGTATGGTATGTCTAATGAAGAGCATGATGTGAATCTAATCATTAGGAAACATCAGACAAAGTCAGTTTAACGACACTGTACAAAATAAGTTGCCTGTATTTTTCAACAATGTCAAGGTTAAGAAAGAGAAACAATGGCTGTGGTACTGTTCTATATTAAAGGAGGCTACAGAAATAGCATAGCTAAATTCTGTGTGATTCTGTACGGGATCCTGAAAGTAAAACATGACCTATAAGCCATAAAGTTTGTTTGGAAAATTGATATTTAAATACGAACTCTAAACTGTCTCATGGTATTATTTGAATGTCGAGTTTTCTAATTTAAAAAATTAGTTATGTAAAAGATTTCCCTCTTTTCTTGAAAATGCAAACTGAATTATTTAGGGATAAAGGGGCACAAGACTTCCAACTTGCTCTTAAATGGCTCTGAAAACTAAATATGAACATGCATGTAAATTTAGAAATAGAATTACAAAACAAATGAGACAAACTACTAAAAATTATAAGACTGTAAAAAGTGAATGAAAATTTATTGTATTATTCTTGCAATTTTGATGTAAGTTTAAAGTTATAGCACATCAAAAGCTTTTAAAAGTAACTTCCCTTCTTATAACTGGCCCACTGTGCTCAGCAAACTTTGTGAACCATGGTTTTTTCCTCCTCTTCACCTATTCCCTGAAGGCACTTTGATCCTTCATTCAAATAGATCCCTAGAAATGTGGTCAGATAGGCCTTCTGCATAAAACATTTATGTATATATAAATATCCTTACTGTGAGCAAAATTTGGTTGATTAAGTAGAAAGGAAATGAGACTAACATTCTGTCAGGGATAGTTAATGGATGTATTAGATTACTGCATTAATTTGAGGGATTATATTATTGTATTAAAAGATATCCTTTATGTAGAACAGTGATCAAATTTTATGGCATTTAAAACATGCACAATAATATGGTCTTATCTATTAAGGATAAAAATGTAAATAAGTATATAATAAACAAAAAGTCTCCTTTCTTCCTTCCCAAATTAATAAAGAGTAGTAACAGTTTTTATCAACTCTAATTTCCCCCATGAAGGGAAATTAATTGGGGTTAACATTTCTAATTAAAGAAAACATTCTTAATTACTTTATTTTACCATGTCTTTTCTTTCCCCAAGTTAATATTATGTTATATAAGTTACATTTAGAAAAGATGGATGTTAAGAAACTGGTTTGTAAATCATTGCAAAGTATTTTCATATTTTGTATACTATAATAAGTATATCATAGTAGTATATTGACACCATAGTATCATAGAAAATGCAAAGTATGGTTTACTTTTATTTTGGTAAATTGAGTGTTGTTGGTTTGCTAAGTAAATGCCTGAAACCAAAAAGCATCTTCAAGTGATTTATTTGTTTGTCTGTCTTTTTTTTTAAGATGTATTCATTTGAGGTGGGGAGTAAGGGCAGAGGAAGAGGAAAAGAGAATCCCAGCAGATTCTATGTTCAACAATTCACAACCCTGAGATGACCTGAGCCAAAACCAAGAGTCAGCTGTTCAAATGACCGCACCATTCAGGTGCCCCTATTTGTTTATCTGTTTTAATGCATTTGGTACTTAACATTTGTTAGACACACTTAGCATTTCGCAAATATTCATTGCTCTAATACTGAGGAAAACCCTATAAAAGAAGTATCTTATTATCCCTATTTTAAACATTTGGAAACAGAGGCCCAAGGCTTTAATCAAATTGCTTAATGTCACATAGCTACTTTGCTTTTCAACAATATAAGTTAACATACAGCTATTATTTTTATTTTTGGCACATATACATATTTAATAAAAATATAAATATTCAGCTTGAGGCTACAATTTTAAATCATGGAAAAATAATTTTGAACTTCAGTCTCTATATCATTAATTAATTTTTGTTTATGGTTCATAGGTTAGGAAAAGAGTTATAAAGATAACTGAAGCTTAAAAATTTCAGCACCTCCCAAAATTCTGAAGGAATACACATCAAACTGTTAACAATAGTATCCCTCTAGAAAGAAATGAGAATGAAGGCCTTAGCTTGGGAACCAAGGAGATGGTCACAATTTACTTTATTTGCCAATGTGCATATTGTTTGAATCTTTTGCAAAACTATTTTCCTCTATGAGCTGTGTATTTTAGAATGCAATAATATAAAACAACGAAGAGGTAAAAAAAAAATGTCAGCACCTCCCTTCTTATATTGGGACCTAGAGTTAAATTTAAAATTCAAATAAGTCACTTGGAAATATTTGTGTTCTTTAATGAGTATGGACCATTCCATCTATACTTGATGAACTAATCATCCTTTCTAGAAAATTGTAACTTAAATCACAAAATTGAATATTGGTGAGCTTAACAGTTGAATTTAAGTCTCAGTGACACAAGTTTACCCTTCAAATTTTAGTAAGTAAAATTACTTGTCAATTACTTCATTGTTTAAAATTTATGAATAATCCATTGCATGATAAGTCATATAAATCAGTTAATATAGAATTATAATACTATTATAGCCAACAGAATTTGGATTAAATAGCATATGACAGCATACAATTTTTGTTGGCAATACAAGACCCATGAACTCGTGATTGGAGCGATGAATATCGTGAGGCTTGGCAGCTCAGTGCCTACCATGAACCATCGGCAGAGCACCACATCCGGCAAGGAAGAATTTGCAAAGATTTAATTAAATCTTTATCCCATTATTTCATTTGTAAACCCTTGTCTCTTCTCCTTTTGGTATCTTAACTGCAGTTAGCATTCTGTTCAGTTCCTCTGAAAAAACAAATAAAAGCCAACTGAGGGTACTGGAGATCATTTCAATTCTTCTGCAAGGATCACCTCTGAATTTATAACTTTGACAAATTCTTCTCATTTTCCAAGATCTCCAAATGCTGAGGCTGTGGCATATATTTCTGGACCTCTTGACTATTTGTGACAAGAGTCCAAACTAATCTCTGTAGTTCTATACCTAATTCAGAATTTCTTCTAGCTTCCAATCCCCACTCAGTTCTCCATCATATAAACTCCTTTAGCTCTTACAAAACACATTTTCCTTTAAACACTGCTGTTAGAGAATCTGAGAAATATTGGAAAGCCTGACTGGTTAATTTACTTTTATCCACATGCATGCCTGCCTAAATATCTGATTCCTCAATCAAAATTCAAGGACGACTCTTTACAATAATCTATCTTTATTAGTATTTTTACTGATATCTCACTGAGCTCTTAGCATTCTTGAACTAATTCCTTCCCATAAAAAACTTCTCTGCTCAGCCCAATATGAAAACCTTTTGTCCTTCTTGTGTATTGCCAAGCAATACCCTTAGTATGAAATTCTTCCATAACATCTTTTTCATTTTTGTTAAAAATCCTGCCCTTTCCCAGCCTACACTTAGGATTTCATGGAGAGCTCCCTACAACCAGTTGACAGAGGAAGCGAAGACTTCAACCTGGCTTACAGATCAGTTCTACTGGATTGCCAGCACCACCTGAAGGTGGATAGCAACCTCTGAGATCCTGCTGAAGATGATGTGCAGAGATGTCCTCCCAGTGGGCAGAACTTCAGGCAGGACTACTGGTTATTCATTTTGTTTCAAATGAGAAATAGCTGGATGCACTATTACTGTATTGATTTACGTTATGATTTAGCTTGACTGGTTAGTCAGGGACTTGGAAGGAGCATGACTGGAGAATATGTGACAAAGAAATTTGGGCAAGAGTTCTGTGGAATGGCTTTACTTGGAAAAAAAAAAAGAAGAAGAAGAAGATGTTTGTGTCCTTTGTAAATACTTACCAAAAGGTGAACTCAGCAAGAAGAATTTTAATAATCAAGTGATTAGGATGATCCATTTCGTGGATACAAGTTGTCCTCTTTTCCCAGCCACCTCTGTTATTACCCACTGGGCTGATGAACAAACCGGCACTGGTGGCAAGAATGGAAGTTATGCATGGGTTCAGCAACATGGATTTTCACTCACCAAGGCTAACTGCTGAGTGCCTAATCAATCTGTCAGCAACAAAGACCAACCAACAGTGAGCCCCCAGTAAGACGCCATTTCCTGGGGTGACTGGCCAGCTACCTGAAGACATGGTGATTATAATAGACCATTTTCCATTATCCAAGAAGCAGCATTTTGTACTTAGTAAAATGAACACTTAATCTGGATATGAATTTGTCTGCAAGAGGTCTAAATCAACCTCATGCTTTTATTGGTTTATTAGTTTATCACTTTCTTTATAAAGTGAGTGCTCCCACTTTATTTTCATTTAAAATGTCATGGAAATTTTAGTTCTTTACATATCCATGTACCTAATAGAGTCAGTATATTACCATCTATGAGAAAGACAGTTTCAGTATTGATAGAGCCAACTATTCTCCAATCCATTCCAAATTTGATACAAATCTATAAAACTATACACATCAAATGTAAATTCCACAAATACAATATTCCAACAGCTTGAATTGCAACTTTCAAGAGGGAAAACTTACAAATAAAAACCTTACAAATAAAAAACTCAATGTTTATAGCAACAATGTCCACAATAGCCAAACTATGGAAAGAACATAGATGTCCATCAACAGATGAATGGATAAAGAAGATGTGGATATATATATAATGGAATACTATGCAGCCATCAAAAGAAATGAAATCTTGCCATTTGTGACAACGTGGATGGAACTAGAAGGTATTACACTTAGCGAAGTAAGTCACTCGGAGAAAGACAACTATCATATGATCTCCCTGATATGAGAAAGTGGAGATGCAATGGGGGTAGGTTAGGGGGTTAGAAAAAGAATAAATGAAACAAGATGGGATCGGGAGGGAGACAAACCAAAAGAGACTCTTAATGTCACAAAACAAACTGAGGGGAGCTGGAGGGAGGGGGGTAGGGAGAGGATGATGGGGTTATGGACATTGGGGAGGGTATGTGCTATGGTGAGTGCTATGAAGTGTGTAAACCAGGCAATTCACAGACCTGTACCCCTGGGACTAATAATATATTATATGTTTATGAAAAAATAAAAATATTAAACAAAACCCTGAATTCAAAATTTGAAGTTATGGTCTCTTTAATTTTTTGTAATAAATAATATTTTATTCACTTTATGTGTTATAGTTTAAAATTGACATAAAAATATATAATTTAATTAATCATTTCTAATGACAATATACAGAATGATATGGAGAAAAGTTATATAAAAATGAATTTAAAAATAAAGCAACTATTTGTGTGTGCTTTCTTGCATTTTAATAATCTATTTTGTATTATGTACTCATATATGGGATTATTTTAAATCTCTTCAGTTTAATTTAATTTTACCTTTCCTATATATGATTTTTTGTAAGATTTCATTTATTTATTTGAGAGAGAGAGAGATCACAAGTGGGGAAAGAACACAAGGAGAGGGAGAGGGACAGGCAGACTTAGCGGGAATCATGACCTGAGCTAAAGTCAGACGCTTTAATTGACTGAGCCACTCAGATGCCCCATATTTATGATTTTTTTTAATTAAAAAGTGACTTTAGGGCAACATTTTATCGTTGTGAGAGGAAACAAACACATGCTTTTACACATTCATCAGCCACCAGGACTTTTCTTCTACATGAATTCATGATTTACTCATAACAAATGTTTGAGGTGAGATTCCTCATTACCATTTAAAATAATAATAATAATCCTGGGGTATAGAGAAGTTAATTAAGTTGCAAAGTTTTATACAAGCATGTTACAGACAGATCTATGATTCTAATTCAGGTCTTTTTGTCCCCACTGAACTTTTCATTTTAGCATTCATGTCATTAAAATATATTAATGTATTTAAAGTAACTGTTTTCAGTATTTTTATCTACAAACAGCAATGTTGTCTTTACATTTGTAGCAAATATTTTTCATATGCTTTGACTCCTGAATTACAGGTTTTTCTTCTAAAATTCTATTTTTCTGATGAAATATTAAACTTTATCATTCAGAGTTAAGACCAAACCCTTTATAAATGTATATGTACTCAATATTTCCCATTTAATAATATGTTGGCACAGGGGCACCTGGGTGGCTCATTCTGTTAAGCAGCTGCCTTCGGCTCAGGTCATGATCCCAGGGTCCTGGGATTGAGCCCCAGGTCAGGCTCCTTGCTTGGAGGGGAGCCTTCTTCTCTCTCTCCCTCTGCCTGCCTGCAGCTCCCCCTGCTTGTGCTCTCTCTGTCTCTCTCTCTCACTACCTCTCTGTGTCAAAAAAAATAAATTAAAAAAAAAATCAAATAAATAAATAAATAAAAATTAAAAAAAATAATATGTTGGCAGTTAACCAGTTCTACCTTTAACAGTTTAGTCAAATCTAGTACTCACATACCTAGATCTGTGACTTAGGTATATAATTTAGAAGTTACAATATACCTGTTACAAAGAACAGAATATATATAAACTATGTAGTAGGTCAGGCCATAAAGAGTTAACAACATCGTGTATTTGTTGGGGTAACCAACAAAAGATGCACCTTATCCAGATATATTTTATGAATAAAAACAGTCAATATATGATGAAAATATAAGTAGAATTTTTAAAAGGCATTTTAATTATTTCCAGTGATCCAGACAACATCTGCACTGCCTGATGTCTGGTGTCAATGATATATGATGTGTTCTTTGTCAGCTCTAGAAAGGATGTTGCAATTTCATGTGCATTTGGTTTTTAATATTACCTCTGCTTCTTAATTATTGGATGCTTTACTCACTTTCACCTTTGGTATTTTTCCTTATGGTGAAGTTGGAAGTGCTTGCACTGGAAGCCAACACCAAGCTGAGCCTCGGAGCTAATATTTGGGTTTATTTTTCAGTCTATTATTCAGCATCATCCTCAGTGTTGTTTTCAGTATCTATTCATGTCATTGGAGGAACAAGCACTTTTCCCAATTATAATCAGAACTTCAATTTGGGGTTCAAAAGTGAAGATGAGTTGGATGTGAAAAGCTGAGGTATCCATTTCCCAGAGTTATTTAAGTTTCCCAAATATGTTTGAAACATCTGCTCATTGGAGCCTAAGGACCAACGGCTGTTTCAGAATTGAATTCACATATAGCTAGGTAAAATGCGGTGGGTTTTTTGTTTTTTTTTTTTGTTTTTGTTTTGTTTTGTTTTGTTTCTGGTTGTTTTGGGGTTTTTTTATTTTAATTTTCTCAATAATGTTTCATTCTCTGATCCAAATATGTTAAATATATGTTCCTACTTGTTATAAGCCATCTGAAAAAAGTACTCTAAGTCTTTTCTTATCATTATTACTGCCTAAGAAAAGCTGTGTTAGCCACTGTACAAAACGTTCCAGAGAAGCAAGACACTCAATTTTATTTTCTCTTTATTATTCCTTAAGCATTCTGCCTTACTTTGTTATTACATTAATCATCTGACATGAAAATCAATTCTAAAACATTTCAACACCTTAAAGGGAACTTTCATTTCCTATTTTCTTATCTGTTTGTAGGAGTTAATGTTTATCAGACTTTCCATTTTATCATAACCAAGCAGTGATAGGAATTTTCTTAAATTACACATTATGACAATGAACTTCCCACAAGACAATTTAAATGTAATTTGTTGTGCAGAAAATATTTTCCTTGAAAATGTTAATTGATCTCAGTATTTATACATTAATTTAAAAACATAATGCTAAGTAATCTAAGCTAAGAAGACCATGCTTATATTGTCTCTGAGATATGGTTATTTCCCCATAGTATAATGATCTCTAATGAAAATCAGAAGTCATAAGGACATGGTAACATAATGAATTTTCAGCTGAAAATGAAACTTGTGAAATAGGGATAATAGGAATGTTTAGTCCTTTTGGAGGGGTAAAAAGAGCATGACATAAACTAAAAGATTGATTGGGGATTAACATACTAATTATACATATATATGAAAAACATTTGTCTGCTCCTTGCACTTAATTGACATTTTTTTTAATTGTTTGATGTAATACATCTGTTGGAAGAAATATACTGAAAATTTCTGAGGTAACCTGTTTATATTTTAAGAGTCATATCAGTAGGTGCACTACTGAGATTATTTTAGATTTTGTGAGAAACATGTTAAAGACTTGGAGAGTAAATAAAAAAATAATCACTAGTATTTCCCTATTTTCACAAATATTCTGAGTCATACTGCCAACCTGCTCAGCCTGGTGTTGGCTTCCAGTGCAAGCACTTCCAACTTCACCATAAGGAAAAATACCAAAGGTGAAAGTGAGTAAAGCATCCAATAATTAAGAGATGCAGTAATTCTTTTTAAATAAAAGATCATATCTGCTGAAATGCATTGCGTCCTATATACTGTACTAGACATACAAGATTGAAAAAAACAAACAAATGTTATTTAAGTGTTTTACATTTCAAAAATGTCAAAAGATATTCAAATATTATATATATGAGAAAAAGTATTGTATATGTATATATATAATTTGAAATATAAATATATATATAAAACACATATGAAGAGACCAAATATCAACTCTAAACAGTTAAGTATTTTAGTTAAACATTAAGCCACATTTCATAACTCTTTTGATTTAGAATAAATTTATAACTTTTTGTTGAAGTAATTGAAATAAAATAATTAAAATTGGTATTTGGTACTGGCCAGATTTTAATTTATAAGAATTAATTTTATTTAAACCAATTTTACCAGTCTACAAGAATAAAAAAACTATAGGTGGCTTTGGAGAGTGCATTTGATTACCTTTATTTTTCAAAAACAATTTTTGAAATCATCTTGAAGATTGATGGACCAAAATTTTCAACTTGTTTTGTTTCTGTTTGCATTGTGTAAATATAACTCCCAGAATATCAGAGAGGACTAGAAGTATGACGATTAACTTTGCATCTCATTTAACTAAAATGAGAATGTGTGTTTCTGTTTCAACTCATTAAAGACAGTTGAGTTGCCCCTTTATCTTATTGCTTGGAATGGGAGTTAGAATTTTTTGAAAAAGTAATAAGTTCAAAGACTGTACCTTAAAAAAAGTTTATCATTCTAACTTCTCCTTTTCTTGAAATCTGTTATTTCTACCAGGAAATAAAAAAAGAGAAGAAGAAGACAACAGAAAGAAAGATATTTCCTTTTATTACTTAGAGGTAAGAGGAAATATTTATTTGAAGACCATGACCAGAGGAAAATTGGTAGTGACATTAATTACCAGTGAGTCGAGCAAAATGTAAGGAGCACTCAAATTGTTTTACACCCAGTATATAATTCAGGGAACAAACATGTACATAGATAACAAAGGAGATTTTGAAATGAAAATGAGCATTATGTAACAGTAACAGAGCCAATAAACAATAACATTTGAAACTGTATGTAAATCTGAAAGTAGAATACCTCTAAAAACCTTACAAATATTAGAAGAGGTGGTATTATCAAGGAGATATGAGTAGAGCAAAAGTGAAACCATTTTCTGGGGAATCAGAGAAACAGACATGCAACCAATGCATGAATTTATAGAGAGAGGAAGTAGGAATCTACCTATTTATACAAGATGGCAATATATAGTCCAGGTCGGTAAGTAAAAAGTTCAGTTTATTTACATTGTCTAAGCAGGACTAATAGAAATGTTGACTTGAAAATTTACTGTAGTACTGATTCTTCTCCTCCCCCCACCCCTTCTCCAAACTCAATGTAGGATCCTGAGTAGTTTCTAAGTTCTGAAACAAAGCTAATCTCTTTTTAGTGCTAAATACATGTTATTAAACAATAGCATCTCCCATTGGGAAGACTGTCAAAAAAACTATGTAGATATGAATGGAGATAGAAAAGGGAGCATATCCAGACATAAAAATATTTAGCTACAGATTACAACCATTTCCTTGATTTATACTATCTATGTCTTCAACAAAATAGTAGCAGAGTTCTTTTTTGAAGTCAAGGTAATTTCACTCATTATATATCTTGAAGTGATATTTTGATAGTTGATATTTTTGGTAATTAATACAAATTGATTATGTAGTCATGATTTTACTTTGTCAGCTAATTGCCAAAGGGGTTACTATCAGTTGATTGTGATTAGTGCTAATGCAATTCTTTTTTTCTTTTTTTTTCTTTAAGTAGACTCCACACTCAGCATGGAGCCTAATACAAGTCTTGAACTCAGGACCTGAGATCAAGACCTGAGCTGAGATCTAGAGTCAGATGCTTAAACAACTGAGCCACCCAGGTGACTCACTAATGCAATTCTTTAATACATAAATAGTAATGAGCATAGCCAATAGTAATGAGACTCCCTAAAGTTAAGTAATTAATTATGTTGGTCTTTAGGATAAACAGAAACAAATAGCATAATGCATGCCAACAAAATTCCATTCATTATGAGCCATTCCTAGTATATCTCTAATATTTGTAGTTTAAACTTAGTCACTAGTGAACTTGTTACCAATAGTTTCCATATATTAAGTATATTAAAAAAAACATTTTATTTTCCGGACACTGAAAAAAAAAAAAAAATCATTCCTAACACTGTGCATTGTGAAGAACTTAGACAAACAGTTTAGGTTTCTATTGTTGTATGACAAAGAAATATTACTTTAGAGGCTTAAACAACACCCATTTATTATTTCATAATTTCTGTTGGTCAAGAATCTGGTCGCAAGATAACTAGACTCTATGCTCAAAGACTTGTGAGCTGAAATCAGGGTGAAGACCAGCCCATGTATTTTTAGGCAATAAGAAAAATCACTTTAGGGGCACCTGGGTGGCTCAGTGGTTTAAGCCTCTGCCTTCGGCTCAGGTCATGATCTCAGGGTTCTGGGATCAAGCCCCACATCGGGCTCTCTGCTCCGCAGGGAGCCTGCCTCCACCTCTCTCTTTGCCTGCCTCTCTGCCTACTTATGAAAAAAAAAAAGGAAAAAAAAAAAAAGAAAAGAAAAATCACTTTAAGGTCATTCAAGTTGTCAAAATTCAGTCTCTAGCAGCTATGGGACTTCCTTGTCATGTGACCCCTTTAATGTCATGTGACATTAAAAGCCAGAAATGGAGACTCTTACTCTTTTTTTAAAAATTAATTAATTAATTAATTTTAATAAACATATAATGTATTTTTATCCCCAGGGGTACAGGTCTGTGAATCGCCAGGTTTACACACTTCACAGCACTCACCATAGCACATACCCTCCCCAATGTCTATAACCCCACCTCCCTCTCCCATCCCCCCTCCCCCCAGCAACCCTCAGTTTGTTTTGTGAGATTAAGAGTCACTTATAGTTTGTGGAGACTCTTACTCTTATTCATTCCTTCTCATGCTTCGCATCTTTCTTTCCTTCCCTCCCTCCCTCCCACTCTCCCTCCATTCCTTCCTTCCTTCCTTCCAAATTTTATTTATTTATTTGAGAGAGAAGAGTGAGTGGGAGGGAGAAAGAATCTGAAGCAGAGTGCACTCTGCACTGAGTTCAAAGCCTGACCCTAGGCTCAACCTCATGATCTTGAGATCATGACCTAAGCTGAAACCAAGAGTTAGATGCTCAGTCAACTGAGCCACCCAGACACCCCTACATCTTTTTCATTAGGAGGAGCTAAGTTTCTTTTAAGTGATCATCTAATTAGGTTAGACCTGTCAAGGATAATACTACATTTTATCAATAACTGATTTGTGACTTTAAAGATGTCCTCAAATCCCTTCATATCAGCACCTGATTGATTTAATAATGTGAGAAAAACTGTATGTACACCAGAAAAAAAGGGATCTTGAGGGGTCATCTTATAATTCTGCCTAAGATAAGAAGTGCATTAAAAACCTAAAGAGGTTGAAATTATCCCTATGTATTTAACCAGGACTGGAGCATTCCTCCACTGCCTACTACCAGG
Organism: Lontra canadensis; assembly: GCF_010015895.1. NCBI lineage: Eukaryota > Metazoa > Chordata > Mammalia > Carnivora > Mustelidae > Lontra > Lontra canadensis. The sequence continues at coordinate 10,931,915 of NW_022631020.1, forward strand.
GTAGAGAAAATCTATATTATAACCTAATTGTACATGGAAATTGATAACACAAATAAATTATTTGAATTTCATTTTTCAAAAAGTGTGGAAAGATTTTCTTTTTATCCAAATTCCTTCAAGGAAAAACCAGGATTTCATAAATAGAGAACTAAGGAAATTCAAAAATAGACTAATATATATGAGTTATGAAAGTTCTAGCACAGTGAGGGGTCCCTTTCACAAAACCTGCCAGTGCTCTTACCCATGCATAAATAGCTCATGACATACGAAATTATCCTTATTCCTTGAACAGCCCATACAGTGTCATGTCTGTTCTATTTGTTCATTTTATTCTGTGTGGATTATCTAGCCATTCTGGGTGTGCCCATAAACCTCCTTCTATTTCCAAAACATTTATCTGATATATTAATACTTGTCTGAAAGTATTCCTTTTTTTCTGGGATTCCCACAATAACTTGTTTTTTTTTTTTTGGACTGAAGGCTGGATTCCCATTCCCATTCCCATTCCCACAATTCATATGTTGAAGCCCTATCCTGCAATGTGATGGGATTTAGAAGTGAGGCCTTGGGAGGTAATTAGGTTGTAGATAAGGTCATGAAGTTAGAGCCTTCATGATGGGATTGGTGTATAATAAAAGAGGAAGAAAGATCAGAGCTTTTTATCTCTCTGCCATATGAGGACACAGTAAGAAGATGATTATTTTCAAACAGAAAAGAATTGAAGTTTTACATATTACATCAACACATAGGAAAAATTATTTGGCTGCCAAAATGTCACCTTTTACCATCCATAAAATCATTTCATTTTGATGGACCCTAGTATATGCTCATATTTTGGTAAAGTATTACCACTGGAAAAAAATAAATCACATGGTTTCCAGACATAAGAACAAAATTATCTTGGGTCATTAAGTAATATCTAATTTCTAAAATAATCAGCAAACAGAGCAAGATAAGGAAGTAAGTATCAAAGGGCAAACCTACATGCTCACACTAGTAAAAATAGAGATATGGAAAAATGAGCTTGCTTTCATGTCTTCATACAGCATGGGTGGAATTTTGGAGGCATTTATTTAAAAGTCTAATGTCATCCAATATCATATGAATAACTCTATGTAATCCATAAACACATTTCTTCATAAACTATATGGCATATTATTGGTACAAGTTAAGGTCATGTGAAGTTTATAGATATACTTGTGTTTCTAACCAATACATCTTGACTATTCCACAAAGAGCATGAAACAGTATTTGTTTGATATTGATAGATTGTCAGAAAAGGACAATCAACTTAGGAGGGTCAATAGTCTAAAAAATTTTAAGAGTAGAACAAAAAAAGTGCCAATTTAGTTACTGTAGTGAAATATTTATTAAGGGCAAAGTAATCATGCATGCTCTCAAGTACACCAAAATAAATAAATATACGCTTCAACCAGCCAAGAAATAGAAAAATGAAAGATTTGTGAAACTAATTCTGATTCTAATAAAAATTTATCAGCTAAATAAATCATAAAAGTCACAACATGCATGTCATAATGTGTAATAGTGTTTTGGGTTTACATGTATTGATTATATAAAATTTAAATGTAATAATTTTCCATTTATACTTTGACAGTGAATTATTTCACTTTTCCAGGATAGTATATTCACTATACACACATAATCTAACTATAATGCCTAGTTATTGACATGTAAAAACTACTTTTTGGCTCAATAATTTGTTAATTAGTTTATGTTAATTCTCATTTTTAATTTGCATGCTTTGAGTTCTAAGTGCCTGATTTTGTGCTTGTTTTGCTATACTAATCTCACTGGAGCCTGCCAACTCTGAAAACTGGACTCACATTCTGTGTTTCACAAATGAAATTTGTAACTGAGGTTAAGGTAGGTTAAATAAACCACTCAACATCAAACCACCAATATGTATGTCAAAGCCAGAACTGAAAATAAGTATGACCTGCTTAAAATTGGGGACATATCACAATCTAAACTCATATCCCAATTTTTCTTATTTCTCTCTCAGGTATTCAAAGCTAATATTAGGATTGTGACATTGTATATGGTGGAAATGAGAAGAGGCAAACAATCTCATATTTGTTGTTTGCCTATATGAAATTTAAAAAATGAGAATTGTTGAATGAGATGGTGTAGGTTCCTCATCATCAATTTTCTGATAAATGGATATGGAAAAGGACATATGTAAATTCCTGTGGCTATTTTTAGTAATATAACTAATGAATGTAGGCATTCTCCAAACATTCAGTTACATTTATTTCACACTGACCAATCAGTTATTCAATATGTCCAGCCGGACTATAGGTAAAGACAAATATTCTAGCAGTATTTTCCAAGAAAAATTTAGTTCCTTTTTTAACATCAAAAACCAATATTAATATTGAAGAATTAAAATCAAATCATCAAAGGAAACTTAACGGAATAGTCATTATGCAATTCTAATTCACTCTTAGCTGCTGACCTCCAGCAAAGCTCTTACCTATCTCTAAAGGAATAAAAAAGAAATTAACATATTCCCCCAATGGTCCAGAGATTCATTTTCTTAACTTTATAAAACAATAGAGAGCTTTCAGAGACTAGTTCAAATTTCTCAGCTAATATTTGGATTGATTTTACAGACATTAAAAATATTGTAGAAATATATTATATAACTCTAATCCTTAAAATATGTAAGTTAATAGGTGGAAGGGAATACTAAGGGCACAGCCAGTGTTTATGTTCATGTCGTCAACCATTGACACAATTCCAGGGCTCAAAAAAAAAAAAAAAAAAAAAAAATCAGAGGTCACTTTGGTAAATCTGCCAGGTACTCAGCTGTTTGATGTCTGAATGTCCTCTAGTCACTACCAGAAAGAATTAAAAGGATTACCTAAAACACATTTGCCCACTCTCTCCATTATTTCCTATCGATGAGACTCTTCCATCTTCTCTGAGTTCCAGTTACCACATAAATGTCAACCCATTCACTTTCTAATGCTCCCTAAATCTTCCCCTAACATTCATTTTATTTTGACAGATCTGTCTCTTCGAGAATTCTGTGAACTCTTCAAGAATGAGTTGGAGAAAAGACAGCATGAATGATATTGTTTCTTTACCTCATGAAAAAATGGAAAGCTATAGTTTTCATTGCTACATTTTTTAAAAACTTATAATATTTTCAGGTATGACATATGGCATATTATAGTTTAAATAAAACTGATGAATCAGCTATAAATTCTAATGACATAGACATAAATGAAATAATATTAGTGTCAAAAGCAGAGCAGTATAGTCTAAGGAATTAAAATAATCAAATTCACTGACAAACTGAATTTATGGGTGTAAAGAAATAAAAATTTGAACAATTGCAAAAATTTATACTATAATTTCCACATCCAGTATTTCAACATTTGAAATTATCCCTTTAGAGTTCTGATTATGCAAGACATATCTATAAAACAAATAGTTTATTATATAATTTTTAAATGTGACCACCATACATTCTTTATTGAATGTGATGGTGGAATTTTAAAATATTTTACCTAATATTTGTGGGCTAGCAGAAAGACAAGGCCAATTTAAGTTGCATAATCTTAGAATGCTTTACTAATTCAATAACCCACAGAAGCAGATAGAAAATTAACAGTAAAAACCCTGCCTCAAAGATCGTACTACTCAAAGGAGTAGTATGATACTTTGTATTTATTTAATTCATCTGTGTTGTCATGTATTTTTACAATCCCATTTTAGTTAAGACCTCTGAAATCATTGTAGAAATCCAAATCCTATAATAAGCAACAGAGACACCGAAGGAATGATGAATAATTTATAAAACTATTAATCTTACAAAACTCAGAATATTTCACATATAAAGGCCTTTTACTGATCTTATGTTCTCATCAATTTCATTGACCAACATTTTAAAGCACACTACTCTGGATGTCAGAGATTTATTCATTCATAAAATCAATACTATTGGTCACCTACCATGTCATACATACTTTAGATGCCACGTTTGCAATAAGTAGTGAACAAGAAAGAAAAGTTCCCTACCCTCATAGGGCTTAATACATAGATACTTCATTATATCATCTAATTTCTGAAAGTGTTAATATCATGAAGAAAAAGAAAACAGTAAATGATGCAGTGGGTTTATTTGGGTACTGATTTTAGGTAGAACTGATAGCAAGACTATGGTGATGAAGACAACTTTCGAGAAACCCAAATGAAATGAGGGCCTGAGTTACCTGATCAGAATTCAAGGTGGAGAAAACAAACTCTAATAGTCCAGAATTTGGAACAAGTTTGGCTTGTTCAACACAGCAAAGCAATATTTTGGTGAATGGTGAGACAAGAAGGGTATGAAGATACCTGGTCATGCAGGTCTTGAGGACTGCAGATAGGATTTTATATTTATTATAGGTGTGATGAGAGTCCATTGGAAATTTATTATTCTAAAAGCCAATTCTAGATTCTGTGTTGTAAAATCAGGGTAGACAGGAAGAGTAAAAACAGACTAGTTAGCAGGTTGTAGCTGAAGTTCAGGCAAGTCATAAATAAATACTACTGGTTTCAGTGCTGACATGATAGAGCTTAGAATTTGTCACTCCTGTTCTCAAAACAAGAAAAAAAAAACTGAGAAAGTTGAAGAAAAAAAAATCTTGATTTCTTTTCTTGGAACTATCAGAAAATCAAGGATAGTTGAATGAAAAGAATTATAGCTATGAGCTGCTTACCTAGAACAGAGAAGCTTCTGGAGCTATAAACTGTTAAGAACCTTCAATCAGAACTCTCATGAATTGTTGGAGGCTGAGTGTGGCTAGCATGAAAAACTCCAAGGGACTGGAACCATAGCACTACTTCATACACACGTACTATTGTAGATTTTAACTCCAGGAATTCCATTAGCTTCCCACCATAAAGAGCCAAGAAAAACAATCCTCTCAGGGCTCTGAGTAGAGTAGAAAACTAAACATTCTGAAGTATACAGGCAGAGTATTCTTTTTGTTTTACTGAGAGAAAGAGGGAAATCCATTCACACTTAGTATGGTTTGAGTAATACAAACTTTTGTCTCTGATACAGGAATTTTGTGTTTTTTGGTTTTTGTTTTTTTTTTTGTTGTTTTGTTTTGTTTTTTTACTAGAATCCATAAAACTGTGTTATACTGACATGTTAGCTGGCAAATAAGAGAAATGTCAGATATTTCACAATTCTTGATAAAATAAACATCATCTAGAAAGTTATCTAAACTGAGGAAAGACCCCTATATAGTCTCTGGACAAAGGTAACTATTCTTTTACAACTTTTGCTTACCCAGAGGTTTCAGGGGAATCTGGGAATTAAAGTATATCTAGCACATTCACACACATGTCAGCATCCCATGTGGCAGAAATGTACTCCTTCCCTATCAGGGACTGACTATAGGGACTTGCAGGGCTGTGAGTTCAAGCATCGCAGCAATTTAGATACTCAATCATGAGATCCTCAGACAAATTTTTTTTTTTTTAAATCATAGTTAACTCTAGTCACTGAAGGAGAGGGGAACTTTCAATGTTTATATAAAATCTATTTAACTTTCACACTATTCCTTGGTTTGGCATTTGGCTGATCTGATAATGTAAGTTATTTTATTTTTAAGTGTGTTAATGATAGTAAAGAAAAATCAGCTGTCTATGAGAATTTTCAAATATTCTTTATTTTTGGAAAATTCCAAAAATATTACACTGGCCAGTGCATTTCCTTCTTTTTTTTTTTTTTTTTTTTAAGATTTTTATTTATTTATTTGTCAGAGAGAGAACACAAGCAGGCAGAGTGGCAGGCAGAGGCAGAGAGAGAAGCAGGCTCCCTGCTGGACAAGGACCCCAATGTGGGACTCGATCCCAGGACCCCAGGATCATAACCTGAGCTGAAGGCAGCAGCTCAACCGACTGAGCCACCCAGGCGTCCCAATGTATTTCCTTCTACTTGAGTACCATTCTAATTCAACTCCGATGAGAGTTCTAATTGTAATGGTCCCTGAGAAAGAAGAAGCTAGATTGTTTACCCACAAAATTTTGTCAATAATTGGTTAAACCCATGGTATTTCCAGACTTCTCTATAAACAGCAAGACTCGGGTGGCCAGACCAAACCTCAGACAAAGATTTGTAGGCCCTAGAATTTAGATTCTGACCGATATATGAAGAAAAAAAAAAAATAGCAAGTTCCAGAGATGTTGGCAGGGCACTTACAGTGTCTGGTCCTTCTAGAAACATCCTTCACACCAACACTACAAAAACATTTGTTTCTCCAAAGCACAATTCAAGCACACATGTGCACCAAATACTCCTAAAAGTGGATCACAGTGACAAATCGATTCCTGAATCACCTGTACGCATTTTATTTACTAGAATTCACTAAAAGATTGCTTAGATTAGTGCATTTCTTTTAACACTGGAGTGAATTAAAAGAAAAATAAACGTTTTTAATGCTACTGTCCAATACTACTGGAAATGAAGATAAAAAAACATAATAAATAAGAGTATAAACCATTCTAGAAGTAATCTCAATATGTGAAGTTGATTAAGTAAAATATGAAAATACCAGATGGTTTAACTCTAAAAGCCACTAAGTTACAAATGTTAATGAGTTGGAAATGTTTCATTACTGAGATATTAAAAGCGGTAATGACAATAGAACAATTTGAAAGTTCAGGGTCACATGATTCTCAAAGAGGGGAAATCAACTCACATTATGTCTTAAGAGTCAAATAACTAAGGCTGAGAATTACTGCTTTAGCTAAAGTTATACAGCTTTCTCTAAAGTATTAGGGCAAAGACATTGTTACATAGAAAATCAGCAAAACTAGCAAATCGAAAATCTCAGTTGGTTAGTATCCAAACCTTGATTTCAGCTTAGGTTATGATCTCAACATTGTGGAATCGAACCCCTAGTCAGGCTTCATGCTCAGCATGGAGTCTGCTTGTGCCTCTCCCTCTCCCTGCTTTCATGCTCTCTTTCTCTCTCTCAAGTAAGTAAATAAAATAAAATCTTAAAAAAAAAAATGGGGCGCCTGGATGTCTCAGTCATTAAGTGTCTGCCTTTGGCTCAGGTCATGATCCCAGAGTCCTGGGATCCAGCCCCACATCGGGCTCCCTGCTCAGTGAAAAAAGCCTGCTTCTCCCTCTCCCACTCCTCATGCTTTTGTTCCTTCTCTCACTGTGTGTCTCTCTCTGTCAAATAAACAAGTAAATATTTAAAGAAAACAAAAAAAGAAGATAGAAAGATGCAGGAAAGATATTTTTAAAGAAATCGAGTAGTTTATAAATGATTTTAACTGTATTAAACACACTGCATATTGGGTATTTTGATGATGAATTGGTGATTAGTACATGAAAATATTAATTAAATATAAGGAAGTTGTAAATATGTGAGAAACAGTATTGGGTGGTTTATGAGGGATACTACTTATCATTCATTGTTTTAAGTCAATGTGGTTGAGGGGTGCCTGGGTGGCTCAGTGGATTGAAGTCTCTGCCTTTGGCTCAGGTCATGATCTCAGGGTCCTGGGATCGAGCCCCTCTTCGGGCTCTCTGCTCAGCAGGGAGGTGCTTCCCCCTCTGCCTCTGCCTGACTCTCTGCCTACTTGTGATCTCTCTCTCTGTCAAATAAATAAATAAAATCTTTTTTAAAAAAGTCAATATGGTTGAGAATTCAAAATACAAGGAATAGCCATCTAAACATGATATTGAAAATATAGAAGAAATAAAAGTCACATGGAATATAAAAAGAATCACACACTGCTTCACCTGCAGAGCAAAAATTGAAAAGCACAAGGAATGCCTGCTATTTTTCATTATAAAGCTTTCTGGTTGTATTTTATTATTATACATTTAAGTATCTATACTATTACTCTAATGAAAATAATTATTTTCTGGTTTGAAAAAAAAAAAAAAAAACAATTAATGTAGATTCATAGGATCCACCATATTCCAAGCCAAAAAAAAGGGAAAAGGAAACATAAAATAGATTTTGAACTCTTAACATATTTTTTTATCCAATACCACAGTATGATGAAGTAAAATTAAGAACTAAAACTCTTTCTTGTAGCACTTCAGAAGTGATAGGCTCCTTTAGGATAAAGCTCAGCATCTCTTTCTCAGCCTCTGAATTTCTGCCAGAAAGTCAATGAAGTGGATGATAAATCCAAACTTCACACCTTTTATGAGAAGTTGCTGCTGATGCTCTGGGTGAAGAAAGGAAGGGTTGTGTGGTCTGAATCAGAGGTGGCAACAACAAACAAGGCTTCCTCATGAAACAGAGTGTCTTAACCCGTTACCATGTCCACCTGGTCCTGAGTAAGGGGTATCCCTACTACAGACCAGAGAGGACTGGAGAAAGCGAGCACAAATCTGTATGAGACTGCATAGTGGATCCCAATCTGTGTTCTCAACTTGATCATGCTAAAAAAAAAAAAAAAAGGAGAAGGATATACCTGGACTCACTGATACTACTGTGCCTCATTGCCTGGGACCCAAAAAAGCTAACTGAATTCACAAAATTTTCAAACTTTCTAAAGAAGATGACATGCCTGTATGTTGTGAGAAAAATCCCTAAACAAAGAAGGTAAGAAAGCTAGAACCAAAGGGCCCAAGATTCAGCATCTTGTTACTTCACCTGTCCTCCAACACAAATGTCGGCATATCACTCTGAAGAAACAGCATACTATGAAAAATAAGGAAAAGACTGCAGAATATGCTAAACTTCTGGCCAAGATAATGATGGAGGCCAAAGAAAAATGCCAGAAACGAATCATCAAGAGACAGAGACTGTCTGAGTTTTTACCTCTAAGTCTGAGTCCAGTCAAATATGAGATCCTCTCTCTCTCTTTTTTTAAGATTTTATTTATTTATTTGACGGAGTGAGAGAGAGAGAGCACAAACAGGGAGAATGGCAAGCAGAGGGAGAAGAAGAAGCAGACTCCCCAATAAGCAGGGAGCCTGAGGCGGGGCTGGATCCCAGGATCCTGGGATAATGACCTGAGCCAAAGGCAGACACTTAATTGACTGAGCCACTCAGGTGCCCCAAAAATTAGATATTCTAAGAGTAGCAAATAGATCAGACATTTAAAAAAAAAAAAAGAACTTAAGAATAGCAAAGTCTTAGAATACAGTGACATGCAAAGAGCACTGAATTAATTCTAAAGCAAAAGGTTGAATATTTTATGTAAATCTTATTTAATAAATATGTGCATGAGTAAATATTCTTGACAGAAATAGTATAACAAGAATAAATCCATAAAGACTATAAAAACTTAGCTCTAAAATTTCAGGACGGATAGAAAATAAAATATAATAAACTTGTGTAAAGGATGAAATAAAACAAGTTTTCAACTTTAACTCTGAAAATTCAATAAATGAACATCAAAGAATCAACTTTTTAAGTAGATAGAAATGGAATTTAAAATAATGTGGTCTCTTTCAAATGACTGAGGAAGAACACAACAAAATTTGATGAAAGTTACAACAAAAAAGCTATGTATGTATGTATATATGGGAAATAGAACATATGACATTTTAGTAAATGTATATTCTAGATTAATGTATTTGAGTGTCTCAAATCAAGGGATTGTTTTCTCATACATAAGACAATAAAATTAAATCAAAATAAGAACATTGTAACTAATAAATAACAAAAGAGTAAATTAATTTTTAAAGAACTACATCAAAATAAAAATTGGGTGAAAATTTTAAAGACATCTGAAAATTATAATCCCTGTAGCATATGTATCCACTAAGATATGTAAGTAAATATGGAATAAGCAAAATTTATTTCTGTGGGTTGTTGGATTAATCATTTCTGCTAGCAAAAAACACTTCTGTACCAATGTAGAAGAGAAATAAAGAAACAGTTAATTACTCAGTAAGCGTTCATATTTGCATGCATATAAAAAAGACAATCACACAAATTTAAACAATAAAGCAGAAGAAAGAACAATGAAATTTCTTTTATCTTCTCAAGAGACAAAGGCCTCCTGAGAGCCTCCGGTACATCTCCTTAGAGACTCCTCAGAGTTAATTCTGGTGGAGCATTTTAACATATATAAAAGTTAATCTAGTCTGAAAACTTGGAAATAAATGGAGGCTGGGCTTAATCTTTAACAAGATGTATCTCTATACAGTGTTACAGTCAGATTCACTATGTCTACAAGGAAACCCTTCAAGAGAAGGGTGAAAGAGGAAGTGTTCTATGCAGTTATAAAAGGAGAAGTAGTGTTCATTTACCCTTACAATATCTGCAGTGGAAAATCTGTCACTGTTTATAATGGCCACATACTTTTCTGGCTTACCAGCTTCTAGACTTTTGTTGGTTTGAGCTATATTAAACTAGGTATTTTATGGAAAATTAATGGCAATGCAGATGCAAATAATTCTGTCCTGTGAAGAGATTCACATTTCATCCCCACAGAGGGGGGAAAAAAAAAAAAAGTTTAGCAAATATTAGCAAGTTTAGTTTACTATGCTTGGTCCATAATTGTGTCTTCTTTTTGCATTCTTTAAATTTCAGTTAAATACCTGCTTCATTTCATCTTTTATAATGAGCTAAAAAGAAAACTCTTAATACATGTTCATTTCAGATCTGTAGAAGGCAAGTCATAATTTTATCTTTGTTGAAATAGCCATCTTTGACAGATATGTTTGATAGCAAGACATTCAATTCAAACTGACTTAATATGCATAGAAATTATGGACAATTTTTTGGTCAGTGTATCTGTGTGTTCAGAAGATCAAAAGTGATCAGTAATGTCACTCCAGTCCCAGACTCTTTCCATTTCTTTGATCTGTTTTCTGTAGTTTCACTTTTTCCTACCTTTAAAGTTCTCAGGATAAATTTGAATACCCATCAAATATCCAGCCATATTCACCATCAGCTTGGAAAGTATATGTGAAACATAATTCCAAGTAAAAGTCCTGTGGTTGTCTCTGAATGGCCAGATTTAATACTCATGTTAACATGTCATTAGGGAATGAAGGTGCTCTGAATCAACTAGTCCAGATCATGTTTACTTGGGGGTAATTGGCTGAAAATATTTGGATAACAATACATAGGTTAAGATCCTGAGAATAAGGAAGACAGAAATATATTTAATGCCCAGGTAACAGTATATAAGAATAATTAAACAACTTTTAAAAAGTTGTTACATTTGATTTGTCAATTTAGAAATTATAAATTTTATTTATAAATATTAGCATTAATAGATTCAAACTATTTAGACATAAGTATATTTAGTTCATATGATGATAAAGGAAAGACTTTTTAAGTATTCATCTTCTATGAAAACAAAAATACCTGAAAACCAAAATTAGTTAACTGATACATATTTGAAAAATATGGTTATTATATTTTTCCATGATAGTAATCTGAAAATCATCCTAGTCGTTAGTATTTTTAATGACTTTTTCTCATTTTCTGAGATTTATTATTTATCCACTTTTCTTCTATCTTTCTAAAATAACTCTTACCTCACGGCATACTTTTTAACATTCTTACACCAACCTTAAAGTCTACCTAAATAGTGATATGACACACATATATTGTACCTTGATTTTCTGGAAAACTTTCTCTTTATTTCGTGGGAATCTTGTTTCCCCAGAAATAACATATTTGTATAGTAAATCCCCAATGAGTCAATCAGCCACTATCGCTGATAAAGTGTTACTTTGTGGTTTCAAAATATGACCAAAATTGGTTATTCAACATTAAAATAGCATGCATTGTTTAATAATAAAAAATACACTTAGATTGCTGCAATACTGATCTACTCACTTTTCCTCATATTTAGATCTACATATTTAACAGTAAAATTTATGCTTTCTTACTAAGAAAAATATAAAATAAAAAATAAACAGTTACAAGAGCACAAATATATGTATTTAATAACAAAAATCAAAACATTCAAACCCTTTGCTGATACATTTTGTTTTGTATAGCAGTGATGAAAAATAAAACAATCTTCCAGTTTCATCTCTGATATATAAAGAATGTGGAAGACATTAATCCTGTTCTTACAAAAAGGAAAAAAGTCAAATTGAAAAGTCAATAATTTCTCTTGGTAACCTCAGGGATCTGGGGTGAAAGGGAAACTGTCATCCCAACATTTGTAGAGACATACATATCCAGAAAAATACAACTGAGATTTTGCTTACCTGGAACAAAATTTCCTAGAATTATAAAATGTTAAGAACATATAAATTATAATTTTACAAATATTATGAAAGATGAGTGTGGATTAAATTGAAAATGAGAAACTCCTGGAGGTAGAGTCTTAGGGGTCCCTGTACATTCATGAAGTTTACCACAAATAACTCTACCAGGTACTTATGATAAAGAGTTCCGAAAGATCCCATCTGAACTGGTAGGACAAAGGAAAAAGTGTTATTGTTAAACATCCCCAAAGTCACTTAAAAATGATAAATAATTCTAGTAAACCTTTCAAAATGTAAAAAGATCATAAAATAAGTTAGACGGTATGTTCAATATTCAATATATTGCATTGCTAATATACTCCCCATTCAAAAAAATCAAGTCCTGTGTCAATTATATGTCACTAAAGCTAGAAAAGTTTTAAAAAGTAGAAATCAGAGAATATTGTTTAACATTCCAAATAATTAAAAAAGGCTGAAATTCATTTATTTTTTAAAAGACTTATTTCTTTATTTGAGAGAAGAGAGTGTGCACAAAGTACAGAGGGAGAGGATCTTCAAACAGACTCTCCGCTAAGCGCAGAGCCCAACATGGCTCTCAATCCCACCACTCATGAGATCATGACACAAGCCAAAACCAAGTTAGACACTCAATCGAGTCACCCAGGCACTCAAAGCTTAATTTTAAAAGAAATCACATGAAATATAATGCTTGCTCCCTACTCTGGGGTTGGTGTCTTATTTTTTCAATAATTAATTTCACATGTGGAGAATAACCCAACATATATTGTATAATGTATTCCTTTAATGCACTTTATAATAATTCTCATATTCAACAATCAAAACAATGATAAAATAGATTTAGGTACATTATTCCTAAAAAGCAAGGATTTTCATATTGTAATTTTATTATAGAATACATTGCTCAGTAAAACATATAAAAATTAGTTGGGTATATAAACACATTTAAATAAAAGGAATACCCATACTATATTTCAGAAAATTACATTTTGAATTTTTTTTCATGTCATCTAGAGGAGCATCCATGCTTAAAAATAACCTATTCCCTTTACAGAAACACTATTATCAATACATTGTGAATCAGACACTTACTTCAGGCTTACTCATTTCTGGGAAGAACGTAGAATTCTATATTTCCATGTGTATACGTGTGTGTGTACGTGTGTGTGTGTGTGTGTGTGTGTGTGTCCGTGTGTTTGTGTTTGCTCTCAACTTTTTGATGACGTTGATATGTAAGTAATTAGGATTGGAAAAAGTTATCTCTTTGAAAAATCCTTTCTTCTGTTTCTCAGGAATAAATGTGATATTTGTTTATAAAGTTTACCTCTGTCAGGAAACACGACAGGGATGCCACCCTCACCACTGTTGTTCAACATAGTATTAGGAGTCTTAACCTCAGCAATCAGACAATAAAAATAGTTGAAATGCAGTCAAACTGACAAAGACGAAGTCAAACTCTCACTCTTCACAGATGACATGATACTTTATGTGGAAAACTCAAAAGACTCCAGCCCAAAATTTCTAGAACTCATACAAGAATTCAGCAACATGGTGGGACGTAAAATCAATGCCCAGAAATCAGCTACATTTCTATACACTAAAAATGAGACAGAAGAAAGAGAAATTAAGAAATCAGTCCCATTTATAATGCCCCCAAACCATATACTTAAGAATCAACCCAATCAAAAAGGTAAAAGATCTGTAATCTGAAAATTACAGAACACTTATGAAGGAAATTGAAGAAGACACAAAGAAATGGAAAAACCTTCCATGCTCAGGATTGGAAGAATAAATATTGTTGAAATGCCTATGCTACCCAAAGCAATCTATACATTCAATGTAATCCTTATCAAAACACAATCAACATTTTTCACAGAGCTGGAAGGAATAATCCTGAAGTTTGTATGGAACCAGAAAGGAGTGTTGAAAAGAAACCAAAGCTGGAGGCATCCTAATTCCAGGCTTCAAGTTATATTACAAGGCTGTAATCATCAAAACAGTATGGTACTGATACAAAAACAGACACATACATCAATGGAAGAGGATAGAGAACCCAGAAATGGACCCTCAACTCTATGGTCAACTCATCTTCAACAAAGCTGGAAAGACTATCCAATGGAAAAAGGACAGTCTTTTCAATAAATGTTGTTGGGAAAATTGAACAGCCACATGTGTAAGAATGAAACTGGGCCATTTTCTTACACCATATACAAAGATAAACTCAAAATGGATGAAAGAACTAAATGTGAACAAGGAATCCATCAAAATCCTTGAGGAGAACACAGGAAGCAATCTCTTCTATGTTGGCTGGCCACAGCAACTTCTTGCAAGACATGTCTCCAAAGGAAAGGGAAACAAAAGTAAAAATGAACTATTGGGACTTCATCAAGATAAAAAGCTTCTGCAAGCAAAGGAAACAGTCAAAAAAACTAAAAGGCAACCTATGGAATAGGAGAAGATATTTGTAAATGATATATTAGAAAAAGGGCTAGTATCCAACATCTGTAGAAAGCTTAACAAACTCAACACCCAAGAAACAAACAATCCAGTGAAGAAATAGACAGAAGACATAAACAGACATTTCTCCAAAGAAGACATACAAATGGCCAACACAGACACATGGAAAAATGTTCTATGTCACTTGGCATCGGAAATGCAAATCAAAGCCACAATGAGAAACCACCTCACACCAGTCAGAATGGGTAAAATTAACAAGTCAGGAAACAACAAATGTCAGCGAGGATGCAGAAAGTGGGGAACCCTCTTACACTGTTGGTGGGAATGTAGCTAGTGCAACCATTCTGGAAAATAGTATGGAGGTTCCTCAAGAAGTTAAAAATAGAACTACCCTACAATCCAGCAATTGCACTACTAAGTATTTTACCCCAAAGATACAAATGTATTGATCTGAGGGACCACCTGCACCCCAATGTTTATAGCAGCCTTGTCCATAACAGCCAAACAGTGGAAAGAGCTGAAGTATCCATCAACAGATGAATGGATAAAGAAGCGGTATATATATATATGTATATGTGTGTATATATATATATATATATATATATATATATGTATATGTATATCTATGTAGATAGATATACATATACATATACATATATATATGTATGTATATTCATGTATATACATATATATGTATATATATGAACTTGACCAAAGTTCAGAGTCAAATAAAAACTTTCAAGCTACTAGATATGTATATACATAGATATACATATACATATACATATATATATGAATATTACTTAGCCATCAGAAAAGATGAATACTTACTATTTGCATCAATGTGGATGGAACTGGAGGGTATTAAGCTGTACAAAATAATTCAGTCAGAGAAAGACAATTACAATATGGTTTAACTTATGTGTGGAATGTAAGAAACAGTGCAGAGGATCATAGGGGAAGGGAGGGAAAATGAATGGGAAGTCTTCAGAGAGGAAGAAAAACTATGAGAGACTACTAACTATTGAAACAAACTGAGGGTTGCTGGAGAGGGAGTCAATAGGGAGGATGGGGTAATCGGATGATAGATATTAAGGAGGACACATGATGTGATGAGCACTGGGTGTTACATGCACTGATGAATTATTGAACTCTACATCTGAAACTAATGACGTACTATATGTTGGCTAATTGAATTTAAATGTAAAAATTAAAAGAAAAAAGTTTACCTCTATGTATTCTGGATGCAAACGCACTTTATGCTCAGTTCTCCTCATTATAGTGCAGATTAAAAATGGAAATTCTTATATGCTTTTTACTTTTAAGTAGATAAAATCTATGAAATAAAGTAATACCCGGAAATACCAACTAATGGATATTAGAAATGGTTTCAATGAATCTGTTGGTGATATTTAGAGAGGCAAACCACTTGAAGTTTTAACAAACTGATTGCTAATATCATGTGATAAAATTGTAACTATCTTTTTTCCAACATAAAAATCTCAGATATCAAGAAATATATAAATACATAAAAGGCAAAATTGCCTTCCATAGCATACACAGTAGAAGTATATCTGCAGTTCATTTGATATTGTTCATTCATTTTTGCTATTGCCTTTACCATCTGGAAATAAAATAACTTTGAAAATTCATTTACTGGAAAAATAAACATCAAATATTAATTAATCATTTACAATATTTTTATCCTAGACAAACTGGAGTAATTAGAAAGAATTACATATTCATGGAGCTAAAAGGAGAGTACTTTTTAAAAGGAATGATATGGATCTCAGAATAGATGAGAACAGCCGTGTACTGGGATAGGCAAGGACAGGTGTGAAAGTATCCAATAAAATGCAAATGTACATGTAGGGACAGTTTCTTACAAATAATGCGGTCATTGTAGCTGCTTAGAACATACAGAAGGTTGGTTAATTGGTCTAAATTAAAGCAAAACTGACACAGTATAGTTAATCTGACCAACAGAAATCTGGTAAGGTCCCATTAATAGACAATGAGATGATGAGCCATTGGAGTCAAGCTTTGAATGGTGGGGGATGGGAAGTACCAGGTACAGGGGCATTAGTCAAAGCACTTTTTTTTATGGCTTTTTTTTTTTTTTTTTTTTTTGGTCTCCAAATCTAGCCAATTTCTTACGTTCTACCCAAAAACATGAGAATAAGAATACATATCAAGCAGGGCCTGGGTGGTTCATTCAGTCAGTTAGGCATCTGTCTGGTTTTAGGATTAAGTCCCCAGTGGGGCTTCCTGTCTGCTTCTCCTTTTCCCTCTGACCCTCCCCTTTTCTCATACTCTCACTCGCTCTATCTCCCTAAATGAATAAATAAAAAAATTCTTAAAGAAAAAAAGAATATACATCAGACCTACTAGAACAATGTTATCTTTTCTTATTATTAATCTGCATTCTTAATCACTCTCTGAGAAAAGAGATGAGATGTAACAAAATTCAGTGTGTTTACTATAATTAGATATTTGAAAAGCACTAGAATATCAATGAACAAAGTTTAATTCATCATGGCATTAGACCAGGAATATAACAGAATTAAGCAAATAATAAAATTTATTGTAAAATCTAATGCAGAACCAAGGAGAGGATCAAATGTGGTTCTTCTGGAAATGCTAAAAGCAAATTTTGTTTTTTTTAGACCACGTAAATCATGTCTTGTATTATACCTCCTTTGATCCTAAAGAACCAAGGTGCGTCTTTTTTTTTTCCTTTTTTCATTCAATGAAGTGTTTTCTTTTTTTTTTTTTTTTTCTTATTGAGGTATAATTGAGATAAAATACTATATTAGTTTTGGGTATACAACACAGAGATTCCACATTTGTATATATTTGTATACATTTTGAAATGATCACCACAATAAGTCTTGGTAACATTTGTCACTGTCACTTTCTAAAATTAATATAATTTATCACTGTACATTGTATTCCCATGACTTATCTTACAACTGGAACTCTGTACCTCTTAATCTCCTTTACCCATTTTGCTCCCCTCTCCAACTCTCTTACTCTCTGCCAACCACCAACTTAATCTCTCTATTGGTCTGGGTCATGTTTTGTTTCTTTGTTTAGATTCCACATAAAAGTGAAATCAGGCAGTATTTGTCTTTCTTTGCCTGATTTACTTCACACAGCATAATGCCTCAACATTAATCCATGGTGTTGTAAATGGCAAGATTTCATTCTCTTTTATGATTGAGTAGTATTCCCTTGTATATGTATAACACATCTTCTTTATCCAGTCATCCATCCATGGACACTTAGATTGTTTCCATATCTTGGCTATTGTAGTGTTTCACAAAGAAAATATTCATTTTCCAAGACATTTTTGTATTAGTGTAAGCATCATACTCTAGGTAGATTTTTAAGTCTGTTTTCTACAACTTAGGGATGTATAAAACTTGAGATCAGTGTTGCTGAATAGAACAATTGTTATTTTAACCATTGACTGATAGGAATTACTGCCCTTTGGCTAGTTAATAGCAAGTAGCCTTGCTTGAAAATTTTGACACTAATTACATTACTGTCTTCAGGGCCATGAACAAAAAAGATTTAAAATATAACTTAGTAGAAGGATAGATTTAGCCTTCTATGGTATTCCATCCAAGTTCATAAGAGCGCTATGATTTTTAGGGTTGCTTTCCCCCAGCATAGCCAGCATTAAATATGGCATTTCTCAAAACAGTGAACAGGTACATATTTAAAACTGCATTAATGTAGTTTTATTCAACCTATAGGAAAATAAAAATGAGCATGCGACTAACTTCAGTAATGGAGGGAATGATACAGAAGAAAAAAAGTGGATGTAATTAAATAGTATGTGGCTAGTACTTATTTCATCCTATCATGCATGTCCTCTAGAATATTTATAATAATAAATTAAAAGAGTAATTATTATCTGAATCTTTTGTCAGAATCTGGATTGTTTACCACAAAGTATATTAACAACAGAGCAAGACTTCTGTGTCCTGCAGTATGGCAGTTAATTTTATCACAAATATAATCACTAAATACAGTGAAAGTGAGAGATGGATTGAGGACAGAGAAAAAAAGAAACCTCATTTAAAAAAAAATAGTATATATGCTCAGAAGTCAAAAACAAATAGGGCTGTGAATGCCGAGTGGTGCTTATTTTGACCTTAATCTTACATTTGAAACATCTGTTAAACAATAGTGAACTTAAGTTTCTATTTGAAGGTCACATGGAATTGAGAAAAAAAGAGGTAAAATCTGGAACTTGACCAAAGTTCAGAGTCAAATAAAAGCTTTCATATGAATATGGACCAAAAAGGTCCAAACCTCAAATAAGGATGAAATAAATATAAATTCATCCTGCAGAATGAATTGCAAAAATTTTCCTACCAGAAAACAGGTACTGGGTGGAGGAAACAAATTCTTGACTAAGAATATGTAACCACAAACTGGGCCTCAAGTGCATTTGTGTTCCAGATTCAGACTACCTGTGTCATCCAAAAATTCTCAAACCACAAAATATGCTCCTAAACAAAAAGTCAGCAAAATGCATGAGTATGTGATTAGAAAAGTTCAGGAAGGGAAGCAATGATACAAAAGAAGAGAAAGTAGATGTATTTAAAAATAGTATCTGGCTAGGACTGATGTCAGTCTCTATATCCAAAAGGATCTAGTAAATTATTACAACTCCAGCCATCAAGAAGACTTTCTCCTTCCCTCTAATCAATTTTTTACTCTGTTGTGGATGGTATTAAACCAAGGCTGGAGGGTAAGTGCACTGTGTAGTTAGACTAGAGGAAGCAACTAGCATATTATATCCTTTAATTTTCATGATAGGCTTTCAATGAAGAGCAACACTGAAAATATGAGGGAGAAGACATGTTGAGTAAGTTTTCATAATTATAATTTAATTGCTGTAATAATACTGACACTGTGATTTTAAATTATATACTAAAATTCTAAGTATACATGGGTATGTTTCTGTGAGTTTTTAGTGCCAACGACATACAGTTTTAAGTTCTACAGTTTGATAGTAAACCCAAATATCTTACTTGGGGAGTCACTCTTTTTATTTTTCTATTTTTATTTTTATAAGATTTTATTTATTTGACAGAGAGATAGCACAAGTAGTCAGAGTGGCAGGCAGAGGGAGAGGGAGAAGCAGGCTCTCTGTAGAGCAAGGAGCCCAATGTGGGACTCAATCCCTGGACCCTGAGATCATGAACTAAGCCAAAGGCAGCCACTCAACTGACTGAGCCACCCAGATGTCCCTAGTCACTCTTTTTAAACCTTTAATAAAACATACTTGATTATGTGAGGGCCTTCATTTATTCATATGAACTTTTGGGAAAATCTGTTATAGAAGTTAGTTTGATTTTGGAATCACATTCATTTTACAGAATGATTTTGTGGGGAATGCCACAGTAACGACATTATTTCTTTCCATCCATGAGCATCTCTACCCGCTTCTCTGTGATCTCAGTCAAATAAATAAATAAAATCTTTAAAAAAAAAACCTCTTATTTTTACAGAGATAAAAACCTTATAGGCTGCTGCTTTCTATATAAGAGAATAATACCAAAAAAAGTCAAAAAAGCAAACATGTATTTATATTACTTGTGTATATTTCTACACAAATTTCTATCACCATAATATTTCAAAATAGTTAATTATAACGTGAAATCATATAGATGCTTTTATAAAAGATTTATTTACTTTTGACACTGTATTTCTGAATGCCTTGGATAAATAAGTATTTTTTGTTGTTGTCCGAAGTTAAAATTTTGAAGTTAAGTTCTGTCTCTTAGGAATTTTTCTTATCTTAATCCACAGGATAAATTTTCACTTAACCTCAAAGGATATTTTAGGTGATTCTCAACAAAAATGTGAAATCTTTGGTTAAAGAGGGAGTGGGGAAGAGTAATCTTTATTTTTTTTTTTCCTTCTAGTCAAAGTTTTCTTTTTTTTTAAAAATACTCTCAGGATGATTGTCAGGTGGGTTCCCCCCATCTCCATCCCCAGTCAAAAAGTAGAGTGAGACTTTTGGAGAAAAGGGATTCTCTTTCTGCACACAGCAAGGTTTGAATCCATGTGGACTTACTCCCTGGAATGAGTAGTTGTCCAGCTGAAAGGATTGAAGGATCTCACAGACTGAAAGCCAGAGACAAAATCACAGAGACTTGAAAGACAAAAGGAGACTGTGCTGCACTCTTCCTTGGTGCTTCTTTTTTCCCCTTGAGTGATTGCAATTTAATTTTTGTGGCTCTATACATTTGATGTACTGCTTCCTATTTCTTTCCCTACTGCATATCAAAATCATGAAGCTTATAACTGGAAAAATTGAATTTTTCTGTTCATAAATACTGATAGCATTTAACTCAGAGTATCTAATCATTAATGTGTTAAACAGAAATTATGGAGGAGAGGAAAAGGGAAATTGGCTTTTTTTTTCCCTTTTAAAAATTTTTTGGGACATTTCTCCTTATAATTCCCTATCAACATGAATTTATCACAACTGTTATGAAAGAGACCCTTATAAGAAATAATTTAACGAAATATTCTTTTACTACATCATCTGTAAACTTCAAGAACAAACCAAGTAAGTCATATGTACATTATTGACAGAATGGAATTTTTTTATAGATGGTTCTTTTTTTTTAATTAACATATAATGTATTACTTGCTTCAGGGGTATAGGTCTGTGAATCATCAGTCTTACACAATTCATAGCACTCACCATAGCACATACCCTCCTCAATGTCCATAACCCAGCCACCCTATCCCTCCCCACCCCACTGCCCCCCCCCCAACCCCAGCAATCCTCAATTTGTTTCCTGAGATTAAGAGTCTCTTATAGTTTGTCTCCCTCCCAGGTCCCATCTTGCTTCATTTTTTTCTCTCCCTTTCCTCCATGACCCCTTGCCCTACCTCTCAAATTATTCATATCAGAGAGATTATAAGATAATTGTCTTTCTCTGATTGACTTATTTCAGAATAGAATTTTTAAGCATTAGTCTGTTTTGTTTGAATTCTTTTCTGTGATGTGTGTCTCTGAATAGGTATGCAGGTACTGTATCTTTTCTTATGTAACTTCAGTTTGTGATTTCCACTCTAAAATAGTTTTTTTTTCAAGCTTAGAAAATCAAAAACATCATAGAGAAATGATTCATAATGTTTTTTGAAAAATAGATACAAATCAATAACTACAATATTTTAATAATTATAATAGTTAATAAGTTAAATATCATGACCATCCCTTGCTCTGTTTCAGGCATCAATGTAGCATTAATTTTTTCTCAACTTTTAAATTATACCACAGATTTGTAAAAATCTTTTCAATCATCTGAAACTTTGAAACTGTGTGGGTTTTTTTTTAAGATTTTATTTATTTATTTGACAGAGAGAGATCACAAGTAGGCAGAGAGGCAGGCAGAGAGAGGAGGAAGCAGGCTCCCTGCTAAGCAGAGAGCCTGATGTGATGCGGGGCTCAATCCCAGGACCCTGAGATCATGACCTGAACCTAAGGCAGAGGCTTTAACCCACTGAACCACCCAGGCGCCCCTGAAACTGTGTTCTTTATACTAGGACTGACAACTTCATTTTAGAACTGCATTTGATATATTCAGATTTAACCGTTTTTCTTTAAACATGTGATGATTACTGGCTAAATAGTTATATAACTAATGAAAATTCTCCTATATTCTGCAAATTGGTTGTTTATTCTTAATATACCTTTAATAAAAATACATCAAGAGGTATCTCAAGAGCTACAGAGGTCATAAGAATGACTGGAGGAACCAAAAACTCTAGAAGTGTGGCAAAGTGGAGATATCCCTGTGGAAAGGCCCAAAGAAAGTGTAAAAGGAAGAATTTATTTAAATTAATCTTGATTCTCCACCAATCCATGATTTCAGTACAACTGTATCTATTCAGTGCTGTGTTTTCATTGCAAATCATGCCACAATCCCTACCTCTACTCCACCAAAGGAACATTTCTCTCTTTCTCTCTCCCTGTCTCTCTGTCTCTGTCTCACATACACATACACACACACACACACACACATATCCCCAAAACAACATATTTAACATTGGGCATACTGCATGCAGATAGGATATAAAGGGAAATGCATGTGCCCTGGTTTGCAAAATTTCTGTGCAAAATAAACCTAGAGTGAGTTCATGAAGAGGTATGGGGAAATCAGGGAATAATTAAGTAGGTAGATTCCAAGGACCAGAGAAGGGTGTGGTCCAGAGAAGGATATGGTCTTAATGTGATAAATGGTTCTCTAGAGAATCATCTCCTATTGGGGTACATATGGGATCAGATTTCTCTCTATGTCTCTTCTTCTGTGCAAATAAGACAAAGGTGTGATTGATGTGATCATATATCTAATGTCAAAACCAGATATTATTTTAGAGTGAAATGATGCAATAAAATGAATACAATTTGGTAATTTTGTTATTGTCTGATAAATTTATTGTATTATGTTGGTAGACCTATGGAATAATTTTGCTCAAGATTCATTCTCAAAAATAAGCTTATTTATACAATGAAAATGTTATATATTCATCCAAATAAAAGCCAAATAAAGAAGTATGTTGTTTATCTAAATATTAAAAGATAAGATAAAAATGTAATTTGTTCCTACATATTCAAATACTCCAATGAGTTTCTGAGCTTAGCTATTTCTAATATGTTTATTTTCCTTAAAAGCTAGTTGATTTTTCAATGTGATCTTGTTATTTTTAATTTTTTAAATAATTGTGTAGAGCTTTCTGTATCATTGCATTTTCATGATTAAAAATTTTGGAAGGCATGGAAAGATCATTTTACTCTTTATAGAATATACTTTTTTTCTAAGGAATATTCTCCTTAGATAGGCTGAGGTTCCTGGTGAACTGAAAATAAATTTAGTTAAATGCCAGACTTTTTAAAATTCCATTTCAAACTGAAATCTGTAAAAAATACAGGCCAAATATTTTTACAAGTATAATTTGTTTTTGTTTTGCCTCCATTCAGTCTATTTTTGGCAAGTATTTTAAGAAGATAATACTTATCAATTAAGTTATCACTATTTATAAGTATTTGAATATATTGCAAAATGTATATGTTACAAAATTGTTGTTTTTTCATTTTCATTCCATTCAGGCAAATATTGTGAATTTATCCAATTAAAATATGAACCCATTGAAGGATTCTTTCCATGTTTCAAAATTCCAAAGTTCAATCAGATAATTTTAAAATCAAATTGTTGTGGAAAATCCGAGGTAACCAAGGAAACCCAAATGGCACACGGAGAGATGGGAGAACACACCTTTATTAATGCCAGAGGGCTCAGTGGGATCATTCCCAAAGACTGAGCACCTGACAGGGTCAAATGTGAGTTTTTATGGTTACAGGCAATGGGGGATGGTAGTGGGGTGTTTTTCTGGTCTCTCAAGGCCAAATGGCCCTTTCCTGTGGAAGTATAATCTATGTGGAGGCATCTCAGGAGAGTGCTAAATCACATTGGGGGCTGTTTCTCTTTCTTTTCTTATTCAAACAGGACTGGGCATCTGGTCTTTTTCTTCTGTCACAGCAGGAGCAATGACTAATTATCAAACGGGATGGCTATTGGTCCTTTTCTTGGCCTTAGCAGGAGCAAAGGGGAGCCAGGGACCAAAAGAGGCTGGAGCCTGAAGTCTCTATCCACCTCAAAATAATACCTATTATTTTATCTTGCTTTTGTGGGATGAATTTTGATAGCTTCTTGTTTGCATTTTTTTTTTTTTTGCATTAATTCCAATGCTCCACAAAATTCCCAAAGTTGAACATTTTGGAGCTTCATTTGCCAATTTTAATGGCAGTTTGGAAACAAACAAACAAACAAACAAAACCCTGAATACTGTAAGGTTTTACAGGCAGGATACACAGGACACCAGGTGAGACAGGCGCAAGGCAAGGTTTATTAAAGGCGCCCTCAGGCAAGGTTTCACGACTCAGGAAAGTAGAGTTGGGGGAAATCACTCCCAGGAAGGGGTTGAGTGATCTTTTATTGGGCCAGGGCAGGGCAGGGGCTCAGAACCATATTTGGTAAGGTTAGAGGTTGGGGGTTGGAAAGTCCAAAGTGCCTGGTTTCTGTTTCTCAAATAAGTTTCAGTTTACTTAAGGTGACGTGTCCTTGACAGATATCCTTCTGGCGGGAAAGTCCTGAGTAGGGGAAGATGGCGGCCTGGCAGCCATTTTATTGTTCCTCCTGCATTCCCAGGGCCGCCGACCTAACAAATATGAGTGCATGTCAGTAATTGTCCCAGTTTTATAACATCTTAAATTCTAATTAACAATGAACAGTCAAAGCAGAAAGTGAACATTCTTATGCTGGAGTATTTTTGTTTATTCAGTATTAGCATTAGGCTCCTTCTATTAAAATAAAGAAGTTGTGGTGTGTACACCTGAGTGTGTGTAACTTTTAATAACTTAAGCTTCTCACTGATTGGTAGAACTTTTACATCTTGTTTGGATAGAATCAGGAGATATATATTTACCACAACCTACCACAAAGTCATTTGGCTCCATAGTTTTCTGAATTTAATAAAAAATGTTTATACAATGACATTTGCCTCATCAAATTTAGAATGCATTTTATCATTGCAAAAATAATTTCATTATTGGTGTAATTTTTAACTAAATTTATAACATTTTAAAATCTTATAGAATCTACCTTTAATGAAATGTACATTCAAAAGCTTTACGTTGATTTCATAAATTGGATGAATATATTTGAACCATTTTTGCAGCTACCAGATTTTCTATTTAATGCATTAGATGATATTGCTATAAAACTGTCTGCCTTTACCTGTTTGTAAATAATTTCTTAAGCTAATAAATTAAAAAATATCAATTGAATTTTCTTGTTACATTAAAAAAAAAACTTTGATTTAAATGATCAAAATTAATTTAAGAAAAAGAATAATTTGACCTAAATAAAAAAAAAATGAATCTTCGGAGTGATATGAAAATGTTATTTCTGCAGCTGCACATGCAATATTTTCACTATGTTCTTTCAATAAATACTCACTGTTGGAGTGGATGGTGATATTTCTGCAGCAGATTTGAGTTGTCTGGTCTCATGACATCAATGATATACCCACTACCTTTCTCTGTCATAGTAGATGCCTAATGTCAACTGTAAGGACCTACTTAGCAAGAGGCTTTCATCAAACTGTCCCTGCTCCCCTTCCCCCAGGGGATTCACTTAAAACAAGTCCTGGAAACCAGCTCCAGGTAACAAAGCCCAGATAAAAGGGTGGGTCAGACCAGGTGGAGACATCCGATCAGTGGGGAGATGCATACTGTCTCCCTGGTTACCAAGGAGTATGGGCCCCGCCCTTTGGGCGCCAATCCTAACCAAGGTGTGATAAAGTCAAATGTCTACTAGGGTAAATTGTAACTCAATTGGTCACCTAGCATCACTGTGGAGTTTCCTGTGTGTGTTACAATCTCATTAGTCACCTGTGCGTGGCCAGGCCTGACCACATGGCTTTTGCCCTTACAAGCTAGACTGTGAAACAGAAGGGTCGCCCTCTCTTGTAAGAGGTGCGGCCCCGAACGTTCAGTTAGATTCTTGATGCTTGGTGTAAAATAAAGCTTTGCTTGACCTTCGCTTTGTATCAGTCTCGCTCCTTTAATCACGGACCCATTATTGGGGCATAACATCAACAAATATTTTGTTCATCATGAGCTTCCAAAAAAGAAAATGCCTGTACATATATTTCATTTAAAATGCACTATTCTCTGCTAGCTCATTTTTACCAAAGGGGCTTACTACAGAATTTTAAAAGTGCATTATTAACCAATAAAAGACAAGTGACTTTAGACTTGCACAATAGAAGAAATGATGAAACACCATAGTCTATAGTCAGTCAGTTCAAGCTGCTCTAACAAAGCATCATACAATGGGTGGCTTACGCAACAAAATGTGTTTCTCATAGCCCTATGGGCTGGGAACTCTAAGACCAATGTGCCAGCAGATTCAGCGTCTGGTGAGGGCTCAATTCAGAGGTCTTCTCACTGTTTCCTTACATGGTATAAAAAAAGGGTGAGAGAGTTCTCTGGGATCTCTTTGATAAGGGCAATAATCCCATTCATTAGTATTCCACGCTTAATCTCTCAGCCCTGACTTCCTAACATCATCACTTTGGGGGTTATAATTTTGGGGAAACAAACATTCAGGATGACCATCACAGGAATTGCAGACCATTATTTACTTTTATCATATGATGACATATCCTTTACTTTTACACTGTTGAGAAAAGAAAACAATCCTGCCAACCCAAAGTTTCTTCTGTATCACAGAAAAGAACACAACTGATAACTGTGTATGTATATCCACTGTTTATTTTGCTGTGGCAAAATACTATATACTTAGTGGATTAAACCATATAAAGGTATATTCTCTTATGGTTCCGCATGTCAGAAATCGTAAAATCAGGATGTCTATAGGGCTGCACACTTGGTGGAAGGTAGTGGGAAAAGCTATTTCCTTGCTTTTCTTAGCCTCTAGAAGCTTACCAACCATTGGATTATAGACTTTCATTACTTCAACCTCTTGCTTCTGTTGTCGTTGCTCTTATTCTGCCTCTGCCTCTTCTGCTTTTCTTCCCCTTGCATGGATTCTCATGATCATATGGGGCACACCTGGGTAATCCTTTATATCAAATTCTTAATTTATTCACATCTGCAAAATCCCTTTTACTATGTGACACATTCACTAGTTCTGAGGATTAGGACTGGGGATCTTTCTGAAGTTATTATTCTTTCTACCTAATTAAACATAATAACAAGCATGTAAGGTTGCACAGAAGGAAATACAAAATTAAAATCTCAGAAACTTTATACAGCATAGCAGAAGAAAAAATAAATTCCCTAAATTTCTTAAGAGACCAAAACAATACCTCCAAACAGTTTTCTTTACATCTTTTGAGAGAACACTGAGCTAATTCCAGCGGTGTGTTTTTACATACATTGTTATGCAAATGAGGTTACCCTATACTGTAAAGCCTGGAAGACAAACTCAGTCTCCAGAGAGATCTGCATTCCACTGGTCAGATTAGGACTCAGACTGACATGTTTCTAAGGAAACAGTCTGAGAAGAAGTGAACTGGAATGCCAAAGAAAAATTGTACCTGATTGAGTTAACAGGCAAGGAAGACTTTGCTCAAGACTATTGCAAGAGGTAAGAATGATTGAACTCAGATCTACTGAAAGCAAATATGGGAGAGCTTGTAAGTGCTCATTCAGCTAGTGGAAAAGTCCTGGGCGACACTTTGGGGAGGTAGGTCAATGTGATTAGACCATGTGTGCTCCCCAATTGGTACTTAATCAAAGTTAGGCTCCTATCCTCCCACAGAAACTGGGTGATAGGGGTTCTGTCTTTCTTATGATCACATTTCAAAGGGATGACTCCCAGTTCCTTTAAGAAAGACATTCCTGGGTTATAAAAGTGGCAAAAGACTGGAAGAAGATTTGCATCTCAATGGGTGGAAAAGGATTTACACAGTGCATTTCCTAAAGAAAATGCTCTAAAGGGAGATCAGCATCGAGACATTGGAAGAAACCTGTTTAAAGTTGAATCAAGCTGAGGGATCGCGTAGAAAGACTTGATCAGGGAAAACTATCTCTTTGCCCTTTGTAAATAGAGAAAGACATTTTTATTTATTCTTACATTTTATCTACAATTTCACCGTAAGTTCCTACATTTCTTACTGACCTCATAGACCAGAAGTCTGGCCTCTAGTCAGTTCAACAAATGACCCTAAGGACAACAGTATTTAATGCTTTTCCCGGCAAACTGGATGGGATTAGCTGTTTGTAACCACTTCAGTCCAAGAATAACTGCATTTTATCAGTGACTGTAGACTCAGAAATGGAGTTTTTAGTTATGTGGAACCTGAATATATCCAGGAAAAGTAGGAAGGGTTACTAGTGGTATGTTTTGAGATTAGGCCATGAGTTAAAACAGGAACTCTGCTGTGTGGATATGCACTGTGCACCACAGCCAAAACTGGAAATACAATGCAAGCCCTCCCTGGCATCTTAATATAACTTTGAATTACATTTCATGATTGTAGAGAGAAAATTTTGGCATGAAATCTGAACCAGGTAGATACTTGGGATAACAAGGTAAAGTAAGAAAGTTGTGGGCAAACATTGATTTTGGGTTCTTAGTGGATCTAGCAAAGAAACATTGTAAGAAACTCATTATTGGCAATATAGAAGTCTCTGCGACCATGAGAATATCAGAAACAAGAGATCTATTCTTCTACGGACAGTGCACACCCATGCAGCTTGATGTCTATGGAGTACAATGTAAAGTGGAAATTACCTCCAGGAAAAATAATATTTTGAAAAAATTACAACTAGAGATGGGACATGGCTGGAAAACCAAATTTCAGCTAGAAAATTGTGAGGCATATCTGGAAACAATCCTGGAATTGATCAGGTTCTGTTTATGGAATTAGATAATGAGAAAAGCAGAGATTACTCAGGAATGAAAATACTGATCTACAGAATAAAACCAAGCTTGAAGGCTCCAAAAAGGATATTTAGAGTTTTGAAATATGTCAGGCCATGGCTCTTCAATTTGTTTTTTTGACATAGAGTAGTAACACAATAAAAAATCTGCTGAATAATGGCATTTCAATGCAGGTGGATAAATTAATAATGCACAGACAAGTCTTTCTCTATGATCTGTTTAATCTGTTCAAATGACAGTATAAGTGCTAAGTGCTTAAGATAATCTGTTTATGCAGGTATATTTGGTGTCCATATGCATGGTGACACAAACAAAAAGCTGAATAACTGTAAGTGTTTTCAACCTATAATACATAATCAAGTGTAATCAATTTTTCAAGTGTTACCTGATAAAGTCATTTTTTTTAAATCTTAATTTTGAGTATATATATAACTCATTTAAGAAGTTTAATGAATAATGTCATTTAGATATCCTCAATGACAAAAAGATAATTTCAAAAATGAATTTTAGTATTTACATCTATTTATTTGAAAAGTTAATTTGAAGAAAAATAAATCATTCAGCATGAAAGATGATTTTAAATGGGAAAATAGACACAAACTATTCTGCCTTATTGCTTTCAGGAGATCAAACTTTATGTCGAGTTTTTCTTTGCCCTTTATATCTAGAGACAGAAAGTCACCTTGAGGCATATCATCTTTGTTCTGCTAAGAAGATATATGATTTTCCTTTTTTATTCATGCAAATGTTATGCCAGAAGGCACATTTAGACTCAGTGAGGGTGTAAAAGGACCTATTGTGTCGTCACCAAGGGAACTCCTCACAAAGCTTCTGGCTGCAGGGTAGGGGTGGGAACTTCTACTGCTGAGCAAGTAGCCTCCTGGGAGCCTAGGGCTTGATCTTCTCAGTCTTTCTACTCTATTGTTCAAATTTGCGGGACCCCTCTGATGATCTGAAGTGTTTGGAGGAGAAGACACAGATTAGAGGAGCACTTCATGAAGGATATGAGCCTCATGGTGATTGACTTGTAGTCAATACAATAGACTGAATTTCCTGAAGGGGAGCTTGCTTCAGCAGAGCATATGGCTAAGGAGGACCATAGTGTTTGGGGGAATATAAAAGGATGATTATTTGCATGTGTGTGGGCTGCTGTGCTCAATTATGACCACACTGTCCAGGGATTTGAAACAAGCAAAAAATCACATTATCAGGGAATGAATGTCCATTACAAAGGGCAGGTCTAGTTTACCAGCAGCTAACTCAAGTCACTGGGAATCAGTAGCTCTGCCAGACTGATTAAATGCCACGGTTTCTCTCTAATATTTGGAAGCAGGGTTGACCTTAGTTGGATATACAGAAAGCTCTGGAATTTTGGTCAATTAAGAGAGGTCTTTAAGAAAAATAAACTTCCTGTTAATAAGGACAAATCAGGGCAGGAAGGGAGGGTGGGATGCAAATATGCAATATATATTTAAAAACAAAGATTGGCTTGGTGTGCTTCTGTGAACTGACCTAACGGTAGTTCACCTGTAATGGATATTTTCAAATTCTTACTATAAGTCTCCTTCCTACAAGCATGCTATCAGTAAGATATAAAGAAAGTTAATTTCAGACTGAATTCTGTCATACCTGCAAGCATTTGTTAGGAAACAAGGAAATAGTTATAGAACCCAATTCACAAACTTCAAGAAGTCACCAGCTCTCTGGCCTTTTGGCAGCTCTAATATGACTACAATAAATCTAGTAGTGTGTTTGATTCCCTTTCTAGTTAAATTGCATGAAAACATTTTCATATTTGTAGGTGGGATGTGGTTTGCCAAGTATCTAGGCTGTGTTCCCAAGTGAAGAAATTTCTGAGTCTTTCAAAAGCCAACAAAGTACTCTTGATCATCTATGCTAAAAGGTCTTAAAGTTAATTACAGATCACATTATAGATATAGATCAGGTTGTTTAAGCAGTACAACCATATCATATTTTTTTCTGGATTACTTGGTAATATATCCTTCTAAGACATGAAAAAGAATTTGGGAGAAAAATTCAGGAAAGTTTCTGGTGAGGGTAATAGAATTTGAAAAATGAATGAGGATCATAACTTTGCAAATTTTAGAAGTAGGAAGAAGATAAACTATATATATATTTTTAAATGGATAAGCTGTTTCAGATAAGATGCTATACTCACAGACTTGAGGTAAGAGGAGGGAAATGGCTATTTAATGGGTCTAGGTATTAGTCAACTTCTTGGCCTGATTGGTGGTGACATAGGTGTGATATTTCAATAGTCTGTAAACTTATAAGCTCCCTAGTTTTCTGTAGTATGCTGTATATCAGTAACATGTTTAATGGAAGATATTTTTAAAATTAAAAGCAGAAGTAATAAATGTGGATGCATAATGGAGAAGTTCTCAAATTTACTATAGTGGATTTGTAGAAGTTTTACTTATAATATGCTTCAGTTTGCATATGAAGATTGGTTTGAGAATTTCCAGAAAGAAAGTGAGCATTTTAGGACACACTGACTAGAGATTCAAAAAAGCATGGAAAATGCTCAGTGTAGCTTTAACATAAGGTGGACAAAGGAATGTGGCCTAGTAGGAATTTAAAAAGGAGAGCTGGTGGCAGACTAAGAATTATTTCTCATTCCCAAATCCACAAGTGCCTATCTTATTCTTTGTGAAATATGAAGTAATTTAATTTACACAGAATCAGTAAGCAAAAGAACCAAGATAAAAATCCTGGGAATTATTTGTATGAGAGGATTGAATAGAAGTTCATTACATGAGCATGAACTTAGTGCTATTATTTGATCATCCCCAGCATTACAGGTAAGGGAACTAATTTACAATTGCTTAAGTAATTGGGGCAGATGGCAAAATAGTGGTAGCAAGGTTAAAAGACCACCAATTCAGAATGGACCTGCTATTGAATTACTGAAGTAAAATATAAATGGAAGTTATTGACAATAAGGGAGTTGGGGAATCAATTCTGGAGGATTGGATGGATAATACATATGATTATTTGAGTATCCTGTTACTGGTTTGCAATGAAGAGACAGCTGTGATTTAGGTGTCAAATGCCCAGACTGATATAAGAGAGGAACAGACCTGGAGGAGGTGTGCAGTGAATGGTATATCAAGGTCCTGGGATTTAATACTGTTGCCTGGTTTACCTGAGGTTGTCAGAATGTCTTCAATAAATGTTCACACTATTCTCCAACAGATCTTGCAAAATGTATAGGAATTGGAGAGCACATTTCATTCAAGAAGCTACAAAGGGATTTTTGTTTGCCTGATGACTATTTTGCAGTTAAGATAAGAGGTTAGAGGCAGCAGCTTTTTGAGGCTAAATCTGCAAAATGTTATATATATATAATTGAGGCTGGTTTGTTAGATTTATCACATACATGCCGTGTCTTTGTTCAGTGTTTAAGTAGAATCTGCCAAAACACAATTCAGTTCACTTTCTCTATTTCTGAAACAACTGTAATTATAAGAAAAATAGAGTGTCTTTTTGGCAACTGATATTTTAAATATGAAACAACAGATGTAGGTAACAAAATATTGTTTAATTGATTTTTTTAAAAACTTGGTATGATGGAAAATGTAGGATATGAGTATTTCCAGATTATCATTTAATGCCTGATAGGAGATATGTATTTAAGTAATTTACTCAATAAAAGATATAACAATATCTGAATTTGGTTGTATAGATACTAGGGAGATAAACATGCATCACATGGTATCAGTTTCTGGTAGGATGACATTGTGCTAAAAATCTAAAGGGGATTTTAGACTATGATTACACATATTGAAGCAAAATAATTTCTGAAAATCTTTGTTGCCATGTAGGTCAGCTTTCTAAAGGGCTATAGGAGACTAGGAATAAGTTGCTTACAATCTATTTATTTATAGTTATTGTGTCTTAAATGATTTATTACAAATTGGCTTCAGCAAAGAGCAAGCCTAGGGTAATTTGTACCAGTTCTCCAGTTACAAGTTTATAAAAATATCCAGGAATACTGAGTTTATAATTCTGATAATAGATGCAATTGTGATTCTTATTATTATGTACAGAATCCCTAGCCTGGAAACATACATTGATCATCTGAACAAAGTCCAAAATATACAAATATCACATGTAATCATTTATCGAACATCTAGCTTAAAGTCAGTGGAACCTGTTGATTTCTAAATTCAGCCTTATAATATACAGATACTAATATGACAGGAACTTCAAGATAGGTTTTTAATTTAAGGAAGTATGGAAGAGCATATATATATGTGTGTGTGTATGTGTGTGTGTGTGTGTGGTTTGTTTTTTTTTTGTTTTGTTTTGTTTTGTTTTAGATTTATTTGTTTGAGAGAGAGAGAGCAAACAGTGGGGCTGACAGGAGAATCTCAAGCTGACTCCCAGTTGAATGTGGAATCCAAGACAGGGCTCAATCCAATGACCCTGAGATCATGACCTGAGCCCAAATCAAGAGTCAGATGCTTAACCAATGGAGCCACCCAGGCGCCTCAAGAAAACTTATTTTTAGCATTACCTCCTTTTGTTTCTTGGCATTTGTGTCATACATATGTATTCTCTATTGACATTATTTAACCATCTAATCAAAAATTTAAAAACAGAGAGAAAGAGAAGATTCTTGAATGTAGCCTTCTGGAAAACAGACCACTGAGGAACCAGGAACCTGCATCTAAGTTTGAGATGCTAATGAGGTTAATAAACATTGGGTAGTGAACGTCATAGCAAGAATAATGAAATTATAATGTTAAGAAGATGGAAATTCAAGTCATCAGATTCTTGTGAGTTTGGAAATGCTCAGCTTTTCTACTGAGATGATTAAATTGGAAAGTAATCAACATGAGCATTTCTGCTAACCAATATAATGGGAAAACATGAATGCATTTAATTATATCCTAGTTGAAGGAAGAATAAGCTATTGCCATTTTACTGGCCCAGTACATAGTTCAGGATTTTTGTTTTCTATAAGTTGCATAAGTAAAGAGCTACTCATGCTACCATTAAATATTTATCCATTCTTCAACTTAATATATTTAACCCAGCTGACACCAAACTGACTAGAGTACATAATTACCTTGAACCTAATGCAGAGTCCACTCTGCTTAGAACTAATACTAAATATTCACTTTCTTTCTTTCTCTTTTTCTCTTTCTTTTTTCTTTTCTTTCTTTTTTTTTTTTTTAAGACTCTACTTATTTATTTGAGAGAGAGGATGAGGAGGGTGAGGGGCAGAGGGAGAAGCAGACTCCCTGCTCAGCAGGGAGCCAGAACAGGTGCTCCCACCCAGGACTCTGGGATCATGACCTGAGACAAAGGCAGATGCCCAAGCTCCACTCTGCAGAGTTCTGGCATCAGTGCATCCTAGAGCATTGGTCACATCCTCCGTGTGACTGTGGCACAACATTCCAGGAGGCATGCCTGGATCATGGTTGATATATTCCACTATACATCCCCTCAACAACATCTCACCAAAATGACTAGGAAGAGGAACACCCAACAGAGGAAAAATTCAGAGACTGTGTCCTCTCCATCAGAACTATTGGATATGGACATAAACAGTATGTCAGAAAGGGAATTCTCAGTAACAATTACCCAGGCAATGGCTATGTTGGAGAAAACCATTAGTGACAACATAGAATCTCTAAAGGCAGAAGTGAAAGCCACCTGGGAAAAAGTTAAAAATGCTATCAGTGAGATCCAATCTAATCTAAATACTCTAACACCTAGGGTAACTGAGGCAGAAGATAGAATTAGTGATCTGGAGGAAAAACTGATAGAGAAAAAATATCAGAGGAGGCCTGAAACAAACAGCTCAGAAGCCATGAAAACAGAATTAGGGAAATAAATGATGCCATGAAATGTTCCAACATCAGAATTATTGGGATCCCTGAGGAGGTGGAGAAAGAGAGAAGATTAGAAAATATAGTTGAACATATTCTCCATGAAAATTTTCCCAATCTGGGGGATGTAACTAGTGTTAATGTCCTAGAGACAGAAAGAATACCCCAAGATCAGTGAATCTAGAAAGGCCTCGAGGCACTTGATTGTGAGACTGACAAATCATAATTTTAGATAAGAGCTTCTGAGGATAGCTAGGAGGAAGAGATCCCTTATGTACAGATGAAGGTCCATCAGAATAATGTCAGACCTGTGCACAGAAACCTGACAAGCCAGAAAGGGCTGGCAAGACATATTCAGGGCATTAAATGAGAAGAACATGCAGCCAAGAATACTTTATCCAGCAAGGTTGACATTCAAAATGGATGGAGAGCTAAAGAGCTTCCAAGACCGGCAAGGTTTAAAAGTATGAGACCACCAAGCCATCACTACAAGAAATGTTAAGTGGGGTTCAATAAAAGAAGAAAGAACCCAAGAGTGACAGAACAGAAATGTACAGAGACAATCTATAGAAACTAGGACTTCATAGGCAACATGATGTCAATAAAAACGTATCTTTCAATAATCACTCTCAATGTGAATGGCCTAAATGCTTCCATAAAACAGCATAGGGTTGCAGACTGGATAAAATGACAGGACCTGTCCATATGCTGTCTACAAGAGACCCATTTGGAACCTAACGATACATCCAAACTGAAAGTGAAAGAATGGAGAAGCATCTTACATGCCAATGGGCCTTAAAAGAAAGCTGGGGTAGTGATTCTGATGTCAGATAAATTAGATTTTAAACTATAGACTGTAGTCAGAGATAAAGAAGGACACTACATCATTCTTAAAGGGTCTGTTCACCAAGAGACTCTAACAAGTGTAAATATCGATACCCCCAATACAGGAGCAGCCAACTACATAAGCCAACTGTTTATCAAGATAAAAATTAATATTGATATGTATACATTAATAGTAAGGGATCTTAACATGCCACTCTCAGTAACAGATCATCCAAGCAGAAAATCAATTAAAAAAAGAGCATTGAATGATATATTGGACCAGATGGACTTCATAGATATATACAGAACATTCCACCCTGAAACAACAGAATACTCACTCTTCTCAAGCACACATGGAACTTTCTCCAGAATAGACCACATAGTGGGTCACAAATAAGGGCTCAACCAATACCAAAAGATTGAGATTATTCCCTGCATATTCTCAGACCACAATGCTTTGAAACTGGAACTGGAACTCAACCACAAGAAAAAGTTTAGGAAGGAATTCAAATACTTGAAACCTAAAGACCACCTTGCTTAAGAATGTTTGGATCAACCAGGAAATAAAAGAACTTAAACAATTCATGGAAACTATTGAGAACGAAGACACGTTGGTCCAAAACCTATGGGATATGACAAAGGAGGTTCTAAAGGGGAAATACAGAGCCACCCAAGCCTCCCTCAAAAAAATTGAAAAATTCAGAATACACCAGCTCTCTTTACACTTTAAAGAACTGGAAAATCAACAATAAATTAAGCCAAACCCATGCACAAGAAAGGAAATTAGATTAGAGCAGAGATCAATGAGATAGAAACTAGAGATACAGTAGAACACATCAATGAAAGTAGAAGCTGGTTTTTTGAAAGAATAAGATCGATAAGCCATTGGCCAAACTAATCCAAAAGAAAAGAGAGCAACCCAAATTAATAAAATTATGACTAAAAAGGGAGAGATCACAACTAACACCAAGAAAATAGAAACAATCATCAGAAATTATTAACAGTTATATGCCAATAAGTTAAGCAACCTAAACAAAATGTATGCATTCCCAGAAAACTATATGCATCCACCCAAAACTGAATCAGGAAGAAATTGACAAAATGAATAGAACAATATCTAGTAATGAGATTGAAGCAGCAATCAAAAACCTCCCAAAAAACAAGAGCCCAGGATCTGACAGATTCCCTGGAGAATTCTACCAAACATTCAATGAAGAAATAACACCTATTTTCCTGAAGCTGTGTCAAAAGACAGAAACAGAAGAAAAACTTTCAGACTCTTTTTATGAAGCCAGCATTACCCTCATCCCCAAATCAGGCAAAGACTCCACCATAACGGAGTATTTCAGACCAATATCCCTGATGAATATGGATGCCAAGATACTCAAGAAGATCCTAGCTAATAGGATCCAACACTACATTAAAAAGTTTATCCACCATGACCAGGTAGGATTTATCCATAGGATGCAAGTGTGGTTCAACATTCACAAATCAATGAATGTGATAGAACAAATCAATAAGAGAAGAGAAGAACCACATGGTCCTCTCAATTGATGCAGAAAAGGCATTTGACAAGATACAGCATCTGTTCCTGATTAAAACGATTCAATGCATAGGGATAGAGGGAACATTCCACAACTTCATAAATTCTTTTTTCTTTTTAAAGATTTTATTTATTCGACAGCAGAGATCACAAGTAGGCAGAGAGGCAGGCAGAGAGAGAGGAGGAAGCAGGCTCCCTGCCGAGCAGAGAGCCCGATGCGGGGCTCGATCCCAGGACCCTGAGATCATGACCTGAGCTGAAGGCAGAAGCTTTAACCCACTGAGCCCCCCAGGCACCCCTCAACTTCATAAATTCTATCTATGAAGAACCCACAGTGAATATCATCCTCAATGGGGAAAAGCTGACAGCCTTCCCTTTGAGATCAGGAACATAACAAGGATGTCCACTCTTGCCACTGTTGTTCAACATAGTACTAGAAGTCCTAGCAACAACAATCAGACAACAAAAAGAAATAAAAGGTATTCAAATTGGCAAAGAAGAAGTCAAACTAGAACTCTTACAGCAATTCAGTGATGTGGCAGGACAGAAATCAATGTAAATCAATGTAAAAAATCAGTTGCTTTCTTATACACTAATGATGAAAATATAGAAAGGGAAATAATAGAATTGGTTCCATTTACTATAGCACCAAGAACTGTAAGAAACCTGGGAATAAACCTAACCAAAGTGGTAAAGGATCTGTAATTGAACTACACAATTCTCATGAACTACACAACTACTCCTGAAAGAAATTGAAGAAGACACAAAAAGATGGAAGACCATTCAGTGCTCATGGATCAGAAGAATAAACATTGTTAAAATTTCTATACTGCCTAGAGCAATCTATACTTTCAATGTCATCCCAATCAAAATTCTAACAGCATTTTTCAAAGAGCTGGAACAAACAATCCTAAAATTTGTATGGAACCAGAGAGACCTTGAATTGCTAAGGAAATGTTGAAAAAGAAAAACAAAACATCATGTTGCCTGATTTCAAGGTTTACTACAAAGCTGTGATCACCAAGACAGCATGGTACTGGCACAAAAACAGACACATAGACCAGTGGGACAAAGTAGAGAGCCCAGATATGGACCCTCAACTCTAGGGTCAAATAATCTTCAACAAATCAAGGAAAAATATACAGTAGAAAAAAGACAGTCTCTTCAATAGATGGTGCTGGGAAAATTGGACAGCTATGTGTAGAAGAATGAAACTCGACCATTCTCTTACACCATACACAAAGGTAAACTCAAAATGGATAAAAGACCTCAGCGTGAGGCAGGAATCTATCAAAATCCTATAGGAGAACATAGGCAATAACCTCTTTGACGTCAGCCACAGCAACTTCTTTCAAGACATGTCTCCAAAGGCAAAGGAATCAAAAGCGAAAATGAACTTTTGGGACGTCATCAACATAAAAGCTTCTGCACAACAAAGGAAACAGTCAATAAAACAAAGAGTGAACACACAAAATGGGAGAAGATATCTGCAAATGATACTACAGGCAAAGGGCTGATATCCAAGATCTATAAAGAACTTCTCAAACTCAATACACAAAAAACACATTTGATAATCACATCAAAAAATGGGCAAAAAATGGCCTTGCAATTGCAGGGCTGGATATTTGCCCCAAAGATACAGATATAGTGAAAAGAAGGGGCATCTGTACCCCAATGTTCATAGCAGCAATGGCCACAGTCACCAAACTGTAGAAAGAACCAAGATGCCCTTCAACAGATAATTAGATAAAGAAGGTATGGTCCATAAATACAATGGAGTATTTTGCCTCCATCAGAAAGGATGAATACCCAACTTTTGTATCAACATGGACGGGACTGGAAGAGATTATTCTGAGTGAAATAAGTCAAGAAGAGAGAGTCAAATATCATTTGGTTTCATTTACTTGTAGAGCATAAGGAATAACATGGAGGACATTAGGAGATGGAGAAGAGAAATGAACTGGGGGAAGTCGGAGGGGGAGACAAACCATGACAGACTGTGGACTCTGAGAAACAAACTGTGTTTTGGAGGGGTGGAGGTGGGGAATTGGGAGAGCCTGGTGGTGGGTATTAAGGAGGGTACGTATTGCATGGAGCACTGGGTGTGGTGCCTAAACAATGAATTTTGGAAAACTTAAAAAAAATTAAATTCAAACAAACCAAAACAAACAAACAAAAAACGAAGGCAGTTGCCCAATTGACTGAGCCACCCAGCTGCCCAAAGATCAAATACTCTTGGATAATTAAACATTTTGTATTTTAAATGACTTTCCACATATTATATTATTTATACCTAGATACATAGGTAGATGGATACTTAGAGTATAAATGGAAACATTGAGAAAGTAATTTTCTTTCAGTTTTAATTTAGATATTCTGTTGTGATAAAAAAAAATACTCTCTTAAACCAAGAATCATAATCACAGTTTAGAAGCAATAATTATCAAGGCAGTTGGACAGTGCTAGGACTCAGAGAATAATAGAAACTCCAGAAAGGAAAGGATGATAATTATTAGAAATACCAAAGAAATCTCTTTTAAAGAAAAAGAGCAATTAAAAAAATTCACTCAACCACATGTATGCCCTTCTTTTGATAAAAAATGCTTTAAACATTCTTATAAATAAAAGATATATACTCAGATAAATATTTGATGATCATTAGTCTTTCAATTGTTGAAAATTAGAGTAAAATGATATACCAATAGATTGAAAGATTAGAGATTTAAATAAGGAACTCCCCTAAAATAATTACACTGAATATTTTCCACTATGAAATAATAATAAGAGAACATATATTTCTGCAAATTCGTAGCTGAAGGTGACAAAAACACCGTAAAGGAAAAGATCTCTTGTTAGTATTTTAAAGTCATTCTAAATAGATAAACTTATATAGTGCCTTTACTCTACAATTAAAAGTTGTTTAAAAAGTTTAATATGTTATTGATACATATTTTAGTAAAAACGGTGCAGATTACATGCTCCCAAGCCAAATTAACAAGCCATAAGGTTTATAATTTGCAGCTTTTGCAAGAATAAACATTCTGCAGTGTGTTAAAAAAGTAAATCATCTAAACAGATTTATCTAGATACATTAAGTGAAATGCTGCTAATTTTCAGCTCAATCATTTGACAGAGCTTATCCTGTTTGCCTAGGCAGTTGATTCTGTAGTTTTGGATCCCTAACATAGATATAATCATATAATTGTGATAAACATGAGAAAAAATTATGTAGATATATTCTATTGAATATAATGGAGGGTTTTAAGACCTATGGATTTTCAGCATTATGTTTTTTACCCTCACAGAGGTGATAATTAAGTTTATCTTCTCTCTAATTGCATTGATTAGTTATAAACATTTAATATTCCATTATTAGAGGAATATAAATAAACTAATGGATTGGCAAGGGAGACAATTTGATAGAATCATTAGATATTGTTAAAAAATAAGGGAATTACACATAGTTATTTTTACTGCTCTTCACTGGCTTTACTACATTTATAATGCATTGGGTCATGATGATATACAGCATTTTTAATGTGATCAAATTGTTGTTTGCAGTCATTTGCTAGTATATTTACAGTAACAGATACTGTTGTTGTTTTTAAGAGAAAGAAAGTGCACATGCACACCCATGAGAACAAAGAAGGGAAGGGACAGAGGAAGAGAGAGAGAGAATCCTCAGCAGTTTCCACGTTCAGTGCAGAGAATGATGCAGGGCTCAATCACAAGACTCTGAGATCATGACCTGAGCTGAAATCAAGAGTTGGATGCTTAACTGTTTGAGCCACCTAGGCATCTAGAGACTGCTTTTTAAAAAATAGCACATTACTGTTTACAATTTGCCTTTGCATGTCAGTATGTATGTAAGGTAAATTCCTAGAGATGTAATTTGTAAATCAAAGCAAAAATGTTTTGTTTGTTTTTTTTTAAATGGCCAAAGATTGCCATTTCTGCCACACCTAAGCCCTAACAAACTGTAGAAGCAATTCAGAATATCAACAAAGAGCATATGAGAGTTCAGGCTTTCTTGTACTCTCTTGGGCAATGTATATTATAAATTACTTGGTTTTGCTATACTAACGTTTTTAAATGGCACCTCATTGTTGTTTTAATTTACATTTACTTGATTATTACCAAATTCAATATTGTGCCATGGATGTAAAAGTAACCTAAATTTATTTTTTATGAAAAATGATTGATGTATAATTTAACAGTACTGGTAGATGATGTATAAACACCTTTAATATATCAAAAAAATTGGACAAGTGTTAAGCATAGAAGTTACTAATCCTGTTAATCAATTTTTGTTGTTGTTTAAAGTATTTTTGCTAAAAATTTTCTCATTTTTTTATGATGTCATATTTAGCAATATTTTCATGTAAGAATTCTGGCTTTCCTGAGCTTATTGTCTTGCTAAGTAAAGCATTTCCTTTTGTCTCTATTTTATAAAGTGCCTTGGTCATAAACAGGTAAATTTTTTAATGATCTTTCCATATTTATTGAGATAACCAAAACTCCAGGATAATAAAAAAATAGCAACAGTGACCGTAAAAATCCACCAACTTAACAGTAACCCCAGAAATTTTTCACAAGTAAGTATAATTGATTAATCAAAGATTTTAATTAATATATTGTGTTGGAAATTTAAGTTCTCATTTACTTCAAATTTATATAGAAACTTTATTATAACCAATATAATATAAATGTTTTTTCATGAACATATTGATATAATTGTATGCTTATTTTCCATTAATTTTGAAATTCAGCATTCTGTTGAGTTATATTGAGCAGCTTTCTAATACTAACACATTCTTAGATTCACAATATACACTCTACTTAATCACAGTTTTATTTTTTAAACTTTGTTTCTAGATTTAATATACCAATATATTATCTTTGTATGTTTGCATATAAATCTGTGAATAAATATATTGCCTTATAATTGATTTGGGCACCAATATTATATAGTCTTAAAAATTTAGCTGCAGTACAGGAAACACTGCCATACTCTTTTTGAAACTTCCTTTGACTCTATAATTATTTTAAAATGAAACATTAAAAAAATGAAATAAGAAAAAGAATGTAATATTACTACATAACATGAATGAGCTTCTAAACATAATGTTGAACAAAAGAGGCTAGATACAAAAAGCAAACCTATCATTACGTCATTACATCCTGGGTTCAGTTTGGGTAGTGGTCACAAATTATAGTCTTCCCAGTGTTGTGATTACATGTAAATTCCTTCCAAGCAAAGCATCCAGCTTCTACTTTATCTGTTGTCATATCTTCCCCATTCCCCTTTGCTACATTTTAAAGTATTTTTCTCTCCATTTTTTAACAGATACTCAGTATAAGGAGATCATAAAAAAATTATGGAAAGCACACAATATGCTTTGCTTTCCATTACTGATAGATGGAAAAGGAAGAACATAAAATCTAAGTAGAAAAAAAAATTACATGTAAGTAAAAACTAGGAGCATAAATTGAAAAGAGTAAAACACAATTGTTTCCTTTACGCACATAGTAGAATGTTAAAAATATAATGAGAAGAATATAATAAAAATATAATGCTCTAATACAGTTTTCTTTATTCAAATTTTTTAGAGTAAGAAGCAAAATGTTTTGGTTTCTTAGGTTATGGAAACATTGCAGAATAAGTTTGATAATTACCTAGAAAACAATCTTTGAATTTGTATACTTATATGTCTATAGAAGACAAACATGGACAGAATTTTTTCAAAAGTCTTCCCATTCATTTGACATATTAATTGAATTTATTAAGTTAAGTGACAGTGAAATTAACATTTATGATTAAAAGAGAGAGGGAAATAGAGAGATGCCTGGTGTTTCAGTTGGTTAAACATCTGCCTTTGGTTCAGGTTATGATCCTGGGGTTCTGGGATGGAGCCAGAGTTGGGGTTCCTGCTCAGCAGAAAGCCTGCTTCTTCCTCTACCTCTGCCCACCCCTGGTCCCTCAGCTCATGGGCGTGCTCTCTCTCTCACTCAAATAAATAAATAAAATCTTAAAAAAAAAGACAAATGATAACAAAGCAAAATACATATGTCTTCTAATACTCTACAACTTAAAGGGTAAAACAGGCCAAAACCCATGATGTACTTAAATTGATTTCTTAATAATAATAGTAATAATAATAATAAGATTGTTGCTGCTATAGAATTTTATTGAAATGGCCAACTATACAACCCTATAGTAGCCATATGCAGGAGCAAAAAAATCTTACTAACTTTCTCTACAGTATATGAAAGAGTAGGAGATCTAATTAACTGGGCGTGAAAAACCCAGGCGCTCAGAGTTTGGAGTCTATCTGGATAAAAAAATCATTGTATTCCCTTCCATCATTTTGGAGGAAATTCCTCATTTTTTCTATTTATTATGACACCGGAAACCCAAGATAAATAGCATCTAAGGTTTAAGGCATGGGCAGCAATATGATAGAAAGCTGCAACAGAAAAATAAATGTATAAAAATAATAAAGCATTAGCAAATAAAACTTTAGGTAAGAAAGATTAAGCCTCTAACTTACATAGCTACCATCTGCCCAAACAGCCTATATGGAAGCCATGTTAGTTCTTATCCTTCTTAAAGTCTGTTGTGCAATAACATCCACATGGTCCTTTCTTATATTCAAGAATGGTCTTATCACATTCCTTAGGACACT
This sequence comes from Lontra canadensis, assembly GCF_010015895.1. Classification (NCBI taxonomy): domain Eukaryota; kingdom Metazoa; phylum Chordata; class Mammalia; order Carnivora; family Mustelidae; genus Lontra; species Lontra canadensis. The sequence goes on from NW_022631020.1 coordinate 10,975,993, forward strand.
GAGCTTTGATTCCTGGTGAATATTAAAATATCTGATAATAATCTGTCTCAGTGATGAAAATGGATGGAAATACACAAGAATACTACCACCGAGGTTTATTTAACTTTAATAGAAAGTACTTGGAATGAGAATACCTTAGTCCAAACTATAACTGAATGGTTTCAACATAAATGAAAATATTTTGAAAGAAATAAGGTCCTTTTTCAATAACCCTCAAACATTTAATTATAATCAGCTTGTCTGTCTTTGCAATGTAGATGGAGGATTCTGGCATTGCAGATATTATCAATTTTCTAGAGAGTGGTTCGTGAGTATAAACTATTCACCAAAAGGTATAGTCTTCTTCAAAACACATTTCCTTGGAATGTGTGTGTTTGGGGGTGTGGGAGCTGTGGATGGGCAGAAGGAATGGTGATAAGTGTTGCTCTCAAAATTAAAATGTAAGTGCACATATATGAAATCTTTAAGTGACTAGTGACTTATTTATTTACTTTTCCATCCTATAGATGACTGGATGATACCAGTGCATATATATTGGATTTATTTCAGCAATAGAGATCCCAATACATGTTATATTTCATAGTTGTACTGTCACTCAAAATCAAGAGTGTTTATAGAAAAGTCCAGAGTTGTTTCAGGATCAGCATTTGATCACTCTCTGCATTAACTCCTGATTTTAAAATAAATCTGCATAAGAGAAAGTTAATTGGGGGATCTGTGGCATCTGGAAGCACTTTCCTGCTAAAAATTTAAGCTTGAAACACTTTTCAAGAAGAAAGAGCAAACCTAGGTATTGCATACTAAGGGAATTTAAATTATAGTGAAGTAAATTCAATAAATAAGTGTATAAATAAAAGGACCAGGTGCAGTTACACTAAACAAACAAACAAACAAACAAACAAAACAAGTTTGTAGGTGTAATTAAACAAACTGAGCTGTAAGTGGGTACAATGGGATGAGCAGATTTGCAAAACCCTGGAAGTTAGATCTGGTATCTAAAATGTCAGAGAGGAAGTTCCATAAGTTTTTTCAGTTATCTCCTTCTGTGCATTGAGAAATAACCCTGAGATCCTGCAAATTGAAACAAAGCAAGAAAACATGGCAGCAACCGACTCCTTCACACCATGGCCTTGGAGTAATGAAAGGTCAGAACCAGGGATCATCTATCTCCATAATTTCACTAACAATTGACAAACACAATTTAGAAACTGCCAAAAAGTGAAATTGATCTTGTTCTTAGTGCAAATTGTATCTATCTGTTTAGATTTCTCTACTACGGATGATAACAACAATGATAAAGAATTCATTCACATAAATCAAGAAAAGTATGAAAGCACTACTTTGCAAATGGTTTGATTCAATTTACAGAACAGAAATCCCATTTAAATGATGTATCTTAGAACTGGAAAATGTTCTAATATTTTTCTTTACATTTATTACATGCAGCTATAATTTTGAAGCAGGCATAGTTAAGGAATATCCAATTGTTTGAAAAGTTTGAAGATGCTAATTTATCAGCATATTCAGTTCCCCTAAGAGCTAACATGTCCTTTCGGTATTTTTTAGAGATTAAAAATATATTACAATTGAAGGAGGATGGCTGCAAATGTTATACTATACAAAAACTACTAAAAAAGAGAATAGTATTTTTCATGGTTAGTTGAAATATTGGGCAACCATTATTTATTATTTTAGAAAGAGAAATTTTAAACAGTTATCCTTAAAACAGAATCATGCAAATCACATTCTGTTAGTAATTGATAGCAGATTGGATATCGATGCATAGGTAAGCTTATAATTATCACTATTCTTATTTCTTTTCTCTTTTTTTTAAAGATTTTATTTATTTATTTGTCAAAGAGAGAGAGAGAGAGAGAGCGCGAGCGCACACAGGCAGACAGAGTGGTAGGCAGAGGCAGAGGGAGAAGCAGGCTCCCTGCCGAGCAAGGAGCCTTATGTGGGACTGGATTCCGGGACGCTGGGATCATGACCTGAGCCAAAGGCAGCCGCTTAACCAACTGAGCCACCCAGGTGTCCCCACTATTATTATTTCTTAAACAAATAGATAAAACCAAATAACCTTAACTATAGTCACACATATACACAAAACACACTTGATAGAATTGTATTTTAGGTAAATGCAACAATAACTAAACATTGCTATAAGTGTTTATTTTCTTGGTTATTTAAAATAATGAGAATCCATTGTACCTATTTAGGGGATAAGTGCAGAGACAATAAAAACTCAAACAGGGGTGCCTGGGTGGCTCAGTGGGTTAAGCCTCTGCCTTCAGCCCAGGTCATGATCTCGGGGTCCTGGGATCGAGCACCTCATTGGGCTCTCTGCTCAGCAGGGAGCCTGCTTCCCCTCCTCTCTCTGCCTGCTGCTTTGCCTACTTGTGATCTCTTTCCCTCTGTCAAATAAATAAATAAAATCTTTAAAAAAACACAAAAACCTCAAACACATTAACCTCCATTCTCACTAGTCACACCTTGAAAATACATAATTAAAAATATTAGAAATAACTGTTGAGAATCCAATGTTTCATTAGAATGTCTGAGATTTTATCCTTCAGAAAAAAAAAATCAACTGACGTTTAGCTCATGAGTTTTTAATATATACCATGTTTTTTTTGCTTGTTAGAACTGTTTGACCTGCTTTTGTACTGCTTAACATTCCAAAGAGAATTAAAAATATTAAGTTAAGCAGGTATTTTATAATGATTATTATTTAACTTATATTTCTAAGTTGGGGTCCTGAATGTTAACTATATTGGGAATAATTTAAATCATGCAGTTATTTATTGATAACACTTTAAAACATTACACGATAAGAACTAGAAGCATTTTACAATATTGTGTATATGTAAATATACATATATGTAGGCATGTGTATATGTGTATGTACTTACATTATATATTAATGCATATGTGTATATGTAATATGTAGCATTGCCATGTGACATCTTTATCAGTATGCATATATATCTAAATAAAGGACATAGATAATATAGATACATATTAAATATTGCCTTTGAAGTAAGGAAATTGTAAGTCAATATTATAATTAACATACTGTAGTTTATAGCAATACAGTATCAATTAAAAAGTCCTTTCTTAAAAAGTATATATTAAAATTATTACTCTGGTATGGCCAAGAAATATATATTTTTTTAACATACTTCTATTATTTTCCTTGACAAGTGCTGCTTATTGTTCCCTCTATGTTTAACGAAGACATTGCATCACTACCCTATTACAAATTTTGGCTTTAATGTCAAAGAGTATTTGTTTTCAGTTCTGTTTTTTCTTTTATTCCCTTGTAATCTAGGAATTTGCATCACAGAGTTGTTAGGATAAAATGAGACTAGACATGAAATGGACTCATAAAGTACTTGTCATATACCAAAAGCGAAGTTAACACTGATATCATCATTGTTGTTCTTTTCTTACCCTCACCATCACCATTAGTAGCACCAGTAGAACTGTTACCAGTGGCTTTGGTCAAATTCCCTGATGTCATCTCTGTGATGCAATATCTTGTGCACTGAGGTGAAGGAAGTATTATGACCTAATCCTTTTAGCAGGAATTAGGCTTTTTTTTTTTTTAAGATTTTATTTATTTATTTGACAGAGATCACAAGTAGGTAGAGAGGCAGGCAGAGAGAGAGGGGAGAAGCAGACTCCCTGCTGAGCAGAGAGCCCAATGAGGGGCTCGATCCCAGGACCCCAAGATCATGACCTGAGCCAAAGGCAGAGGCTTAACCCACTGAGCCACCCAGGCACCCCTAGGAATTAGGCTTTTCTTTCTTTCTTTTTTTTTTTTTAATTTTATTTTTTATAAACATATATTTTTTTTCCCCAGGGGTACAGGTCTGTGAATCGCCAGGTTTACACACTTCACAGCACTCACCATAGCACATACCCTCCCCAATGTCCATAATAACCACACCCCCCCCCCCCACCCCCCTCCCCCCCGCAACCCTCAGTTTGTTTTGTGAGATTAAGAGTCACTTATGGTTTATCTCCCTCCCAATCCCATCTTGCTTCATTTACTCTTCTCCTACCCCCTTAACCCCCATGTTGCATCTCCTCTCCCTCATAACAGGGAGATCATATGATAGTTGTCTTTCTCCGACTGACTTATTTCGCTAAGCATGATACCCTCTAGTTCCATCCACGTCGTCGCAAATGGCAAGATTTCATTTCTTTTGATGGCTGCATAGTATTCCATTGTGTATATATACCACATCTTCTTTATCCATTCATCTGTTGATGGACATCTAGGTTCTTTCCATAGTTTGGCTATTGTAGACATTGCTGCTATAAACATTCGGGTGCATGTGCCCCTTCGATACACCACGTTTGTATCTTTAGGGTAAATACCCAGCAGTGCAATTGCTGGGTCATAGGGTAGTTCTATTTTCAACATTTTGAGGAACCTCCATGCTGTTTTCCAGAGTGGTTGCACCAGCTTGCATTCCCACCAACAGTGTAGGAGGGTTCCCCTTTCTCCTCATCCTCGCCAGCATCTGTCATTTCCTGACTTGTTCATTTTAGTCATTCTGACTGGTGTGAGGTGGTATCTCATTGTGATTTTGATTTGTATTTCCCTGATGCCGAGTGATATGGAGCACTTTTTCATGTGTCTGTTGGCCATCTGGATGTCTTCTTTGCAGAAATGTCTGTTCATGTCTTCTGCCCATTTCTTGATTGGATTATTTGTTCTTTGGGTGTTGAGTTTGCTAAGTTCTTTATAGATTCTGGACACTAGCCCTTTATCTGATATGTCGTTTGCAAATATCTTCTCCCATTCTGTCAGTTGTCTTTTGGTTTTGTTAACTGTTTCCTTTGCTGTGCAAAAGCTTTTGATCTTGATAAAATCCCAATAGTTCATTTTTGCCCTTGCTTCCCTTGCCTTTGGCAATGTTCCTAGGAAGATGTTGCTGCGGCTAAGGTCGAAGAAGTTGCTGCCTGTGTTCTCCTCAAGGATGTTGATGGATTCCTTTCTCACATTGAGGTCCTTCATCCATTTTGAGTCTATTTTCGTGTGTGGTGTAAGGAAATGATCCAATTTCATTTTTCTGCATGTGGCTATTCAATTTTACCAACACCATTTATTGAAGAAGCTGTCTTTTTTTCATTGGACATTCTTTCCTGCTTTGTCGAAGATTAGTTGACCACAGAGTTGAGGGTCTATTTCTGGGCTCTCTATTCTGTTCCATTTATCTATGTGTCAGTTTTTGTGCCAGTACCATGCTGTCTTGATGATGACAGCTTTGTAATAGAGCTTGAAGTCTGGAATTGTGATGCCACCAACTTTGGCTTTCTTTTTCAATATTCCTTTGGCTATTCACGGTCTTTTCTGGTTCCATATAAATTTTAGGATTATTTGTTCCATTTCTTTGAAAAAAATGGATGGTACTTTGATAGGAATTGCATTAAATGTGTAAATTGCTTTAGGTAGCATAGACATTTTCACAATATTTATTCTTCCAATCCAGGAGCATGGAACATTTTTCCATTTCTTTGTGTCTTCCTCAATTTCTTTCATGAGGACTTTATAGTTTTCTGAGTATAGATTCTTAGCCTCTTTGGTTAGGTTTATTCCTAGGTATCTTATAGTTTTGGGTGCAATTGTAAATGGGACTGACTCCTTAATTTCTCTTTCTTCTGTCTTGTTGTTGGTGTAGAGAAATGTGACTGATTTCGGTGCATTGATTTTATATCCTGACACTTTACTGAATTCCTGTACCAGTTCTAGCAGTTTTGGAGTGGAGTCTTTCAGGTTTTCCACATACAGTGTCATATCATCTGCGAAGAGTGATAGTTTGACTTCTTCTTTGCCGATTTGGATGCCTTTAATTTCTTTTTGTTGTCTGATTGCTGAGGCTAGGACTTCTAGTACTATGTTGAATAGCAGTGGTGATAATGGACATCCCTGCCGTGTTCCTGACCTTAGAGGAAAAGCTTTCAGTTTTTCTCCATTGAGAATGATATCTGCGATGGGTTTTTCATAGATGGCTTTGATAATATTGAGGTATGTGCCCTCTATCCCTAGACTTTGAAGAGTTTTGATCAGGAAGGGATGCTGTACTTTGTCAAATGCTTTTTCAGCATCTATGGAGAGTATCATATGGTTCTTGTTCTTTCTTTTATTAATGTGTTGTATCACATTGATTGATTTGCGGATGTTGAACCAACCTTGCAGCCCTGGAATAAATCCCACTTGGTCGTGGTGAATAATCCTTTTAATGTACTGTTGAATCCTATTGGCTAGTATTTTGGTGAGAATTTTTGCATCTGTGTTCATCAAGGATATTGGTCTGTAGTTCTCTTTTTTGATGGGATCCTTGTCTGGTTTTGGGATCAAGGTGATGCTGGCCTCATAAAATGAGTTTGGAAGTTTTTCTTCCATTTCTATTTTTTGGAACAGTTTCAGGAGAATAGGAATTAGTTCTTCTTTAAATGTTTGATAGAATTCCCCCGGGAAGCCATCTGGCCCTGGGCTTTTGTTTGTTTGGAGATTTTTGATGACTGTTTCAATCTCCTTACTGGTTATGGGTCTCTTCAGGCTTTCTATTTCTTCCTGGTTCAGTTGTGGTAGTTTATATGTCTCTAGGAATGCATCCATTTCTTTCAGATTGTCAAATTTGTTGGCATAGAGTTGCTCATAATATGTTCTTATAATTGTATTTCTTTGGTGTTAGTTGTGATCTCTCCTCTTTCATTCATGATTTTATTTATTTGGGTCCTTTCTCTTTTCTTTTTGATAAGTCTGGCCAGAGGTTTATCAATCTTATTAATTCTTTCAAAGAACCAGCTCCTAGTTTCGTTGATTTGTTCTATTGTTTTTTTGGTTTCTATTTCATTGATTTCTGCTCTGATCTTTATGATTTCTCTTCTCCTGCTGGGTTTAGGGTTTCTTTCTTGTTCTTTCTCCAGCTCCTTTAGGTGTAGGGTTAGGTTGTGTACCTGAGACCTTTCTTGTTTCTTGAGAAAGGCTTGTACCACTATATATTTTCCTCTCAGGACTGCCTTTGTTGTGTCCCACAGATTTTGAACCGTTGTGTTTTCATTATCATTTGTTTCCATGAAATTTTTCAATTCTTCTTTAATTTCCTGGTTGACCCATTCATTCTTTAGAAGGATGCTGTTTAGTCTCCATATATTTGGGTTCTTTCCAAATTTCCTCTTGTGATTGAGTTCTAGCTTCAGAGCATTGTGGTCTGAAAATATGCTGGGAATGATCCCAATCTTTTGATACTGGTTGAGACCTGATTTAGGGCCCAGGATGTGATCTCTTCTGGAGAATGTTCCATGTGCACTAGAGAAGAATGTGTATTCTGTTGCTTTGTGATGAAATGTTCTGAATATATCTGTGATATCCATCTGGTCCAGTGTGTCATTTAAGGCCTTTATTTCCTTGTTGATCTTTTGCTTGGATGATCTGTCCATTTCAGTGAGGGGAGTGTTAAAGTCCCCTACTATTACTGTATGATTGTTGATGTGTTTCTTTGATTTTGTTATTAATTGGTTTATATAGTTGGCTGCTCCCACGTTAGGGGCATAGATATTTACAATTGTTTATCTTCTTCTTGGACAGATCCTTTGAGTATGATATAGTGTCCTTCTTCATCTCTTATTATAGTCTTTGGCTAAAATCTAATTGATCTGATATAAGGATTACCACTCTTGCTTTCTTCTGATGTCCATTAGCATGGTAAATTCTTTTCCACCCCCTCACTTTAAATCTGAAGGTATCTTCGGGTTTAAAATGAGTTTCTTGTAGGCAACATATTGATGGGTTTTGTGTTTTTATCCATTCTGATACCCTGTGTCTTTTGATTGGGGCATTTAGCCCATTAACATTCAGGGTAACTATCGAGAGATATGAATTTAGTGTCATTGTATTGCCTGTAAGGTGATTGTTATTGTATATTGTTTCTGTTCCTGTCTGATCTACTACTTTTAGGCTCTCTCTTTGCTTAGAGGACCCCTTTCAATATTTCCTGTAGAGCTGGCTTGGTGTTTGCAAATTCTTTCAGTTTTTGTTTGTCCTGGAAGCTTTTAATCTCTCCTTCTATTTTCAATGATAGCCTAGCTGGATATAGTATTCTTGGATGCATGTTTTTCTCGTTTAGTACTCTGAATATATCATGCCAGCTCTTTCTGGCCTGCCAGGTCTCTGTGGATAAGTCTGCTGCCAATCTAATATTTTTACCATTGTAAAATGGTAAAGAAGCCCAGACTTCTTTTCCTGGGCTGCTTTCAGGATTTTCTCTTTGTCACTAAGACTTGTAAATTTGACTATTAGGTGACGGGGTGTGGACCTATTCTTATTGATTTTGAGGGGGGTTCTCTGAACCTCCTGGATTTTGATGCTTGTTCCCTTTGCCATATTGGGGAAATTCTCTCCAATAATTCTCTCCAATATACCTCTGCTCCCCTCTCTCTTTCTTCTTCTTCCTGAATCCCAATTATTTTAATGTTGTTTCATCTTATGGTGTCACTTATCTCTCGAATTCTGCCCTCGTGGTCCAGTAGCTGTTTGTCCCTCTTTTGCTCAGCTTCTTTATTCTCTGTCATTTGGTCTTCTATATCGCTAATTCTTTCTTCTGCCTCATTTATCCTAGCAGTGAGAGCCTCCATTTTTTCTTGCACCTCATTAACAGCTTTTTTGATTTCAACTTGATTAGATTTTAGTTCTTTTATTTCTCCAGAAAGGGCTTTTATATCTCCCGAGAGGGTTTCTCTAATATCTTCCATGCCTTTTTTGAGCCTGGCTAGAACCTTGAGAATCGTCACTCTGAACTCTAGATCTGACATATTACCAATGTCTGTATTGATTAGGTCCCTAGCCTTTGGTACTGCCTCTTTTTCTTTTTTTTTTGTGGTGAATTTTTCCGCCTTGTCATTTTGTCCAGATAAGAGTATATGAAGGAACAAGTAAAATACTAAAAGTGTGGCAACAACCCCAGGAAAATATGCTTTAGCCAAATCAGAAGAGATCCCAAATCGTGAGGGGGGTGGGGGAAAGGGGATATAAAGAGGTTCAGAAAGAAAAAAAAAAAAAAAGAAAGAAAAAGAAAAAAGAAATAAAAAAAAACCAATAATGAAAAAATATAAAAAGGAAAAAAATATATATATATTAGATAAACTAGTTTAAAAACGTTAAAAAAGAAAAGGGTAAAAGTTAAAATTAGCAGAAGAAGAGAAAAAAAAATTGAAAAAGAAAGAAAAATTAAATTAGCTGCAAGGCTAGAGAATCATGGGGAGAAAGCCATGAGTTCCGTGCTTTGCTCTCTCCTCCTCTGGAATTCCGCTGCTCTCCTTGGTATTGAAACTGCACTCCTTGGTAGGTGAACTTGGTCCTGGCTGGGTTTCTTGTTGATCTTCTGGGGGAGGGGCCTGTTGTAATGATTCTCAAGCGTCTTTGCCCCAGGCGGAGTTGCACCGCCCTTACCAGGGGCCGGGCTGAGTAATCCGCTCAGGTTTGCTTTCGGGAGCTTTTGTTCCCTGAGCGCTTTCCGTAGAGTTCTGGAGGACGGGAACCAAGATGGCGGCCTCCCAGTCTCCAGCCCGGAGGAGCCGAGAGTCCGGGGCCCCACTCCTCAGTGTGCCCTCAGAGAACAGCGCCCAACCACTCCCGTCACGCTGACTTCCGGCCGCGCTCCGAGCTGACCGAGCCTGTGACCGGTTCAAGGTAAACCCGAGCTTAGAGCTCACTCCTTGGCTCTGTCCCTGTAGCCGGCTTCCCCGTTCTAATACCTGCAAGCTCTGCGACACTCAGACACCCCCAATCCTTCTGTGACCCTGCGGGACCTGAGGCCACACTGACCCCGCGTGGGCTTCACCCCCATTCAGCCTCCGGAGCGATGTCCCTCAGCGGAACAGACTTTTGAAAGTCCTGATTTTGTGCTCCGTTGCTCCGCCGCTTGCCGGGAGCCGGCCCCTCCCCCCGCGGTCTATCTTCCCGTCGCTTTGGATTCACTTCTCCGCCAGTCCTACCTTTCAGAAAGTGGTTGATTTTCTGTTTCTAGAATTGCTGTTCTTCTTCTCTTCGATCTCCCGTTGGATTTGTAGGTGTTTGCAATCTTTAGATAAGCTATCTAGCTGATCTCCCGCTACCTGAAGTAGTCTCAGCTGCTACTTCTCCGCCATCTTGACTCCTCCCCCAGAATTAGGCTTTTCAATTGAGGTCCAAACACATATGACTGTGCATACTCTGAAGAAAAAGAAGATTATTTTATTTCCTTCATAGCACAAGCCTTTGCCCCTTAACTACAGTTTTCCTTTGTGTGTTTCTGTGTGTGTTATTTGGCTTAGCTGGTGGTCTACATTACAGAAATGTCATTTTTAAATTAATAGACTCTATTCCTTAGAATACTTAAAAAGTTTCCAAAAAAAAAAAAAAAAAACTTAAGTAGAGTACAGAAAGTTTTCATATACTCCTATTCCCCAACACACACACACACACACAAACATAAGCACACACCCACACATACCCACAGTTTCCTTTATTAACATCTTGTACTAGTGAGGTATGTTTGTTATACTTCATGAGCCAATATTGATAAAATATTACTAACTAAAGTCCAAGTTCTATTAAGGTCACTCTTTGTGTTATACATTCTATGGGTTTCAACAAATTCATAATGACATATATCCACCATTACAGTATCATCCAGAACAATATCATCTGCCCTAAAAATTCCCTATGCTCCACCTTCCAACCACCAGCCCTTCCTACCTTGCCCTCAACCCACTGGAAACCACTGATGCTTCTTCATTTTCTTTTGCCTTTTCCACAATGTCATATGGTTGGAATCGCATAGTATTTAGCTTTTTTAGAAAGCTACTCTAGAGTATTTAATATGTATTAAGTTTCCTCTATGCATTTTAGTGGCTTGATACCTCTTTTTTTTTTTTTTTTTAAATCACTGAATAATATTTCCATTGTGGGGATGTACTATAGTTTTTTTTAGCAATTCACCTACTGAAAAATTTCTTGGTTGCTTGCAGGTTTCAGATATTTTGAATAAAAGAGATATGTTTATTTTGTGCTTACCCCCAAATTAGATAAATTTAGTTTAATGATTGCTTTTGCGTTTCATTAAGTATATTAAACCATGTATCCTTTGTGTTTAAATAAATAAAAAAATTAAGATCTGCAGGACTGTACCAGCAGAAGTGTTATAATTATGTAAACCAACAACTGGTATAGTAACTGTATGTTTGAACTATTTAATCTACACAGAAAGCTGAAGACAATTAAATGTAATTATGCTAAATTTTTTAGGAGGATAAGAGTATTTTTTACTGTATATGGGTATATCACTATTACAAGACAAGGGTGTCATGGTATTATAATAGGAAGAAAGAGAATCTTAGGGCTACTGTAGAATTCAAAATTACTTAATACATTTCACTTTAATCACTTCTCAGAAGCACAGAAGTACTGAAGTCTTGTTCTACATGAAACTCAAATCATCTCTTTATGAAAGGAGTAGTGGTAAAAAGGAAAATATGTTGCCATAGGAAAGTACTTGTAATCAAATACCTGCAAAGGAATGTCTATATATTTATTATCCTAGAAGAAAGTCACATTCTTGATCTTTTGTAGATACACTAAGCCAGAATCTACAAGCAAAGTCTGAAAACGCTTTCTCAATGTGTATGTTTTTAACTTTCTTTCTCCTACTTGTGTTAAAAAATTAGTTTACAGGCTTAAAATTTTTATCACTGCTAAATATTGAGTGTATAGAATACTGCTTATACTTTATAGGGGCTCAGTAGATATTCATGGACTAAGTAAAGAACTGTCCCTGAACTAGAGAATAATATGTGTTCTCCAAGTTCTGAACAGATGAATCCCAGGATGATATGATTTCTGGGGACTGGGTGATGGTCCATGAAGGCAACTAAAAAGGAAGACTCCATAATGTCATCAATTTATGCTTTAAAAAAGGCCTAAACTATGTGTTTATGCATATATGTTTAGTGTACATATAACAGTACATGTACATATCATTTGCATAAATGCACAAATAGAAATGTATATACTTATATAAAGTATATTTTAACTCTGACATTTAATTTTTTGAAAGTTACCTTTTCTGTTACACTGTAAAAGTTGTTCACACATTAACACGTTTCCTTGCTGCCCTTTGAATTTCTGAGACTACAATGAAATATCACAGGAAGAAGTCTGGGCTGGCCTAATGGGTGACAAGGAACCATGAGATGCAGAAATGTGTTGTCCCAGTATATCTCCCTATTCCATCAGGCTGCCAACTGCCTAACACTTGAGTCAGGTCATTCTCGAACATCTAGCAGCTGGGAGACTCATCATCTGGCAACAGATGCATGGGAGAACCCAGCATATATCAGCTGAGCTGCCTCAGAAGAATCACACAGCTGAGCCACAGAATTATGGGCAAAATAAAATGATTTTACTTTAAGATACTAAATTTGTATTAGTTTACCATGCAGGAAAATCTGACTGATGCACTCTTGATGCTTTTATACTTTGTAAACAAAGTAGTCTGGGGTAGCACTTCTTTTAAAAAGGTTAAATTATGCTGGGGCAGTGTAAAGCTAATGTATCGCATGAATATCGAAGTAGGCTTACTAATATGCCAGAGTGCACTGCAGAATAATCAGTAATCGTTTTATGGTTTTGTAAATATGTCCTCAAAAACATTTCTTTCACACTCTCCTGCATTAATAAAACAGTTTTGTAACATCACTATAGTCCATTAGGTTTAAATTATTGCATGCATTTTTGTGAGTTCCTCAAAAAGCACCCATACCGTATTCATTTTTGAGGTCTCTTTGAGCTCTATGCTGATTCCTCGCTCCCTTTTATTCAATGTATTTTTGGCCAAATAAGTGGCCTTATCTTGTTTCTTGTGAAGGCACTCACTTATGAGTATGAATATTACTTAATTAATTATTCTAATAACATTTTAGTTCAGTTTAAATATACACATACATCATCATTTATTTTTATTTTTATTGACATATAATCGACATATAATATCAGTTTCAGATATACAAGATAATGCTCCATTCTTTGCATATATTGTGAAATGATCATCACAATAAATCTAGTTAACATCCATCACTATATATAATTACAAATATTTTTCTTGTGATGAGAAATTTTAACATCTATACTCTTAGCACTTTCAAATACACAATATAGTATTATTAATTACAGCCATCATACTGTACATTACATCTCCAGCTCTTATTTATTTTATAACTAGAAGTCTGTAACTTTGACTACTATCACTCATTTCACTTATCCTCTAATAGCCACCAGTCTGCTCTCTGTATCTATGAATTCTGCTTTGTTTTGTTTTTTAAGATTCCAGATAAGTGAGATGATATGATACTTTGTCCACCTAACTATTTCACTTAGTATAATGTCCACAGGTTTCATCCATGCTGTCATACATGGAAAGATTTCCCTCCCTTTTATGGTTGAATATTATTCCTTTGTGTATATATGCCGCATTTGCTTTATCCATGCATCCACTGATGGACACTTAGGATGATTCCATGTTTGGGCTATTATAAATAATGCTGCAACCAACACAGGAATGCATATATCTTTTTGAGTTAGTGTTTCACTTCCTTCAGAAAAATACGGATTTTATAAATTTCAAAGACGTTGAAATCATACATAGGCTTCCCATATAGTGTAAATCTGAAACCTGGCATTGTAGATATAATATTGAGAAAATGGCACTGCATGCAATTTTAACTTCAGTAAAACAAGAGCAAAAGTTTCTTTCTTCTGTTTTATTTGACATTTTAAAAATAATTTTCATCAGAATGATACCTACACATGACAACATATCATTTGCACTTAGAAGAGTTTATCACAAAACAGTTCTCTTGTCTAAATTATTTAGTGGGATTATATCTAGCTGGTACAAAATACAAATCCCAAATTTCTGCAGCTTGACACATAAAATGTTTGTTGATCTTTCAAACTGATGTGGATACCCTGGAAGTGTTTCTGTGCTGGGCAGCCCTACTTTAAGTGGTTCTGGCTGTAGATAGGAGAAAAATGAAAAAAAAGGTTAAGTGGGGAGCTGTTCATGAGCTGACTCACTTCCCATTGGCCTGAACTAGTTGCATGTTACCAAATGGAGGCATGAAGATTTGATAATTGTCTTTTTTATATACACAGGGTAAAAAATGACTAAGGTTCATGGACAAATACCATGATCTCTACAAAACCTTCCTTGTCCATCCAAGTCAAACTCCTCGTAGGCAAATTCTTAATTTTTTTGTTTGTTTTTTTTTTAAACACGCTTAACTCATTTTTCCATTTATCATTGTAAGAAAATTTACACAGATTCCTTCATATAAAACATATTTATCCTAACCTCTTGTCTCCCCTCCTAAATAATATTTATAGCATTGAGTCTTTTGATTCCTTTGAATCATTTGATCACTGATTATGGTTTCAACTTTAAAATCAACATAAAATTTTATATCTATTTCAATCAACTGCTAACAGAATTTCAGACCTGTACTGGAGTAATTTTTCCTTCCAATCTCCCCGGTATCTATTGATAATATGTTTAAATTAGCATTTCCAAGATTTTTAGTTATTTTATGTTCTGTCTTTAAAACTGATTTTTTAATAATGTGTCCCTAGATGGATTATGAAGCAATATAATTTTTGCATTATTTTCACTAGAAAATTATGCTTAATTTTGTGCCAATAATTTAAATATTCTATTCTCATTTATGCATGGCTATCACTCTATATTCAACTATGACTATCCTTAGCTTCAGAAACAAATATATTGATTTTATTATATCCTTGAATTTTTTGATCATTCCATCACATCTTTTACCTTCTTGTGTCTTTGCACTGTAAATTTTATACATAAATATTTTTTATGAAACTGCTGATTGTTCTTCTTAATTTTTCATTTTTCTGCCTGTATCACCATCATCTTTTTCTCAGTTTTCCATCATACTTCTTTATCCTGATCCCTTATTTCTTAGAAATATCCCTTTTAAATGCCTCTGCATGCTTTTGAGAAGACACTCACAAGACTACTGCAAGTTGTTTATCTAATGCTTTATACATGGAATCATCATATTCTGGGCCATACTTTCTATATGGTCACCCCTCTGACACCTTTGCCCTTACAGGTTCAGCAGAGCATAAAAAAAGTCAGCAGAAACAAATTTTCATTGTCCTTTAAAACCTCTTTTATGGCTTCACTGTTGACTATTAATTTAGCAGAGAGCAGAATTTTAGGTAATGATCCCAAAACATCATTTCCTCAGAAATTTGACAGCAAGACAGCAGTATCTGTAATATCAAGTGCTTCCTGATGCTATCTTGGTTCTCAGTATTGGGAAATACACTCCCTCCCCCTCTGCCTTAAGGATTTTCTATATATCTTTTATGTTTTGAAATTCTATAGACATGTGTATAGATATGAGTATTTTTTCATTTATTCTTTTCATCTTAACTCCTTTGTGTTACCTAATGTCTTAAGTAAATTTCTTTTATTTGATAGCTGAATCACATCCATTTTTTTCTCTTCTTTTTATAGCTATTTTATTGCATAGATTGTTGTAGACATTTGCTCAGCAGTGAATGCCTCTTGTAAATAGAACTTTGAGTTTTATTGAGGTTATTACAACAATACAATATAACAATGAAATTCAGGGTAGTTATCCTACCTCTATCTTTATTTTTTTTCTTTCAAATTTACATGTAATTCTCCTTGCCATCCTATTTAATTCAGGTTTGGACATATGACACAATTTAGGCCAATGCATACCAAGAAAAAATATATGCTGAGGCCAGAGCCAGATAATTAATTTGTAGGGCTCATGGTAATGAAAACAGAGGGTCTCTTCAAAAAGCAAGGGGGAAAATTGCCATGAAAGGTATCACAATATAACATATATTCCTTTCTTTCTTTCTTTGTCTCTTTCTTGATGTGTTTTTATTTGCTATTTAATGTCATGCTCCCTTTGGCATTGAACCCTCAGGGTATTTGTAGGGTGAGTAGAAACTCTGACAGATGTCCCATTGACCTACAGTAAGACTGCTCACGCAACACACCAGGTGCCTATCCTTCCTCCTGCCAGACAGCAGACCATGGGCCACCCCTGCCCCCGGGATAAAGAAGTCAACCTCCCCTTTCCACTCTCCACAGCCTCAACCAATAGCAGACAGGTGATCCCCACGGTTTTACAAACTTCACTCCAGGGTATTCTTGGTACCTATAGGAGAGGTGGGCAAAAGGCTTTGTTGAATCAGGAGCCTCAACACACCATGGGCTCCCAGGCTAAGGCCAGAAAAACTGTCACCGTGAAACTTCTCTGAAATATTCTTGCAAGCTTCTGAAGTTCACTCTGGCTAGGGCTTCTGGAAAAGAAGCTTTCTTTCCATTGTGCTGAATCTGCTTGGAAAAATATTCACTTATCTGGATAAGTATCGATGATACATGAGAAACTTCTGTTGCAGCCAGAGAACAAAGGTCAAGGGAGAAGATCAAAGCTAAAACAAAGAAAAAAAGGTTGAGCTGTTTCCACAGAATTTTCTGTTACTTATCTCATTTCTGGACACTTCAGATACAGGAGCAAATACATTCTTAACATAATTTAAGTGAGATTTCCTCATACATGTGAATGGAATCATCCACACTGACACTTAAGTTTGTACATTTCCTAAAATTTATTATTTATGTCCATCTTTTCTTTTGCCAGTTTGATCTCAATATTTTTCTCTACATTTTGGAGCAAAGTTTTTTTTTTGTTTTGTTTTGTTTTGTTTTGTTTTGTTTGTTTTTGTTTTTAAGATTTATTTATTTCAGAGGGACATGGAAAGTGAGAGAGAGAGCAGGGGTAGGGGTAGAGTTAGAGGGAGAGAGAGAACCCCAAGCAGATTCTCCACTTGAGAGAGATCCGGGTTTGATCTAACTACACTGAGATCATGATCTGAGCCAAAATCAAGAGATGGATGCTTAACCGACTGAATCACCCAGGTGCCCTGATTTTGGGGGAGTATTTTTTTTAAAGATTTTATTTATTTATTTGACAGATAGAGATCACAAGTAGGCAGAGAGGCAGGCAGAGAGAGAGAGAGAGAGAGGAGGAAGCAGGCTCCCTGCTGAGTAGAGAGCCCGATGCAGGACTTGATCCTAGGATTCTGGGATCATGACCTGAGCCGAAGGCAGAGGCTTTAACCCACTGAGCCAATCAGGCACCCTGGGGGAATATTTTTGAACACATGATGTATAGCTCCTTTATTTTTTATTTTTAAAGTTTAAATTATATTTTCAGTTTTTTTGTTTTTTGTTTTTTGTTTTGTTTTGTTTTGTTTTGTTTTTGAGAGACAGAGTGAGAGAGAGAGCACAAGTAGGCAGAGAGGCAGGCAGAGAGAGAAGCATGCTCCCTGCTGAGCAAGGAGCCTGATGAGGAACTTGATCCCAGGGCCCTGGGATCATGACCAGAGCCAAAGGCAGATGCTTAATCAACGGAGTCATCCAGGTGCCTGTAGTTTTTTAGTTTTTAGTTTTTTGTTTTTTTTAATTTTTATTTTCCATGGAATTTTTAAGGAATGCATTTTAATTGGTTAAATTTAAATTAAGCTTATTGTAAAATTTTCCTTTTTCTCAACAATCTGTTTCTTTTGGTTCAGATATGTGTTTATTTATTGTTTTTCTTCTTTGTTTGTTTAGTTGTCATTGATCATGCTAAGAATTCTTCTTTAAGTATGAGGATGATTAAATGTCCTTAATTCCCATAAATTAAGCCCACTGACAGTATAGATGGAATTTACCTTCTTTGTTGTTGGGTAAGTGAATCTGTTAAAAGCTAGACTATTCCTAATGAGCTTTCCAGGGATCACCTTTGAAAAGCAACCGGGGGAACTCACTTTAAGATTAGGAGATGTGAATGCTGTTGAGACACTCCTAATGTCACTACAAATGCTAATACAAGAAGGCCTTATTTACAGGCATTCACATCAGTATTAGATTGTCGGAGGGTAACCCAGGCTCCCTATTCTCTGTTTCTGGTGAGTATAGCACTACAGGTTAGAGCAGGCTTTCTAATACAGACTCTGAGTTGCTTCCTTTAGTTTTAACTTGAATTTCATTACAACAGAGCCTGCTGACTCTGAGCCCTGAATCTCTCTGAAGTCTATGTGGGCCAACTTCTCTTTCCTTTATTGAGCAACAGTAAACTTGCTCTAACTTTGATCTTGTTTCTGTTTCATCTTCAGTTCATTAATAAATTAATACATCTGTATGATTTTAACATCTTCAACTATGACTTTTACATTTGTGTATATCTATAATAAATATGGTAAATAAGAAATAAGTGAATTACAATATGGTTTTCTCCTCAATACTATAAGATAAATTATTGAGTAAATTATAAACATAAGATTAACCTTGTGACAACAACTTATAAACAATCTAAACAAAGCCACAGCTTACACCAAATACTATATAAATTAGGCAAGTAGGGAAATAAAATGATAATGTGTTAAGCTATATATTAAATTAATATTGAATTACCTGATGAAGAATTCATGGATTTTAATCATAGATACACAGGGGATCACAAACAAAACTCTGGTTGATAATCAGTCAAATTGTCACTACCCAGAAAACTGAACATAATCATAATAATGAAAAGATATAGCAAGGAAGTCATTACTAGTGAAAAACATAGTGAGTCTTCATCTTAACTGAAAGAAAAGAAAATTTTATTTAATCCTGTTAAATATGCCAGCCAGGAGAAACAGACCAATAAAGTTAATAATGTGTTCCCTGATAATACAGGAGCAAGCTGAATGATAAATCAGATAGGATGGCAGGGAGTGAACCTGAAAACATTGGAAATGATACCAATAAAACTAAGGAGAGTGTTCATGAAAGGCAAACAAATGAAAAAAAAGGAAAAATAATAATGGACACAAAAATGGTGATTTAGGTAACACTGAGAGGCTTATCTTTAAGAGAAATGAAGGAATAATGAGTGCCCTAAGTTTGTTCAAAATGAATATGAGTTGAATCAGAAAAAAAATTAAAAATACAGTATCTCATGATTGTTAATGCTATATATTGTGAATCAAAGTCTAAAAGAGGTTGAAGTTTTAAAGTAACAACTATAATGACCACAGTCTATATAATAAAAGTATTGTATGCTACTGTACACTAAAGCCAAAACTGCATAAGCATACATATAATAACATAATTTCAGGACCCAGCCTCCAAAATTATCTCAGTTTATCCTGGTTTATTATCTTTCATTTTAGTTTTTGTTTTGAAGAAAGCTTTCTGAGAACCCATTCTTATTCCTAACCAAGGCATTTACCAGAATGCAGAACATGTGGGCATGCCTTTTTCAGCCTAGACCAATCAAAGCCTGCCCCAATCTCAGGCAGACACCATCTCTGAGACCACAGCAGATCCTGCTTGGAATCTCAGCCATTTCTAAACAAACAAACAAACAAACAAAACTCAAAGAAAATAAACGATCTGACTAAAACAATGGGCCAAAGACCTTAACAGACACCTGATCAAAGAAGAGAAACAGATGGCAAATAAGCATATGAAAAGGTGCTCCACATCAGATATCACTAGGGGAATGCAAATTAAAACAATGACATACCACTATGTACTTATTAGAATTGTCCCAATCCAGAATAATGATAAGACTGAATGCTAGAGAGGACATGGAATACCAGTTGTTCTCACTCACTGCTGGTGAGATGGTAAAATGCACAGACACTTTGGATGTTAACTTGGCAGGTTTCTCCCTACCCCACCAACCTAAACATACTATTACCATAGGATCCAATGATTTCGCTTTTTGGCATTTACACACACAGGTTGAAAACTTATTTCAACCAAAACGACATTTAAACCAGCAGCTTTATTCATAATTTCCAAAACTTGAAAGCAATTGAGTTGAATGGATAAATAATCTCTGGTACCTCCAGACAATGGAATATTATTCAACACTATAAAGAAACAAGCTATCAAGCCACGAAAAGACATGGAGGAATCATAAATACATATGGTGAAGCAATCAAATCTGAAAAAGCTGACATATTGTAAGATTCCAACTATATGGCATTCTAGAAAAGGCAAAACTGAAAATACCGTAAGAAGATCAGTGGTTGTCAGAGGTTACAGTAGAGGACGGAATGAATAGGGGGAGCAACGTTTTTTTTCTTCCCCACTCTGGCGGAAGACAATGGCTAGAGTGGGCTGGAGTTGGGTATTTCCCTTCTTCCAGGTCAGTTTTTCTCTGAAAATACCCCAGCAGGTTAGGATCTGGTTAACCAGTTTCTCCTGAGGGCAGGCCCTATTAAGAACAGAGTGCTCTGGAGTATTTAAAGATAATTCCTTTTCTTCTCCCCCTGATGGAAGCATGAGGGAATTTTCTCCAAAACTTACTATTGAAAGATGGTCAAGCTCCTGGAGGCAAAATACACAGAAGAGTGTCCCACTCTACCCCATCACTGGGTTCCAAAGTTTTAACTATTATACTTGTCCTCAATATGACTTCAGAAATTTATCAATTACAGTTCAGGTTTTTGTTTTGTTTTGTTTTGTTTTTTTCCCAGTTCAGGTTTCTTTTTCTTTTCTTTTTTTTTTTTTTTCCAGTTCAGGTTTCTTGACCCAGAACTGGTTCCCATGTTTTTTTGCTTTTTTTTGTTTTTTTTTTTTTACACTCATGAGAACCTTTGGTAGTCCACGGCTTCCTGTTTGTCCATGGCTCCCTGCAAATGAAATAAATTTTGATGCTTCAAAGTGGGATTCTATTTTTTCTAGTAGAGCAGTGACTGAAGCTCTCAACAGTATTACACTTGCCACTTCACATATTTAAATTACCAGTCTGGTCACAGACTTTTGAATTATCCCTGGCATATGAGATTTTTCCTAACGTTTTACATAGTTTTCTCCACTTTTGATATATTGGGTAAAATTGGAAGCCATCAAGGGCCATAAAATATTATCTACTGAGCAATATACAAATTCACCACATGTGTCTAAATGTTAATATGAGGTTTAGAAAGTGGAATATTTCCAATATCTGAGTGCAGCATGAGCCAAATGGTCTGAAGAGAACATTTAATGACATGTCAGACTCTGTAAGCATTTGGTGGACTATAAGAGCACACTATTTTGCTTTATCAATATAAAAATAAATTTTAATAACTTTTAACCATAAATTATTTTGATACTTAAGTGTAGGGAGATTTGTACTATTAAAAGTGACATTGCTTTAGAAATAATAAAATGCTAATATCATTTCCAGAGCATTATATTCTATAGACTAAATGAGAATAGCATGTTCTATATTCTACATGGTGTGTGTGTGTATATGTGCTTGTGTGCACACAAGCATTTTAATTTAGGCAGGCTATAAACCAATACATTGAAAAGTCACCAACCAACTTTGGCGAAATATATGATTAATGTATAAGAAAAGATTGCGCTCTTAGGATTCAGATGCTATATTAAGTCAAGTCGTAGCCATAAATCATACGTATAAATATTTGATTTCTCTACTCCTACACATTTGCTTCTCAACATTACTGCAGAAAAAGGCAAAGCTATGCAGATTGGTGTCCTCATTCATAGTCATGGTTTAAACAATCATTTATATGATGTTGATGCCAAAATCTATATCCTCAGAATAAATCTTCACCCTGACCTCTAACTCAGAACATCGTTTAATAATTTATTTATTTAATTTAAATATTTTTTTTCCTTGATTGTTCCACGGATATTTGTAACCAGGATGTGTCCTGAGCATCACACATTCAACTAGTCCAAATCTAAATTCACATCAATCTTTGACAAATAAGTTCTGCTATACATATTCTAAATTCTAACATTAGCATTCCCCATTACCAGTGATCATAAGAAAAAGCCCAGAAGAAATCTAAGGTTGTATTTTCTACTGATTATTCATATTAAAGCAGACAAGAAGTATTTTTTATTCCAACCGCAAAATATTTCATAAGTGCATTAAATTCTTCATATACATTGTATATTGCTAGAGTTATGGTCTTCATTATTTCATACTCAAATTATTTAAATAACTTCCTACACAAATAATGCTGATATATATTTATATCTAAAGACATGGATATATCTACAGATATAATATCTAGATATCTGAATTTAGATGTATGTATCCTAAAATTGGAACTGTTGAGGTAAAATTAATATTTAAATTATTGATAGCTATTTCTGTATTGCTCTACATAAGTTTTGTATCAATATAATCTCAATATTTGTTCCAATGTTTGATGTTCTTATTTTCTTATATTGTTTATCAGCCAGTAATAGCTACATGTAGGAAAGATGGCAATACAGTCACCTTCCAGTATTTATTTTTACTATTTACTACATTAAGTAAATTTCCAAAAGAATATGAAATAATGGTAAAAGCAGACATATTTGTCTTGTTCTTGAACAAAGGGATATCTCTTGATTTCCTTTGATGAGAAGATAATTTGAGACAGACTTTTGGTTATATCTACATAACAAAATGGAAAATTTTATTTTTTTTTGTTTAATGATTTTAGTTCATCAAAATTACTGCCTTCTTTTGGTCACTTATCTATAGATATAAATATTTATAATAAAGTCTCTATAAAGGAGACTGATGTGGAATTTGTGAAATAAGATGTAATTAGCCAAAGTATATTCTTAAAATACATTAAAAGAATCACATCATTGCCAGGAGTGACTTGATAGTATTTTACTAAAAAATTAATTGTTCTTTATAAGTAAAACAAGAAACAAAACAAAACGAAATCTTCTGTTTTCTGCACTCCTCATACTATTCAAATAATTAAATACAGTTTATCTTCATTTCTGATTTTCCACTAAATGATAGAACTATTTTAGTTACGTTCTCCTCTCAGTGCTACATGGGAGTGCAATGCAGATGTGTCCAGATAAACATGCAGTGGGTTGAGAATTTCAAATTTAGGTAACCAAGTTTTTATAATGGGTAGCAAGCATACCAACCCTTTGCTCAAGGCCATAGTAGTTTGTTGAACCCTAGTCTATATCAAAAACCCTGTATTATTTTCATACCAAAAGAAATGAACTTTCCTAATACCATTTATTAACACTGAGTTTCTGCATTTGGCTTTTACAATGGGCCTTTATTTCAAGTTAAGATCCAGGATCCAGATTCCTCAATTGTATATTGCTGTTATGATGCTTCACTTCTTTTAAACTAAAATGGCATCGATCATTCTTTTTTGTTTCAGTGACTTGGATTTTTAAAGCCATCAAACAAGTTTTCATAGAAATTATACATTCTGGATTTACCTATTTCCCTGTGGTATCATTTAATTTTGTGTCCAAAGAGAGGATAACTTTAAACTTTAATTGGAATCAGGTTAAATATTTTTGGCATTCTTCATAGTAATTCTGGTTACTTAATGTTACATTTCATTAAGCAGCACCTATTATAGGTAATTTAACTTCTAGTGATGCTAATTTTAATCTTTTAAAGTGATGGCTGCCAGCTTTCTCCATTGTAAAAACATATCCCTTTTTCAATTAGAAGGTAATATATGGATTAAGAAGGCATCACCTTTCAACCAATGCTAACAATTATTGATGATTTTGTCTGAATCTATTATTTCATTAAAGAGAGCAAAATGGTAACTTTTATAATACTATAGTTTTTCTTCTTACATGACAGCCTTACATTAAGAAATGTCATTAAATGTGAATGACTTGTCATCTATGACTTGTTTCTTATAAGAAGTGAAGATCATAGTACCTATAATGGTGGAAATACTTTCCTCTCTTGAATATTCCAGTGGAAAAGTAATATTTAGTTCTATGCACATATCCTTCAAAATTCAGGCAGCAGTATGTCCTCATATTAGGTTTGGTGTCAGATCAAAAAAAAAACTACTTTTTTTTGTGTGTTCTTCCTTGATCTCTGGGACAAGCTGTCCTACGATCACATAGTTCTTTTCCAAATCTCCAGTCTCTGATCATTTACTCACATAATCTGGGTGAAAATATGGTACCTTACTTCCGAGTCATTTTTTTTTTTTTTTAGGTTTTCTCAGTGATGAAGTGATAATGCTTAAGGAAATATATTTTTAAGATTCATGATTAAAATTTGATTTTGTAAATCAAACTTAAGCTTTTAAAACATTCTAAAAATTTTATATTTTTATTGTTTTACTGTTGGAAAAGGTAATTGAAAGTATGTGACTGCTACTTTACCCTTGAACTGGACCTAGAAAATCAGAATCTCCTTACCCTATCCGAGTATAAAGACAGACATAAAACCAAATGAATAGAACCCAAGTTGGATATTACTTAGAGGATTATGCTACATGAAATCCTCTGAGAACTTATACACTGACTTTATATTTAGTCATTAAACACCCCTGAGGTAGATTATAGGGATCTGCATACACTTTTGTGTCTACTCAAAAGATCATAAATATGTCTGGAACTCAATGCCCTAAGAATGACACTCTAAACTTTTAGATATACCACACAATGTTTGGGCAGTCTTTTTAAATGCACATTATTAAATATGAAGAAATAAAGAACTATGACAAATCATAGCTAAAAATAGTGTTTATCTTACTCATTAAAAATGCAAGTAGTTCCAGGGCTGCCTGGGTGGATCAGTTGGTTAAGCGTCTGATTCTGATTTCATCTCAGATCATGTTCTCAAGATCATGAAATAGAGCCCCGCATCAGGCTCTATAATCAAGGCTTGGAGCTTGCTTAAAATTCTCTCTCTGCCTCCTTCTGCCCCTCCCACCCCACTTGTGCTCTCTTTCAAAATTAAAAAAACAAACAAAACAAAACAAAAACATATATATATATGTATACACATACACACACATATATATATGTACACACACACACATAGAGGTAGCTCCAAATTTATCAATGTGTTTCTTAATTTTAACTGATGAGTTAGTTACTTAACAATAGGAAAAAAAATCACTTCTGGGACAAAAATCACATACAATGCAAAGTTTCTTAACATAATAAAATGTGTTCTGGCTAGATACATGTGTGTGTGTGTGTGTGTGTAAAATCCCCAAAGTTATCATGGATTCAAAAAACCTAGCATCAATTTTGTACACTCTAGGAGCTTTTATATTGTATTGCATTGACAAAATAAGAATGAGAGGTTTCTGATCTCTCTCTCTATATATAACAACAAATATATATCAGTCTGTGTAGTGTCCCTTTAGAATAACAATGACACGAAAAGAGGATCAGTCTCTCAGAGTAAACTATTCCTAAAGAACTAGATCTGGGGGCACCTGGATAGCTCAGTCAGTTAAGCATCTACCTTTGCCTCTGGATGCCAGCCACTCCCCCTGCTTGTGTTCTCTCTCACTCTCCCTGTCAAATAAAGAAATGAAATCTTTTTTAAAAAAAGAACTAGATCTGAACTCCCCCCACTCCCTTTGGCATTAAACGAATCTAATTACCTATTATTAATGGCTGGAATGATCATCTGTAACTTCATTGATGCAATCACTCCTGTTAGTTGATTAATCAATATGCATGTTTAGATTGCCTCTGCCTATTGACCTCAAAGAATGAATGATTTTTGGAAGAATAAATTGGCTACATTTAAATCCACATTTAGTAACCAGTAACTAAGTCGGTGTTTTAAATCGAAAAACTGCTTGATTGAATTCACTTGTTTTTTGCTGCCTAAGTTCATTCGTGTTATAGTTTTAACTGTGGAGGGGCAAAGAGGAGGCAAAAGACTTTTGAGAATAATTTTAATATATATACTCAACATGGAAAGAGGAACACAATGCTTCAGTAAATGTGGCAATAATCAAAATAAAATTTATTTAGAAGAGATATTATTTAAAACCCAATAATAACAGTGGCTTTGAATTTTTTTCTGTAATTGCCTATTGTCCTTTTGATTAGTCTATTTTCCATATCCTTATTTAGAGCTCTGCTTATGCGACAAATTCTTAGAGAGGATGTTCTATCTAAAGCCTACTCCCCTATAAATTCATCATATATAATATGGTTTTATTTTTCTGCTGTTTTTCTTCAGAACAGCTATCACTACTTATTTATGTTTTTATTGTTCATTAATTCTCTTCAAGATGAGAAAGATTTCACTTCCAAAACAGCAAGGTCTTGGTCAATTTCATTTATTATTCTGAATGGGAGACAAATGTTTTTTAAAAGATAAAACAAACAAACAAACAAAAAAAACCTTGAACCTTTTTCTCTTCCCCCAGATTAGACTATCCACTGGATTTGGCAATGAACAGTACCTTTGTTGCCTTTTCACTCCTTACCCATGTACCTGAAACTTAATAGGAACTCGATAAAAATATGTTGATGGAATGAGCAAATGACTACACAAATGGGTACATTTAATTCCCCATTCTAATGCCTATAGACTGAGATCAGAATTCCTGGGAGAGATAACAGCAAGCAAAAACCAAAAAGATGTGTTTCACTAAAGAGTTTCTGTGAATCATTAGAATCCCAGGGTCACTGCTGGGGGGAAAAAATGAAACCATTGTAAATGACAGCACACCACAAAGACATGGGAGACACAGGGGAACAGCATCCACACATCTCTGCATTGACACTGTTGGCAATTCTGTAAGCATTAATGTAGCAATGTGATGCAGCCTCTGCCAGCAGTAAAGATGTATGCTCTGCAGTAAATATAACCACGGGGAATAGCAGCCAGAACCAAAAGAGAAATAAGAATAGGAAAATAGCGGGTCCAGAAAAGTTGGTGCTGACAATGGTGATTGTGAGCTTATCAAAGACACCCTCAGGCAGCAATGTTGGATAGAAATGCTTAAGAAGCCCTGCAAGTCACCAATCCTAGACATTGACAAAAACAGAAAAACATTTGCCTGTGCCAGTGAAAGTATAATTTTTTCCCTAGGCTACTAATAGCAGAGCAAACACAGGTGACATAGATCTATCATAAGACAGTTCAAGGATTCCAGGGTGCACAACACGCAATCCATGATGATTCTCTCAAATAGTCCCTTTTAAGGACTATTTGAAAACAAAAATACAGATACTCAATGGAAAAGCTCCTTCTTGAAAAATGATTCCTTCAATGAGGTCATGAGCAATCACTGTTCACAGAAGAAATGTGAACAACCTATTAATACTTCCGTTGGTGATTTTCAGAAAGACTGCTAAGGTTTGCTCTAAATATTGGTTTTCAACATAGGACTAAGAAATCTGCCAATACCACATCAGAATAACTACAGAGTTATAGGTGTTTCCTAGTTACAGACAGGCCACATTAACCTCACTGAGAGGGTGGCACGGAAAGGTGAAAATGTGGCTTTCTGGAAAATGTAACATTAAAGCTGAAACCTAAAGGATGAGCAGGAGTTTGTCAAAAAAAAGAGAAGGTAATTGTGAGGAGTGTCCCAATATGCATTGTTATGTGCCACAAGATTCAGATTAGAGTGCTAGTGACACAAGGGAGGGATGGAAAATTTCTATGCATTTTGAACTGTAGGAGGTCCTATTTAGGATTAGAATATCGAAGAGGGCCATGATATAGAGATTGACTTTAGGCATGGAATAGATATAGAGATTGATATAGAGATTAAGAATAGATATAGAGATTGACTTTAGGCATATAAATCATGCTTTACTTCATTGATACCTGCCATAAATTGCTATGGCACTGGCAATGGGTAATACTATTTTCCAAGACACAAACTCATAAGGAGAGAAACTGGTTAACAGTTTTTTTTTTAATCTTGTGTAATATCATTGTAATAAAACTACTGATTCCTAATTCTTACATTCTTCTATTCAACTTTCAGAAAACAAGTTCCTATTTTTTTCCAGCTACAACCTACTTCTACTACAATCATTATTTTCATTTTTTTAACCCTGAAATTCATGACTGATCATTTCATAGTTTCCTAGCATCGTCCATAAAACCCCTGGCTCTGCTTCATCAGTCATACAGCCTTTACAAACCTACACCTACAATCAACCTATTATCTCTCCTTTGCTATAGAGATTTCATGATGACTTAATGATACTAGGCCAAAATCTTATAACTATATGAATAATTAACTCTACAAATTATATGTTTTAGTGTTTTTTGGACACTCAGTATGGCTTCTCAAAGACTTTATTGTCCTTATTTAGTGTTTTAGACTACCCGCATCAAAGTATCATACTCCGCTAGGGTTTGGCTATGAGACAAGGTCTTTTTTGAGCTGGTAACAGCCTGCAAGCTTAACCTCATCCTTCAGAGTTGAATTAACATTCCAGAACTCCACTTCATAATCTAGAAATAGCAGTCTATTTGAGATTTTGCAAACACATTATATTCTATTCACACCTTTGCACATTTTTTCATATTACCCATGTCTGAAATGTTTTCATGCTGTGTCTTCTTCCATTGAGAACTCCAAATCATCAATTCAAATGTAATTCTGTAATCAACTCTTCTAGGTAGCATTTGCTGAATATCTGCCAAGTTCCCAATTAAACCTGCCTTGAATGCCAATAACACTCTTTATGTCATTATGTGCATACCTCTATGAAAATCCTCAAAAGGTAGTATTGAAATTGCTATGTGGATCTTCTAAAAACAAAAAATAAAAGACAGAAACTATAACATATGATTTTTTAAATTCATAGGGCATAAAATAATAAGTGATACAAAGTTATTAAAATGAAGTAAGGGAGATGTCTTGTGAATATGTTGAACTGGATGATGGTAGTTGCTTTTCCTCTGTAGAGATCCAGGGTAGGTAAATGACTGGAAACATAACACTTAAGTTTGGACCAAAATGAAATATCAAAGACAGGATTTATCCTCCCCATAGAAAAGGAAGGAACGCCGCTGAGCTATAGGATAAATTTAGTAAGTTAATGTAACTGAAGTTTCAATTCACAAGTGTTTTTGAAGATTTCAGTGTCTTCCCAATAATTGATAGAACAGATAGAAAATCAGTAATGTCACAAAAGAATTTGACAACACTTTCACCATTTAACATTTATGGAACGATCTACCCAAAAAGAGTAGAATATACTTTTTTTCAAGTACACATGGAACATTTACCAGCATAGAACATAATCTGGACTAAAATAGTCTCAACAAATACAAAATTGGCGAAATCATACAAATATGCTCTCTGACTACAGAATTTTAATAATTAATTAAAGTGGGGGGTAGAGGAAGTGGAAGAGAGAGAATCTTAAGCAAGATAAATTTATTTTATCTTAATTAATTAACTAGCTAAGTAATTCATTTTAGGGGGGAAAGGCAGAGGGAGAAGGAGAGAGAGAATCTTAAGTAGGCTCCACACCCAGCCCAGAGCCTGAGATCAGTTCTGAGCTGAAATAAAGAGTTGGATGCTTAACCAATTGAGTGACCCATGCACCCCTATTTTATTTTATTTTATTTTATTTTATTTACTTTTAATTTAAATTCAAGTTAGTTAACATACAGTGTAGTATTGGTTTCAGGAGTAAAGTTTAATGATTCATCACTTACATATAATATCCAGTGCTCAACCCAACAAGTGCCCTCCTTAATGCGCATCACCTTAATGCCTATCACCTATTTAATCTACCCTCTCTCCTCCAGCAACCCTCAGTTTGTACTCTATATTTAAGCATCTCTTATGGTGTGCCTCCCTCTCTGTTTTTATCTTATTTTTCCTTCCCTTTGCCTATGTTTATCTGTTTTATTTCTTAAATTCCACATATGAGTGAAATCATATATTTGTCTTTCTCTGACTGAGTTATTTCACTTAGCCTCATATACTCTAGTTCCATCCATATTGTTGCAAATGGCAAGATTTTATTGTTTTTGATAGCCAAGTAATATCCATATATACCACAACTTCTTTATGCATTCATCAGTCGATGAACATTTGAACTCTTTCCATAATTTGGCTATTGTTGATACAGATTGTTGATACTAACACTTTATCTGATATGTCATTTGCAAGTATCTTCTCCCATTCTATTGATTACATTTTAGTTTGGTTATTGTTTCTTTACTGGGCAGAAGTTTTTTTTTTATCTTGAAGAAATCCCAATAATTCGTTTTTGCTTTTGTTTCCCTTGTCTCTGGAGATCTCTCTAGTAAGAATTTGCTATGGCTGAGGTCAAAGAGGTTACTGCCTGCTTTCTTCTCTAGGATTTTGATTGTTTCCTATCTCATGTTTAGGTCTTTCATCCATTTGGAGTTCTTATTTTTTGAGTTTATCTTTGTGTGTGGTGTAAGAAAATGGTTCAGTTTCATTCTTCCAAATGTGGCTGTCCATTTGTTGAAGACACTGTTCTTTTTCCCTTGGATATTCTTTCCAGCTTTGTTGAAGATTAGTTGACCATAGAGTTGAGGATCCATTTGTAGGTTCTCTATTCTGTTCCATTGACCTGTGTCTGTTTTTCTGTCAGTACCATAGTGTCTTGACGGTTATCACTTTGTAATACATATTAAAGTCCAGCATTGTGATGCCTCCTGCTTTGCTTTTCTTTTTCAACATTCCTTTGGGTATTTGAGGTCTTTTCTGGATCCATATACATTTTTGGACTAGTTTGTTTTAATTTTGTGAAAAATGGTGGTGTTATTTTGATAGGGATTACATTTAATGTGTAGATTATTTGGGTATTATAGACATTTTAACAATATTTGTTCTTCCAATCCAAGAGTGTGGAATGTTTTTCCATTTATTTGTGTCTTCCTCAATTTCTTTCATAAGCATTCTATAGTTTTGAGCATAGAGATCTTTTACCTCTTTGATTAGGTTTATTCTTGGGTATCTTAAGATTTTTGGCACAATTGTAAATGGAATGAATTTCCTGATTTTTCTTTCTGTTGTTTCATTATTGATGTATAGAAATGCAACAGATTTATGTATCTTGAGGTCATATGCTGCAATTTTGTTCAATTCATGTAAAAGTTCTAGCAATTTTTTGTGGAGTCTTTTGGGTTTTCTACATAGAGTATCACATCATCTGCAAATAGTGGAAGTTTGAGTTCTTTCTTACTGAATTGGTTGCCTTTTATTTCCTTTTGTTGTCTGATTGCTGTGGCTAGGACTTTCAGTACTATGTTGAAGAGTGGTGAGTTGAAATCCCTGTCGTGCTCATGACCTTAGGGGAAAAGCTCTCAGGTTTTCCCCATTGAGAATGATATTACCTGTGGGTCTTTCATTTATGGTCTTTATGATATTGAAGTATGTTGCCTCTATCCCTACCTTGTTGAGGGCTTTTACCAAGAAAGACTGCTATATTTTGTCAAATGCTTTTTCTGCATCTATTGAGAAGATCATATGGTTCTTGTCCTTTCTTTTATTAATGTGGTATATCACATTGATTGATTTGTGGATACTGAACCACCCTATAGGAGAATTTTATTAGGAACCAAGAACATATTAGCAAAATCCAAAAATATTTGGCAATCAAAGAGCATGTCTGTATGCAACCTAATACCAAAGAAGAAAGTAAAAGTAAAAATAAAGTATTTAAAACTGAATGAAAATAAAAACACATCAAATCCAAATTTGGAGTACATAACTAAGACAGTACTTGTGAATTTCACAGTACCAAACACCTATAAGATCAGTCTATAATTTATGACCTCAGTTTCTAAATTAAAAATAAAACAAAGCAAAAACTGGGATAATATGCAAAATAAACTAGTAAATTAATAAAGATGAGGCATAAATCACTGAAATAGAAAAAAAATAGAGAAAATAAATGATGTCAAAAATGGTATTTTGAAAATAGTGATAATTGTTATTTTCTAATCAGATTAACCTGGACAAAGGAGTTTATTTCAATGACAATATTATGAAAGAAAGAAAGGTCATCACTGGAGTTTCTGCAGGTGTAAGAGAGTATTACAATCACTTAAAAATATCTTCATGCCAATAAATTCAACAACTTACATGAGATAGACAAATTCCTTAAAGGATAAGTGGCATCAAATTCCAAAGAATTCCAAAGGAAGAAACTGATAATCTTATAACCTATTTAAAATATTTATCTTGTCAAACTTCCCCATTATGGTAAACCCCAGACTCAGAAAGCTAAATTTATGGCAACTACTACATTTTTGGGAATAAATTATATCAGTTTGTCAACATATCTTCCAGAAAATTGAAAAGATGACAATATTTTACAAGTCACACTATGAAGCCAACAAAACTGGACAAATTACAAGGAAAGAATACCACAGACCAATACATCTTATAACACAAAAAAAAATCTAAAGAAAATTTTATCAATCAATAATATATAAAAATTATTTTATGTCATGACCAATTAAGGTTATGTAGGAAATGAGAGTTTAGTTTAGCTTCCAAAAATCAATCAATGCAATCCATCATGTTTTCAACTTAAGGGAAGACAATTCAAGACATCTAGATTGGAAAGGGAGAGGTTAAACTGTTTTTATTTATAAATAAAGGGTTTCATAAATTATTTGTATACAGAATATAAAAATAAATCACAAAATTCAATAATCAGGAAAAAAGTGGAAATGTATCTGAATAGACTCTTTGCCAAAAATGCAAATAAACACATGAAAAGGAATCCACCATTATTAGTCATTAGGAAAATGCAAATTAAATCCCCTTGAGATGGTATTGCATATTTATTTAAATGGCTTAAATTAAAATGAGTGATCATACCAAGTGCTGTAGAGAATGTGCAGGAACCAAACTTGAACCTGAGTTCAAATTTTCAATTTTAGAATAGATTTTAATGTGGGCCCTATTTTACTTTTCCCTGAAGTATAAATAGTTATGTTGTCTCCATGGGAATGTTTTGAAAACACACAATATTATATACTTAAAACACTTGACAAGGAGAACAACATTCAGTGTTTTGTTTTGTTTTCTTTAAGTAAACATTATTATTACACTATTATCCCACTCTGCCCACACACTCTATTATCCAAATATCAGCACAGCTGTCAGATTACTTTGGGAATTTTTCCCAAGAAATTGAATAAAGCAAAATAAAAGACAAGATAAAATAAATATTAGAAAAAAGTAACATGCAATTTTGTGTACTAGATATACAATGAAACATGGGTATAAATTAACAATGAAAACGTGATATAAAAACTTAAATTGCTCAATCAGAGAAAGACAATTATCATATGATCTCCCTGATATGAGGAAGTTGAGAGGCAACGTGAGAGGGTTTGGGAGGTAGGAAAGGAATAAATGAAGCAAGATAGGATCGGGAGGGAGACAAATGATAAGAGACTCTTAATCTCACGAAACAAACTGAGGGTTGCTGGGGAGAGGGCGGTAGGGAGAGGGTGGTTGGGTTATGGACATTGGGGAGGGTATATGCAATGGTGAGTGCTGTGAAGTGTGTAAACCTGGTGATTCACAGACCTGTACCTCTGGGGCTAATAATACATTGTATGTTAATAAAAATAAATAAATAAATAAACTTAAATTGCTTATTAGTAACTATGTACCATTTTCCATAAATAAATACTTCCTTGCATTGTTTCATTTATTTTTCCCAAGGACACCACAATATTAGTTGTATAATTACCCACATTTGATAATGAGGACACTGTGGTTCAAAGAGATTAAGTATATGATAACATACAGCTGGTTTGAAAGTCCAAGGTCTTTATTGTACAAAATAGTCTAAATACATGATTAGAGTGGCTAGGTAATATAAATTATGGTAAATTCATAAAATGGAATACAAAACAAGCATTGAAATTCTAATAATAATGGTAATGATTTTTTTACTGATTACCTGCCACTTGAAAGTGTTTTATGCTAAGTACAGTTTTATAACCATTCTTGTCATAATCATGAGTGGATTCACAGGGAAATATGTGCTAGGTTTTAAGTAATAAATTCAGCACACAACCAAGGCATATGGGATGAATTCGTCATTCTCTAGTGAGAATGAATATTTACTTACATATATAATTTTCTTAAAATATTTGCAAAAATAAATCATTGTTTCTAAGTAGTGGAGTTATAATTTATGTCTTGTGATTTCTTTGAACTATTTGTGATGCTCATGTATAACATTTTAAATAAGAAAGTATAAACTACCTATATATAGGAAAGATAAAGTTGTTCCTATAAACTTTTAGGATGTTTAGAATGTTTATACTTTCACTACATACTCCACTCAGAATTGTGCTTGGCACACTGTAGATACTCAGTAAATATTGTACAAATAAAAAATATAACCCCATAGTGGGTGAACACTTTTCCCATTATGATGTTGAATAATAGAAATGAAGAATTCAAAATTTGTGTAGAAAAGCATATAAGAACATGATAAATGGCTATGTTATTAGTAACTATGCTTGTTCTACATATTATTTAAAAATGATATGTAAACTATATCATGTATGTTATAAGGTATGTATGTAAACTACATTGAAAAGAACCTTTTCAAAATACGCAAAGCTCTAGATTCTGACATAGACTATTGAACTTCGAGAGACCACGTCATACTCTTTGTTGCTAAAAAGAAAAATCCTAAGATTTTTTTTTTCCTGATCAGTGAAGATAAGACCCATGTCAATTCTTATTTCCTGGCTCACTATTTATTTCTTTTTTTAAAAGATTTTATTTATTTATTTGACAGTGAGAGAGTATAAGCAGGCAGAGTGGCAGGCAGAGGGAGAGAGAGAAGGAGGCTCCCCACCAAGCAAGGAGCCTGATGTGGGACTTGATCCCAGGAGCCTGGGATCATGGCCTGTGCCAAAGGCAACTGCTTAACCAACTGAACACCCAGGTGCCCCCTGGATCACTATTTAAATCAAATTATAAATGTGTGCCAAATGAGAAGAGTAGTAGGAGTTTATGATTATTCATAGAATTTATCCTTCAGAGTTCTTTTCCTATAACAGATAATGGAGTCTCACTAACTAGAGCACAAGCACATAATTAAAGCAAAAGCACAACGGAAGTAGAAAAATGAGGAAGTAGAAAATCAACCACAAATTTAGGAAGACCAAAATCAAGAAAGTGCCAGAATTTAAACTGCAGAAATAATTTTGAAAAAAAAAAATTTAGAGTGCCACAGGAAATTTGATTCAGAGAAAATTCATGAAAAAGCTATATAAGGAGAATAGAAGAGTAAAAACTAATAATAAGCAAAAATAAGTGTAATCTTTAATAAAAGAAAACCCAATAACATTCATTATATGATGATAAAGCAATAGTTGATGTACCTGCCTTCCATCTTCCCCTACATATCATATATGTCCCTTTCCTTTGCTCAGCATCTCAGTAGCACAAGATTCTTCGACAAATAAAACAATTCATACTTTCAGTCAAAAGGGGAATGTGCCTTTAGAACAAATTCTTTGCTGAGGTGGTCATTTTCCACTAACATGAAGTAAGAAGCATAACTATGTAGGAAATATTCCAAATAATTATTTGGAATAATATTGGAATAATTGTTTTGACATCTTTGTGATCTTCTGGTGAAGGATTCCTTTAAAATCTCTGATCATCTAGCCAGAAAATTATGTATTAGATAACTCTGCTTCATGTAAAATAACTACATAAGTGCATGCTCTGTATGTAAATACATAAGAGTATCTATCTACTTATCTATCATCTATCTTATTAACTATTATCTATCTATCTATCATCTCTCTTCATAATTAGTCAAATTCTGTTAACCATGAGATTTTTTTTTCCAGCTCTGACCTTGATGTTCTATCACTAGGTAAGTTTATAAAATGTGAGAAGAGCGCTTGAGAGGTTGACTGGGAGCTGACACTGTCGCATTACAAAAAAGCTTTATGAAACACGGATGATAATACCTTTGTCTCCTGGTTTTCTTGTTTTGTTGTTGTTGAAACACAGATGATAATACCTTTGTCTTCTCGTTTTCTTGTTTTGTTGTTGTTGTTGTTTGTTTGTTTGTTTTTAAAACTTATAGGTACCTGGTAGTGAATTCTAAAAAAAAACATAAATAAGGGTTTAAGAAATCCAACTAGTAACCACATGACTACAGGAGACAGTTTGAATGTGAAAATAATATATACATGTAATTTTCTTGGGCCTTTAATGATTATTCAGCCCTCATACTGTTGACTGGAACTCTCTCAAGAGGTATAAGTAACTATTTTGGGAATCATGAATCCCTGACCATGGAACAACAAGTCTCCTTTAACTTAGCTACCAATCATAAGTTGAATGTTATCTGATGCGTGCACAGCAGCGTTCCGTCTTTAAATAGAAATGGTATATACGAACTGGATCCAATAAAGTCTGAAGAGATGCAAATACATTACATGAGCAGGTGGCTCAGACTATCATAATACCTACTCCTGCTGTTCTACCACATCGCCCTCACAACACTGGTATGACCTCATGGGGTGTCCACTATGACTATTAACAGAAGAAGGGTAAAATGGGGGCTTGGTTTGCAGCTGAGTCTGCATCTTGAACTGGTATTATGTAGAAATGAGTGCCTGGGGAAAAACAGTCCTATGTAGGGATGATTATGAGAAATAATGTTAAAAAACAAAATATAAGAACTTAAAAGCAAAATACATGGTTTAAGGTGGCCAGAGCAAGAGGTCTTGGGCAATGATTCTTAGGCAGTGTTAATGGATTGACTGGCTAGTTAGGATCCTAAGAAGTTAAGATTAAAATAGTAATAATTAGGAGATCTGGAGAAGAGTCATTTGCATATATATCTTCGAATACACACGAAGTTTTGTTTATTTGTTTTTGTTTTTTTTTTCCCCATAGAGATTCCCATTAAATGACATTCTTGGCATAATTGTTCCTCAGTACCTTCCTGTGAATGTCAACTTCATTTAGTTACCCACGTTATTCAATAGGCACAAGTACAATGTGGCCACAGAGGCACAATGGGAAAGCATGGATGAACTCAACAAAATGTTATAGGTATAGTCTAATCTGTCACCGCAGCATAGCCGCAACCACATTTTTATCTTGTTTATCAGAATCATTTACCCCAAGTAGTAATAACCTAATTTTTAAGCTTTCAGATCAACTTGAACAACTTAAATAACCTTTTTTTTTTTTTTTCTTTTTTCTTTTAGGGACTGGGTACACCTAAGGGAACCACAGCTGTCTTCACTGGGGTGTTATTTCGGGGGAATTAGTCTTTCTATGCACATGGTCTCAAAATTGTGGTGATGGAAGCAAAAAATTTTGAAGCAATATGGATTTGTGCTGTGCAAAGAAAAGCTTGCTGTCTCCACTTTGAGTCCAGCCTCCTCACCACAGAAACCAACGTGAAGCCCCACCTAGCAGGGGATTGATTATAACTTGTCTTTTTTTGAATTTAATTTAATTTAATTTAATTTAATTTAATTTAATTTTTTCATGCAAGAGGCTGCAATCTGTCCTCAAAGGGGTATTTACACAATCCAGATAAACATGTGCCTTCTGGGGCACCTGGGTGGCTCAGTGGGTTAAAGCTTCTGCTTTCAGCTCAGGTCATGATCCCAGGGTCCTGGGATCGAGCCCTGAATCAAGCTGTCTGCTCAGCAGGGAGCCTGCTTCCACCTCTCTCTCTATCTGTCTGCCTCTCTGCCTACTTGTGATCTCTGCCTGTCAAATAAATAAATAAAATCTTAAAAAAAAAATGTGCTTCCTAATAACACTTTTTGTCAGCACCACAAGCTGTGAACTAGAGGTACCAATTGAATCAACATCAGCCCGATGATATGGTGCCTACCAATAATTTTTTATCTCTGTGGTAATGGGATTAATGTTTTCTTCAACTGAAAAAAAGACTAGTTGCTGAACAGCAAAATTGGTGGACTTTTCCGGGTTTTCTTTGTTTAAGTGGCTGGATCAACTCTACTCTTTAGACCTATGCAGGCTGTTTCAATGGGCACACTTGTTGTGTGGCTTCTGTTTAGGTTGAACCAAGCACAAACATCAAAAAAAAAAAAAAAAAATAAGCAGGAGAGTGAAACCAGGTATTTTAATTTTTCTCCCTCTGTGCTTTTTTTGCTATAGCTTATACAATAGTTGTGATCCTTTTAACTACATCCCTCCCTGATGTCCTCTCCTTCTTGGAAGCCCAAACTTATTATATAAAAATGCTACTTTGAAACAGACCAAATTTAACCAAGTCCTGGCTTTATCAGTCATTCCAATTCAGAGAATTTGAGCCCCCTCTGACCCTCTCTACCAGCACAGCCATTGAATGAATATTACCAAGTGACTGCTGTTGATAACACATGGATCAAAATAATTGCTCACCTGAGCTTTTCCCACGATCCTGACATATAAAGTGTCAATCATAATTCTTTTTTAAAACCATTACATGTGGCATTAGTTTGCTATGCCACAATAGGTAAGTGGAGCAGAATTTGATAATTCAATAGGAGAATGCTACCTAAAACATGTAGCCTTGTTTTGTAATGGTGGTAGGCAGAAACTAATAGTGCCTGGAAGAGGGTGTTCATGAAAAGTGGAGGCCCTTTGAGAGCTAAGAGGTGGATGCCTTTTCAATCTGGAATAAACAAGAATGTTTTATGTAGTAGTGGAAATTTGGCAACACTATTTACTGTAGTAACACAGGAAATGGAAAACAAATCTCCTGAACTCCCATACCTGACAAAGTAGATTTCAAGCGGGATAAAGAAAATGACCATCAACTACTGACAATAATAAAATATGAGAAAGAATAAACTGAACAGGTACTGGTCCAGTTGCTGAGAAAAATATTAAAGGATTTATGAAAGCCTGATTTGCTGGTTTTGAAAATATAACAGGTTCTCATCTCCATTTCCTTGTAGCAAAAGATTTTCAAACTAAGGGATAGTATCAGGTGTAAAGATTAAGTCCAAGATACTGACAAAACATGGCCTCAGGGCTAAGATGTCAGGTGAGTGCCTGTAAAATAGATGGGCATGTCTGATAAGGCTCCTACGACTCTGAAGGGTTTTGTAAAACAGCACCTGACCCTGAGCCCAAGGTTAAAGATGGGGAGGTCTTTAAACAAAAGGTGAAAAAATAATCACCTGGATTAAAATCAGGCACACAGGAACCACAAACTGATTTTTGCTTAAACTATACTTGTTAAATTGAAAATACAAAATGAAAAGAGGCCTTTAGACATCCAAACTTCTAAAACCAAGAACTAAGCTGAGAAGTTCCCCATTTGAAAATATGGTCATTTTTAATGAAAAAGTAAAGATACTCTAGTGAAAAAGTAGAAGAAAATAGAAAACAGATTCAGTAGCTAAATAAATCACTATTAGGAAGCAAGATTGGACTCTAATCACTGAACTAGGAATATATTCTCTGCTGTATTCAATGACTTCTATGGACCTCCATTCACCACCCATCCCAACTTTTTTTTTATTAGTTTCAGAGATGCAATTTAGTGATTCATCAGTTGCATATAAGACCCAGTGCTCATTACATTAAATGCCCTCCTAAATGCCCAACACCAAGTTATCTCTTCCCTCCACCCAACTCCTCCCCAGTGGATAAAGAAGATGTGGGGCAGGTGTGTGTATGTGTGTGTGTGTGTGTGTGCGTGTGTGTGCGCGTGTGTGAATGGAATATTACTCAGTTATCAAAAAGAATGAAATCTTGCCATTTACAATGACGTGGATGGAACTAGAGGGTATTATGCTAAGCGAAATAAGTCACCCATCCCCACTTTTTGATTGAGTCGTTGTACTGTCTTATCTCATCACTATCTCAAGGTTGTATATTAGAACTTTGCGTTAAAAATAACCTGTCTTTGGTTCACAGGACTTCAGATTAATAGAGACTCTGATTTAGAAAATATACCCAAGGAAAGTAATTGGCATATTAACAAGATCCTGAGCTCCACATCAATTGAGATGATCTCATAATGGCATGAAATTTCTGTAGGTTTCTATAGGGGTAGGTATATTCTGCATCTGGGAGGGAGCCAAATCATTAGAAACCAAAAGGAAGACTGAGATCACTAATCTCCAGTGGTCCCCAGTTAATCACAACTCCCAATATTCACTTGGCGTAGCCTTTGTGAATAGAACTAAAGGTTCCTAGTAGAAGGGCAAGAATGGAGTCTGAAGCTAAGTTATTCAAAATTTTGTCATCTCCATGTTGATCTCTTGGAAACATTTAAACTGCCCTGTAAGAAGTACAAATATTCTGAAGAGATGCAGTCTGTGAGGAAGCTCAAGGTAGATACACAGAGAAGCCATAAGGAGAGGCACTGATTTTGTCCCACTTCCAGTTGCCCTAGCCATTAAAACATAGGTGTGAGCAATCCTGAATCCCCCATTCAAGACTAGTCATATGCTGAATGTGTGTGTAGATGAATGGCCTTGCTATATCTTTTGAAAAATATTGATCTACAAAATCAAGAGCAAAAAATACAATGATTTCTTCAGGCTATTAAAATTTGTAGTAACTTAAACATTAATATATCATTAGAACATTCTTTGCATTAAAACCATTAAACTCTGTAATTCCAATGCTAATACTGCTTATATGTATTGTCCCTTTCAATTCAAATACACATTCTGATCACATAAATTCACTGATTGATACATTAGATAATTATTTGAGCCATTATGTTTTTGTAATTGTTTTTAAATTCTTATTTTGCACTGCTGATACTCATGAGTGATAAAAGGCTTTACAAGCCATATGTGTGACATAAAATTTAATTTTTATCATCATTAAACATGAATCAAATTAATAAATGACAAATATCTCATGCCAGTAGATCCAGACCATACTTTTAGTACAAAATGTACAATTCACAAAGATAGCTGTTATAACCAGTCCAATCTCAGGAAAATAATCTTAAGTTCAAAATCAAATATTTTCCAGACCAGTGGTTCTTCTGGGAGAAATGAGTGACAGGAAAATAGGTTAAACAACAACATATTTTATTATCTACAATGTTTTCAGAGTGAGAAGTAGAAACAAATTCAGGTGCTACAATAGAATCTCAATCTCTGTTGAGCATACAATCACAGATTAAGCCTGTAACATTACCTGCATTTCTTACAGCATGACCTCATTCTTGCTCTTCATCAAAAACCCTTTCATGTGCATTCCCAAACTGTCCCCCAAGCTCAAGATAACTAATTAATCTTCATTTTAATTATGATTGACTTCATTTTCATGTTCATTATAATGTCATTAATGTAGGACAGATGGCCATTGCTATGGCAACCAGGAATGCTGTGGCTGTGACTTTTAGTCTTTACTAATTAGGAGATTGCTTTGGATTACCTCAATGTAATGGACAAAAAAATGTAATATATACCACAACACTACCTATGTTTTAAGTTATTTTTCTGGTTACCTCTAAAATTCCCCCAAATTAGGGTTTCATAATTCCATCTTTATTTTTAAATTAGGGATATATACTTCTTCTTCTTCTTTTTCTTTCTTTCTTTCTTTTTTTTTTTTTGCCATTCTAATAAAAACTTTAATTCACCTTTCCTATCAAAATACTTATTTATTTTATAATTGTCTTCCATGGATTGATGCTTCTAAGAAAAATGTCTGAATTCAAGAAAACTATTCCTTATTCATGCATAAAACATGTTAACTTGTACATTAAAATATGCATCTTTTATTTCTAAAAACAATGTTGGAGATAACTGCTTATGATTAAGTTTCTTCAAAAATTAAAAGCTCACAATTCATAGAGAAGAAAAACTGGCTTCAAGGTGCATGTTCAAAACTGGTTTTCATTTCATGCTGGGATGAAAGCTGAGCTTTGGAAAATAACTGATGCTGCAGCTGATCTGATGATCCGTCACCTTCTCCTCCTTCATAATATTACAGAGATCAGTGATAAAACAAAAACTGTTTCTGTGAACAATAGTGGTCTGTGTATGTCATTTTACAGTAAAAATATTAAAGTGTTGAGCGTTACTGGGATGATTTGATTACCATAATAAAAGTTTTGTGGTAACATTTTTTCTAGCATTAAATTAAAACATACATATTTTAATACTTTTATGAATTCTTATAATAATAATCAAATTTATTTGTGAAATACTTGTTATTTATTTTGATCTAAATATTTAATTTATAGGTTGCAATTCATATTATTCAAAGTATTATAATTTTTACAAGGTCATAACATGGTAAGTCTTGGAAACTTGGGTCTTAAAATAACTTTGATTTTGATGATGTATTCAAAAATACAAGCAATTCATTGAGTGAAACTGTTAAAACTCTAAATGAAATTTGTATAGCTCTAAGTAAAATATTGAAATTCTTCTATAAGCAAACATAATACAATTCAGGCACTGGTTTTATGGAGTTTATTTTAAGTTTTCTAGAAGGAAAAAATTGTATAGTTCCAGTCTTCTGTACGTAAAAAGTACTGGTTGAAACCCTATTGCATATACTTATAAATACTTTAT
Organism: Lontra canadensis; assembly: GCF_010015895.1. Lineage (NCBI taxonomy): Eukaryota > Metazoa > Chordata > Mammalia > Carnivora > Mustelidae > Lontra > Lontra canadensis. The sequence goes on from NW_022631020.1 coordinate 11,018,416, forward strand.
CCAAATAATCATAAAAGTACAAAGTACAAGAGAGTATGCATATACTTGATGATTTAGAATATTTCAAATGGTGGCCAGTTCCTGAAAGCTATCTCTATGGAAGAAATTAATTAATACTAAACTAAACCAACAGGTTAAGAAAAGGGAGAAAATTAACCGAAACTGTTGCTATATGCTATGTTGCTTTGTTATGTACATAAAATGTGTACATTTGTGTATGGGGTGTGTGTGTGTGCACAACCACATTCACATCATGATGTTCTAGAAACAGACTTCTTGGATTTGAACTTCAACATTACCACTTCCTATCTGTGTGCTGTACAACAATTTGTATAACATCCTTCCTTCTTTATTCATGCTTAAACCTAGGATAATAATGGTATCTATTATACACCTTAAGTGAGAAGATATAACACACTTGAAATAATGCATGATCCTTGGTAAGTAATTACTTGGTAAGTAATACATAAGTAATTTTATAAATTAGGCTAGAAAGAAAAAATCCAAGGGCTAACTAATAATAGAATAAAAATAATTGATCCACTAGTGTGTTTAATTTGTATCATTTAAAATTTGTTTTTCATTAACTCTTTCATCAGCCAAGTGCTAATTTGACTCGGAATTTTAATGCATTTTTTTGGAGTCCTCTATTTTGGAGTAAATATTAGCACTTGACATATCTCTGTTGCATATAGGCCACAAAAATGAATGACAGGCCACCAAACACCTATCAAATCACATTCTAGAAAATGATACCTTGTTAGGTTTCAACACTCCTGAATCAGGTCCATCATTAAGTATTCAAAGACTCGAAGTCCTAAATTAAAATTAATTAATCAAAATTCACCATGAGAAACTATGACATTCAGATGTGTTCTCTGTTTGAGCCCGGCCTGAACAATCTGTTCACATCACATCAGCTTCTGAAACATTATTCCTAAATCTCTGCCCTTCCATAGTCCCACCTTTCATCGATATTTACTGTTTCTTTGAACTTGAAAAACTATTAAGAAAAACGTCATGTTGTGGCCAAAACAGCCACTGGACTGAGGAAATTATTGTACAAAAAAGTCAGTCTACACACTTTTCAGTAATTTTTTAGTCTTTCAAATTCACAATTCCTTAAAACAATACAGATATGCTAATCTCTTAAAATGTGCATAGCACCACTAATAGAGCTAGAGTTTCCTTGTTGAGTTAGTATATTAGACAATATTGTGTGCAATTTGTTTTATGCTCAAAATAAATGTGAAATTTTACTCTATTAATATGTCTAGTTCATAGTAACTATTTACATGGTTTTAAATTTTAGTTTGATCCTATACAAGTTTATGACACATGGAATGGCAGCTATGCCTCCATGGGGAGCAATGATTTCCCAGTTATTAATCACTGCTTTAGAAAAATAACAATTACATGACAATTTAATATCGTAGTGTTCAAATTATCAACCACACAAATTCTAAAAGAATTTCTGTATGAGTATGGATAATAGGTTTCAATTACCATTTCAATTTTATTAAATAAATTCGTTATTTGAAACCTTGAAGTTTACCACGTTACAAAAAAAAAAAGCCTACGAAAAAATAATACTATTCAGATAGTTTTAAAACTATGCAAGACACAACACAGTATATGGACTCAGTTTTGCTAAAAATTTGAATCAATGAATAATGACATGCTAATTATGTATAAGTCTGTTTGATTTACATTCGCATCTAAGAAGCAACAACTACAGATGAGAAAAACTAAGAACAAAACTCTTAGAACTTGGCACAAAAATTTTGGGGACATGAAATTCACACTCTCAATTTGCCATAACTTAATATTCTCTACAAACTACAAACAAGAATTTTAACATTATCATAATTTCAATAAAGCACTAATATTTCCATTGTATCACTTTTAAAATGGGAGTAATATTTCATACTGAATTTCATAGAAACAATACAAGACATTTTTATTTAATGTATACTCAATATTTCAAAGTCCAAATTATTACTACCTGCAATATCCAATAGTAAAATGGAAGAAGGTAACTTGTACATCCTGTTTCAGAATGGGGAATTCCTTTAACTTAGAAAATAATGAAAACATTTTTGTATTGCAATGCCACTGATGACAGCATAACTGATATTAAATGTATCTATTGGCTTTTGTGTACCTTTAGTGAATGATCACAAGGATGTTAGTTCTGTGGACAATACATACTTGGATATATTTTATATTATCATTTTGTCTTCTCTTGTGAATAACTTCCAACAGTGTGGGATGCACACATGCAGACAGGGACTCTTCCTGACTCCACCTTCCTCTCCAGCTTTTATTTTATTTGCTCACCTTTACAACCAAACTCTTAGAATGTTTTCTACACTTGCCAGTCTCCATTTCTTCATCTCCCTGATCTTTTGAACGCATTCCAATTAGGTATTCTCAACATAACATTACAATAAAGTCATAAAATTTTCCCAAATCATCAGAAATGTTTACATTTCAAAATCTGTATCGATTCTATATAAAAATCATTTGCTACTTCTTATCAGCATTGAACATGGGAGGCCTGTCTATTCATGTTGAAACATTTTTTTTTTTTACTTGGCTTCTGAGACATCACACAAGCCACTAGTTCTTGGTCACTTTTGCTACTTTCTTCAATTTCCCAATCTCAAATATGTAACACAACTTCTCTGATCTCTTCTCTTCTATTTTTATCCCTTAAGTAATCTTAGCGTCATAAGGTTTTCATTCTGTATTAAATTATAGTCATATGGCTTTAATTAAATTATAATGCAAAGTTTTCATCAACCTAGCAACTCCTTCATTCTCTACCTTCTACCTCAAACTGGATTCTTGACATCTTTTAATTATCAAATGTGTCTCAAACTCACAATGTCCAAAACTGATCTTGTTTCCAACCCAAACTCACAAAAAGCCTGTTTCTGCCATCAATGTATATCACCCAATTCCTTGGTCTCAAAAGCTTGGCAGTCTTAAGTCTTTGTTTTCTGTAACTCACATGCAATCTACCTTCCTTTTGGCTCTGCCTTTTAAATATATTCAGACTGTGTACATTTTTCCATTCCTTCCTCAGCTAGCACTATTTTCCCAACCGCCATTATTTCTTTCATGGACAAAAGTAACAGCTGCTAAGTTGTTTACTGTATACTCTACTATTCACTTTCCTATATTATTCCTTATCAGCAGCCACTGAACAATAGTTTTTGGATTTTATTTTGTTTTCCTTTTTTTTTTTGTCATTTTGTTTTGCTTGTGGCACTGAGGATATTGCTTTTAGCATTAGATAATCAATTGTTAGCAGGCAAAGAGCAAATTAAAGCTATCTTAAATCTATCAGTATCCCACATCACCATTATTTATATTCTGGCCTCTGCCATCACTCACTTAAACTATACCATAATCATCTCACATATTCTTGTTTGATACCATCTTTTTTGATGACATTATTTGAATGCTATCTTACTTTTCTGCTAGTTTTTTTCCACACTTAAGTAGATTTGTTTCATGACAATATTCTGTTAGTTTTTGTATGTGGCATAAATCACTTGCTCCATCTTTGAAGAGTTTACAAGATAGATTTCAGTATACTTAATGTTACCTTCTAAGTCTAGTATGCTCTGGTCTCTGACTGCTTCTCAAATCTATACCTCTTGCCACCTGGTACTCATTTACCACTGCAAATAATACTGTACCAGTTTAAGATCTTTATGCCTCTCCATACTATCCATACTATTTCGTGTTTCAGTGTCTTTGTACTTAGAATTACTTTTTCTGTTTTCACAAATTCCCATTTCCATTCTGTATCCTTTGACTAATCCCAGTATATTTCAAGATTAAATACAGATGTGCCACATTTAGAAGGACATAATGCCCTGAAACTCCACTATAATTTTGCAGAGCCGGAATAGATTTTATAAAATTCTCTATAATATCAATGCATTAAAAAATCATTTATAAAAATAAATAAATAAAAAATTAAAAAAAAATTCAGTAAGAACTGAGAAAAAAAATCATTTATAAAATAGAAATACTGTAGGAATATCTGCATTGCGCAGTGTATATAATACATGTGATGTATTTGTAGAATTGCTTGGCAAATTTTTAATAGTGCAATGTACATTGAAATTTTTTATTTCTTTGTTAGTGTTTATGCTCATGTATTTAATTATATTGACTTGCATCTGTCTGAGAAAGTTCCTGTGATGCTTTTGAAGACTTTTGCTTTCCCTCTTTCTCTTCCTTCTTCCCTTCCTTCCTTCCTTCCTTCCTCTCCCTCTATTTCTCTCTTTCTTTCTTTCTTTCTGTGAGCAGTGGGGCAGGGGCAGAGGGAGAGACTCTTAAGCATGTCCTACACCCAGCACAGAGCTCAGTGTGGGGCTTGATCTCAGGACCCTGAGATAAGGATTTGAGCTAAAACCAAGAGTCAGATGCTTAACCAACTGAGCCACTGAGGCACCTCCAGTTCCTGTTAATGTTTTTAAGAGAAATTCTTACAAGGAGGGAACATTTTTTTTTAAAGATTTTATTTATTTATTTGACAGAGAGAGATCACAGTAGGCAGAGAGGCAGGCAGAGAGAGAGGAAGGGAAGCAGGCTTCCTGCTGAGCAGAGAGCCCGATGCGGGGCTTGATCCCAGGACCCTGGGATCATGACCTGAGCTGAAGGCAGAGGCTTTAACCCACTGAGCCACCCAGGCGCCCCAGGAGGGAACATTTGTACTTAGAAAAATACTTTTATAAAACAACTAAAATAAAAAGTATCATGAATATGAAGTAATACTTATGAAGAAACAACAATAAAAAGATACATAATCCCTATTGCATTAAAAAGGAAAGAGGATTTGAAGTGGCTTTGAGAAGAGAAGAAAAGCAGACTAGTGGATTGGCTGAGTATCATGGCATGCTGGCTGCAGTTCTTTTAGGAAGTGAGATGTCTAACACTCAAATTTAAATGATTTGGTTTGCAGCTGTCTAAATGCTCCCATTTCACCCGCAAAATAAATTTAAGGATGTGTGGCACATACAAGGACTGGTAGTTGATTTTTGTCTTTCTTGTGTGTTTGTTTGGGTGAGATTTGACTATATTAATTATATAAAATGGCTGAGATCCAAATCTTACTCTATGCCAAATCATAGCATAAGTAAAAAGACAAATTGTGGATTTGGAGGATCTACTCTCAGATAAAAGAGCAAGCAAGCAGAAGGCAGAGGTAACCATGAGAACCTAAGGACTTAGGCATTTGGAGAAACCTTGGCAGAGAAATTGAACAGGTTGATGTAGATCATATAGAGATCTCAACTCTCAGGTCCCAGCTAAAGTCTGGGGAACATTTATATCCAACATAATGGACTCTACAAATGTTTTACATGTCCATCTCCACTGTTTATCTAATTTTGAGGAAAGGGTCTGAGCATCTTTTTGATCACAACATGTGGAACAAGTGGTCTCTCACAATTAAGTGTTTTTAATTCAATCCTATACATTGGCAAAATCAGAAAGAATGGTATGCTCTCAGTCTCATTACTAGTTTTCACCCATGGCTGATTCTTTTAATAAATTCCCCACGTATTTTTGACGCTGCCAAATCCCATTTATCTAGAAAAGATTGCTGATACACAAGAAGATTTATTTCAGGTTTTATTCCCTATGCATTGATGGCATCATTTTAAAAACCCGAGATATAAAATAAAGTAATAAGACACCTTTACCTTATGTGCAATAAAGTTTGGCCTATTAAAAATGTATTTTGAGACTGTAGTATAGAAAATAAAATTTCATAGAATTGAGATATGGATTTCTTTCTAATGAAATGGTGATACATAATGGATTTTAAGTTTTCCCCTGTGTATGTATGTCTTCATCTCCAAATTTTAAAAAGTGGTTATTCTTGGAATCTACAACAGTGTGTGTTACATGGTTAGTCAAACTTCAAACTATAAAAATACAATAACCTAAATATGTGAAGGACTGTATGGTTTAAGTTTTGTAACTTTTTGTTATGATTTTTATAGTATTATCAAAGTAGCCATCCCTGTTTTGCATGAAGATTGATGCCCATATAAAAGAAATCAATATGGTTTATGCTATTTTGTAAATATGTCTTACTACAGAAAGTAGAATGTTAGTAATGTAATTCCTTCTCCCAAAGTCCAATGTCATAACACTTTATTTATAGGAAAAGAAAGTTTATAGCAATAACTCATTAATACTGAAAATAATGACATAATTTAATTTTGTTCATAATAAGACCATAATTTGGGTACTAATATTTTTATTTCCTAGTATTTATTTCTATACAATTTGCTTTTATATTATTGACAAATACATAGTCACCAGGTCTTTGAATGTTCTATCACTGAGTGATACTGTTATCGTGTGTGAATCTCTTATTTGTTGATTACGCTTTCCAGAGTACTTTGATCTGTTTCTTCAACCAGTCAAGGCTCATTTATGGAAAAATGTATCACTCTGGCACCTCCTTTCACTGGAATTCTTGGTTAGAATACATTTCTAGATATTCTATTTTTTTGTTGTTGTTGTTTTTCACCCCCAGCAATTTTGTCACTATTTTTCTCCATTTGTGGCTTGAATATATCTTTATAAAAATTTATCTTAAAAGTGAATGTGGGATACAAAACATAAGATAGTGATGATTTATTGATGTATTCATTTATAAATTAAAAATTATTTTTTCTTCTTAATTTGTCTCTAAAAGTGTGATCAATGGAAACTTTATTGTCAAATTAATGGTTATGTCTGTGTGTTTCATGGGCCTTACAATAAATTTTTAAAAGTGAAACTTATTTCTTATAATAGTTTTAGATTTACAATAAAAACACGACACAGTTTAGAGTTCCTAGATAGCACACATGCAGTTACCCATTCATTAACCTTTTATCTTATTATGATCTATTTGTATAACTAATGAACCAATATTGATACATCATTATTAATTACCTTAGTTGTACTTAATGTCCTTTTCTTTTTCTTCTTTTTTTTTAAGTTTTATTTATTTATTTTAGAGAGAGAGCATTAAAGAAGGGGTAGGGGGGGCAGGGAGAGGTAGGGAATCTCAGGCAGACACCACTGAGGAGGGAGCCTGACTTGGGGCTCACACTCATAACCCTGAGATCATGACCTGAAGCCACAACAAAGAATCAAACCCTCAATTGACTGAGCCACCCAGTAGCCCCCCAATGTCCTTTTTCCTCTTCCAGTTATCTATTTCAGGATACCTTATTACATTTAATTGTCATTTCTTCTTAGGCCTTGTTTGGCTCTGATGGTTTCTAGAGCTTTCTTTATTTTTGATAACATTAAGAATTTGGAGGAGTACTGGTCACGTATTTGCAGAATGTTCCCCAGTTGGGATTTGTCTGATGCTGTTGTTATGACTGGGCTGGGGTTATGGAATTTTAGAGAAAGACTACAAAGATAAAGTGCTGTTTTCATCACATTATATCAAGGGTACATCCTATCAGCATGACTTAGCACTGACTTTGTTGAATGTGATCAGCTGGCTCAAGTTTTGTTTTTGTCCAGTGTAACATTTTTCTTTGTTTCTCCTTTCCATACCATGTATTTTTAATTTTCTATTTAAAAATGAATTATTAGATAATTTTTCTCTCCCCCTACCCTTTTTTATTACTAACTTAAACTAGTTCATATGCCCATATTTTCATTTTAATATAGTCTCAAGTTGAGAGAAGTCTGCCATGTTGAGATGGAAAGGCTGAATTATTTTAATAAACCATTAACTCAGGGAATTACTGTGCTGCCTTAAAGAAATTAATATCCATACCATGAACTGAATATAAATAGCAAAGAAAATTATAAAAAAAACTTTCCCATTGTATTCTGTAATGGCTCCATGATGATCAAAATATATCTATAAGTGAATTTTATAGAATCATTACAAGATGGAAATATTTAATTAATTTTATGCACATTTAATCTAGAGTGCCATGCAAGTTTGAATTATTTAATTCTTTATATATCACTATTTTTCTTGTTTTGGAAATACATAACAACTCTACTCTGAAGTTAATTCATGCAAATATACATTTTGATCTTTTCTTTTAAAAATCACAGAAGTTCTTAATGTTTATGTCATGAGTGTAAATGTTTTGACAAATTATGATACATAAAATGTGAGGTTATTATGGTTTAAATGTTTTGACAGAATATTTTTAAGGAACCTAGCTTATTTATAAATAAATACCATCTTCCAAAATTAAAATGATACATCATTTGCTGTGAAAAGTAGTTATCAACTTGGGGGACACCTGGGTGGCTCAGTTGGTTAAGCTATCATATCTTATTTTCAACTGGCTCAGGTCACGATTTCAGGGTGATGGGAAGGAGCCTGGCATCTAGCTCTGCACTCAGCAGGGAGTCTGCTCATCACCTACTCCCCCTCAGCCCTTCCCCACCTAACTCCCATGCCCATGTGCGTACCTGCACTCTCTCTTTCCCTAACATAAATAAATAAAGTATATCTTAAAAAATAAAGAAAAGTAATATCAATTTGGTATAATTAACAATTAGGAGGCAGTTCCATGTTAACATGCCTGAGAAAGTGCTGAGATTACATATTACAATTCTATTTCTATGAGTTTCTAACCTGCGATGAAGTGAAAATGTAACAATTTAATGGAGATAATAAGTTATTTGATAAGTTAAAATATAACTAATTTTGTGAAGAAATAGGATTCCTGGATGTAATAAGCAATCAAAACAAGAAAAAAGTAGAAGAGTGAATGGAGAGTTCCAAAATCCATGGATAATAAATAGAAACATTTACATATGAAAGTGTTTCAAGTATCATGTAATTTCTTATTTGGCTTTAATAAAGTAGTAACTACAGATGGACTGCTTATCAAAGAAAGCTTTAGGGAGCTTAATTACACTTACATAAAATAACCCTTTCAGTTGTTAAGTACGAATTGAGTGAAAAAATCTATCATTATATTTTTAATAATGTACTCAAATTGAAATGTTTAGACATTTTCAGCATTTAGTAATTTTCTAAGAGTGAGTCAGCAGGTTAAAAATTAGCATATTTCTTCAATGTAGGCTAATTTAGTTATTAATTTACATAATTTACTTAATGCAAGCCACTTTCTGAAACATTCAATTTCTTAAACTTTAATGAAAATCTAATGTCTTAATTATAATATAGTAGTCTCTGAACATGACAATTTAGTGAAATTATCACATAATTTAGCTTTTTGCTTTCAGCAATCAATGAGCTGCTATCATTTTTATGAGTGTGTTTTGAAAAAATAAAAGCTCTCCTAAAACTATGGAATTGTTTAAGATTTTATATTTGTTTAGACAGTAGTATTTCCTTCCCAGAGTACTATTTCAAAGAGAAGAATGATCTTATAAATAAAAACATGAATTATTTTTTAAAAGCTGTAACTATAGTCAGTATTAGTTTAATTTTAAGTGGCTTATGATTTTTTTTTTTTTGTATGTTCTAAATTTTCTGGGTTTTTCTTTTTGTATTTTAAACTTCTCTGGTAGAACATTTTAGCTGTCTCGCATTAGTTTTTTTTAGAAAAATGAAGCCAGGTAATTTACTTGGAGGTTATTCTCTATTTTAATTAATATCACATTAGCTTTAAGTATTAAGAAACTATGCTCCTACACATTACCATCTCTCTATATTTGTGTTTTTTATCATAAATCACAGTTTATACCTTGTGTATATTAATCTAAAATTATAATGCATTGAGCTCCACGCTGCCTGCGGAGCTTCATTGGGATTCTCTCTCTCCCTTTCCCTTACCCACTCAAGCTTTTTCAAAAAAAAAAAAAAATTTTTTTTTAATTAAAAACTTGTGAGCACCAAAGGACGTTATCAAGAAAATATGACACAATCTATAGAATTTATTTGCAGGTCATATGTCTGATAAGGGTCTAGCATCCAGAGCCTATAAAGAAGAGTGACAATTTAAGGGAAACAAGAACAACAAAAATCCAGCTTTAAAAAGGGCAAAAACTTGAATAGACATTTCTACAAAGAGGACACAGAAATAAAAACAGAGAACAAGAGCCTAAAAAGATGTTCATATTGTACCTGCGTGGCTCAGTTGTCTAAGCATCTGATTTCAGCTCAGCTCATTTTCCTGGGGTCCTGAGATTGAGTCCCATGTCAGGCTCCTCACTCAGAGGAGAGTCTACTTGTCTCTCTCTCCCTCTGCCTGTCCCCTAGCTCATGCTTCTCGGTCTCTCTCTCAAATAAAGAAATAAAATTTTTCTTGTAAATAAATAAGATCTTTTAAAGAAAAGATGTTCAACACCATCAATGCAAATCACAACCACAATGAAATATAACTTCAAACCTATTAAGACAGCTATAATAAACAACAACAAGGAAAAATAAGTATTGGAAAAGATGTGGAGAAACCGGAACATTAATATTTTTGGTGGAAATGTAAAATGGCATAACACTTGTGGGAAAAGTCTTGCACCTACCAAAAGGTTAATCACAGAATGACCATGTAACCTTTAATTCTAAGGCATATATTGAAAAGAATTGAAAACACTCAGGCAAGTACCTGAGCATACATATTCACAGGAACACTATTCACAGTAGCCAAAAAGGCTGAAACAATCCAAATAAGTGTCCATTAAAGGGCAAATAAATAAGTAGATGGTAGTGTTATGTATATGGTGAAATACTTCTCAGCCAAGAAAAGGATGCCACATCATGGATGAATCTTGAGACATTATGATACATGAAAAGATCCAAATACAAAGGGTCTCAGGTTATATAATTCCATGTACATGACATATCAAGAATAGATAAATCCACACAGAAAGTGATTTGGTAGTCGTGAGGGGCTGGGGGGAGGGAAGATTAAGGAGTAATTGTTTAATAGGCATAAGATTATCTTGTAAAATGATGAAAAGGTATTAGAACTTATTTAAGTGATAGTTGCAGAACACTGTGGATGTATAAACGCTATAGAAATGTACAGTTTAGGGATGCCTGATGGCTCTGTCAGTTAAACATCTGACTTTGGTTCAGGTCTCAGGGTCCTGGCATACTCAGGCTCCCTGCTCAGCAGGGCATCTGCTTCTCCCTCTTCCTCTGCCCTTACACCCACTTGTGTGCTCTCTCAATCTCTAATAGATACATAAAATCTTAAAAAAAAAAAACGTACATTTTAAAATAATGAATTTTATGTTCTGTGGATTTCACCCCAATAAGAAAAAAAGGAAAAATTATGTATGGTTTATTTGAAATTCAAATTTGATTGAATATGCTGGATTTTATCTGACAGCCTAACTGTATTATATTATATGTATCACTTACTCAATGCTATAAAAGTAGGCATTTAGTGCATTATTTTTTAAACAGCAAAGTTTATTATTGTCAGTTACTCTTTTCATCACTGAAAATAAGACAATGATTCCTCTGGTTTTAACAGTCATTTTTGCTTTTCAGAAATGTGAACAGCAACAAAGAGCAGAGGTGAAAGATCCCCATGTTTACACAGAAATGATAAAAAAAAAAAAACTGTATAAAAGTTACCACTCTCTGTTTGATTTTTCTATTATTTAGAAATCACTATTCTTATCCCCCTTCCTGTATTCCTACGCATCATATCTTATTTTCATTACCAATGCAGCATCAGATAAACACTACTTAAATTATTTTAAACTTTCATTTTACTTCCAGATGATTTTCTCCAGTCACAGCATCTGTGATTTTTAGATCTATTGCTTTTTGATGTATATAATGTAATGCAACAAGACAACTCAAAAAGGAAGTGACGGCAAGACAAACAGAAAATTGAAGTATTTATTTTCCTTTTTCTTTTAATTTAATAGAAGTGACCTTACTGATAGTTTCTTTTTCCAGCCAAATAGAAAAGATAGCTGTGATTTTTGCAATCTCTTTACAACAGAACAAAACAAAGCCCAGAAGAAATGCCTGTGTACATAAGCTAAGCCCCAAGCACTGAGATGTTTATTAGATGGAGGGCTGGGGTTACATGACAAGCATCTTAAAACATGATTTGAAATGAGGCTTAGTGAATTTTCCCTGCAAGATGATCCTACTAATAGGAGGGCAACATGGATCAAGCACTCTCTGCCCACTGTGGAAGCAGGGCTAGGTGAAAGTGAGTACCGGCTTAGTGGAAACTGCAGTATTCAAAGAGTGCCAACTGTGGATTTAAAATGAGAAAGAGATGAGCTCAGCAAGTCAGAGAGATCAAATCCTCTGGTTCCTTTAACTCCAGGAAGACTTACAAAAATAATTTTTTTTTTAAATAATTCCTGAACACAGTGGAGTTAAATTTGAATTTTATAGACCCTTGAAAATGGGCTTGATTTCAGTGAGTTAACATACTTATTTTGCATTTCCATTTCTCATAATCTCTGTGGGCTTGGTTATAATGTCAGAAAAGTAGCCAAATGTCTGTCCTATATTTAAATACAGAAGTCATGCATCTTTACTACATTAATCAATGTGTCTCTTTCTCTCATGCACAATATATTTTGTGGAGTACGGAAGTTTTTTGTTTTGTTTTGTTTTTTTCACTAAAAAGGAGTTTAAATTAATAATTTAGTGTTCCATACAGTAACTATCAAAAGCGAAGTAGTACAATTCACAATATTGGCTTATATAAACTTTTTGAACATTGCAATAAATTGCTTCTTGGGAAATCAGGTCATGTTATGTCCTTTCATAAGAATAAAGACTTGCATATATCTTAGTTAAATTCAGGTAGAGCTCATGTAGTACACAACATTGCATTTTTAAACAGTAATGGCCACGAGCTGTTCTTCCTAGAAAGGGTGATTTGAAGTACCATGGCAGTGCAAAACCAGGGAACATAATTCTGACACATATTCTGATCAGAAAATAACTTCTTTCAGAGAGTGCTTAACATTCCCTTCTCATTCCCATAACAACAGAAAGAATGCTGATGCTACTTAGCAAACCCAGGCTCCAAAGTAAAAGCAGGGGCTAGAACTATAATGATACAGAACTAGAATGATAGTGATCGCTCTTAGGGGTAAAACAAACAAAAGCCACCATGTTGAACAATGCAAGACAGATCCCTTAAAATACGGAATCGAACTCATTAGATTTGACTCAGCACATAGGGTTAGCGGTGTCTCTTACCATGCCACATCCTGTTATCCAAAGCCTGCCTCTATTTTGGTGGTAAGGCCACAACGACAAACTAAACAACCAGGAAAAGAGGCTGCTCAGAGACTTCAATCACATTAGACAGAGTTGTAATAAAGAAAAATAACAATTGTAGAAAATACTTCCATTAGCTTCAGAAGCCTGGGGTGGAGGTCTAGTCTCTGTTTGCCTAAATGGTTTAGGATTGAGAAGGACAGAATGATGAATGTGCAGAGACAAAAACTGCTCTTTGTGGCTAAAACCTAGGGGGTGTGTAAGGAGTGGGGGAAGGAGATGTTGAAAAAAGGGAGGCCACCTTGAGAAATTCCATATGCTGTGTGAAAGAAAATATGATAATAACATGGAGTCGTTGAAATTTTAAATCAAGAAATTGACTTGAATTAATCTGTACTACAGAAAATGGAGAAGATGGTGGAGTTGTGTGTTAGCAGCAACAACAAAACAATGATAAAACCTGTATAATGTCACTGGAGATAGAGATCAATGAAAACACTAGTATCATAGAATTTAGTGAGTGGTTAAACACAGGGACAGGTGAAAGGAGAGTCAAAATGTCATCTTGGTTTCTGAATTGGTCAACTAACTGGAGATTGGTATAATTGTCTGACATAGGGCAACCAGAAGAGAAGCAGGTTAGTTTGGGACATTTATAGCACAGAGCCTTCGAATCAATTAGTTTAGGACACTTAGAGCCCAAGTTTGGGACTTGTAAGTGATGCCTGTGGTTCACACAAAGTGAATTGATTCAGAGGCTTGGTGCTCTAAGTGTGGACTAAAATCTCAAAGGATTAAAAATACAGAGGTTTATTGTTCACTTATACCTGTTCATTGTGGATAAGAGGTGTTTTTTGAATTCCAGATGATTACTTATTTCAGTGAGAACCATTCCTTATTGAAATGTTTCATGGAAAGAGAATCAGAGGCTCAGATGATTCTTGCATCAGGCATAGTTTTAGGGGCACCATGATTATGGTATCGGTGCACGGTGTTTTAGAAGAAACCTGGCCTGGCATCATCAATTATATTTTTTTTTATTTTTTTTTTTTGTTTTTTTTTTTTTTAGATTTTATTTATTTATTTGATGGAGAGTGAGCGACAGTGAGAGAGGAAATACAAGCAGGGTGAGTGGGAGAAGGAGAAGCAGGCTTCCCGCTGAGCAGGGAGCCCACTGCAGAACTTGATTCCAAGACACTGGGATCATGACCTGAGCCGAAGGCAGATGCTTAATGAATGAGCCACCCAAGCACCCCATCTGCATTCTTATAAGCTTCTATTCCAGTCCCATTGTCATTATACTTTTTCTGCATGAGTCACAATAGTTCTTAAGAGAGGGATACTCTGCTCTTGTAATGCAAACTCAGCAAAATATTTTCTATGTTTAAAAATCTAAAAGTAAAACTTTATAATTTGCATTCACAATTTCAAGCAATTGTTTAAAAGTAAAAACTTTGAACTTTTACTGACCTACTATGAGTGTCCAGGCTCCATCTCACAGTTTTCAAGAATTAGAGTTAGCCCAAAGTACTTAGACCCTGGAATTCATGCTGAATTACCAGACAAGATTTCCTTATCTGTCAAGTAAAACTCTTTTTTTGGAGTGTTGTTCAATTCCAGTGTACTTGACTTGAGAGAAGCTCAGTGCAGAGGTGTTATTATTAATGTTGAACATTCGAATGGACGTATTCAAATTTCAGACATCTTTTCTTCCAGGAGTCTTCAGCATTGCTATATAATAATCTCTTTTCCAAAGGCCAGCTATGCATTAACAGAGTACCATGGACCAGTTACTAATCCAAGGGAGCAGAACATTGCACTATTTACTAATGCCAGAGGTAGACCCCAAATACTTCTGATCATTGCATAGTGTAAGAGTCACCAAGGTAAAACAAACAATGAAACAAAGAAACACAAAAAACACAGGCAAGCACTGAATGGAAGCTTTATTTACATAGAGAAGAGACATAGCAAGATCAGCTTCAATATGGGTATTGGTCTCTGATGACTATCGGGTTTTCTTAGCAACTGACACAAGGCAATTTGCCTATTTGCCTGGACACACTCTCTGAAGCCCCATGCTTTGCAATGCTGACCTCTTCCCCATGGAATCTGAAATACTGAAAGCACGGGGCTTGCCTGAGCACCATGGACATATATCTTTTCACAGAACACAGGAGCATACAGTGAGCTAGAAATAGGGAAAGATATGCCCACACAAGGCAATAAACTGGGTACAGGCTCTGTGTGTTCTTTATGTCTTCGTAAGAAAAGTGTTCCAGGCCCAATACCTATTTTTATGTAGTTAAACAGAGGTCAAAATACTGTGCATGTGGAATTGTATTTCCCAGTCATATCCTATGTGAATACTACGAGAGTTCTTTTAAGATACACAGAAGACCTCCATTAGAAAGACGTGTGAATCAGGGTCTGATCCTTCCTCACTGATCTGAGAAGTTAAATAAATTCCATTCATCAGTTTTTCATTCCTAAAATGAGGATCCTATCCAAATGCAAAGAGTTATTGTGAAAACTAAGTGTGCTAATTCATGGTAAATGCTTAGAATTATGACTGCCACAGAGTAAGGGCTAAATAAAATTTATTGCTGTTATTATTATAATTATGGTTAATATTAAAAGTGTGGTCACTTGTCTTTCAAATAAAAACTAGAATATCTCAAAATGATTATTCCTGGTTAAATAGGATCTTGTAGAGGATGATTGGTCATAAACATCAATGGAGTAAGTAGTTGCAAATTTTATATTACACTATTATTATTAGTCATGAATTTATTAATATTATTTTACTAGTTTAAGTTTTATTTATTTATTCCCTACACCCCTATGCTTGTGGTATAGCATCCCCCATGCTATTATATCATTACCTATAAATTACCACAAATCTTTAGTCTTTGGAGCTAAGAAGACACAGAAACAAAAAAAAAGAAATTCCAAATATTATTTCTAAAACTAGTTATTGGTAAACTGTGCTCCCTATGAGATTTATATGCATATTTTGGAAATGAATTTGTCTATCCACATATTTTAATTTTTCTGTTTTCTTCTGTCAAATTAAGATAATAGTTTATAGATAAATCTAATTTTTGGTTGTAACCTATAAATTTGCCTAGATTATTTAATTTTGAAATATTCAATGAGTTTTTTTTAAAGATTTTATTTATTTATTTGACAGACAGAGATCACAAGCAGGCAGAGAGGCAGGCAGAGAGAGAGGAAGGGAAGCAGGCTTCCTGTGGTGCAGAGAGCCCAATGTGGGACTCGATCCCAGAACCCTGAGATCATGACCTGAGCCAAAGGCAGAGGCTCAACACACTGAGCCACACGCGCCCTGATATATTCAATGATTTGAAAAAACTACAATAATTATTATGTACTATTACTGGATATTCAATAGTATAATTTTGTAAGTATAGAAAAATTATTATTATTTATTTATTTATTTATTTGTCAGAGAGAGAGAGGGAGAGAGCAATCACAGGCAGACAGAGTGGCAGGCAGAGGCAGAGGGAGAAGCATGCTCCCTGCCGAGCAAGGAGCTTGATGTGGGACTCGATCCCAGGATGCTGGGATCATGACCTGAGCTGAAGGCAGCCGCTTTACCAACTGAGCTACCCAGGCATCCCGCATAGCAAAATTATTGACATACAAAATTATTGACATACAAAAAATATTGACATGCAAAATTATTTTTAAAAAAGTAACTTAAAGTGATTTTGAATAGTACTATGAATTAAAAGTATGAAGTATTTTTAAATATAACAAGTTCAGAAATGTTTGAGATCAATCCAAAATATAACATCTTATTAGACAAAAATAGATATAAAATGTAAAAACCTACATTTTTCAATAGGAAATATGGTGAGGACTATCAATAAAGTTTTTTTGTTGAAGGGAAAGACATAAAGAAATATGAGTCAGGAAAAAGCAAAGTGTGAAGAATATTTTAGAATGCAGTGAAATGTGATTTTTGAATAAGTGGCCTACAATGCAGAAGATAGTGTAAAGTGACTCATTGTCCCATTGTATATTGACGCGTAACTGAGTTCTATAATAATCTTCTTCACATACTAGAGGCTAGATTAGTTATCATCTGAGGAGACCCTGAACTGTCAGGAGAAATTCAGTATAAGAGGGTTTTTTGTTTGTTTGTTTGTTTGTTTTAACTTTTCAAAAGCAGATCCAGGTCTTTCAGCGTGGAATGCTTATATGGCCGTCAAGTGAAGAGATGGAGACTCCTCCAAGAATAACTGCTGGGAAACTAACTCACTCAGAATTTATAAAACTTACCTAGAAGCTCAGTGAAATTTAAACTCAAACAATAAATTACAGTTTAGAATGTTGAGCTATAAAAGAAGAAATGTTGGTAGACATCATAAACTACCCAATCATTCTCATTCCTAATGACATTGATGGCCAGCATCAGACGAAGAAGCCAAGGTCATTTGACTTCAATCTAGGAAAATCACTGGTCAATCAGAGCTGTACATAAATGTTCATCCATCATCCAGGGCCAGTAAATCCAGCCCCTAAGGGGGAAAATATTTCATACCTAGCAAATATTTACTCAAAAATGAATATTTGTGGTTGTAGATAAAAGCTTTAAACTTAGGTATACTGAAATTTTATTTTAACTAGAAAAAAAGTTATTAGGTAACAAGTAAATTTTTTTTTTCCAGTGTAGGTATAATGTCTAGAGAAGTCAGATTTTATCTTAAGAAAGAATGGCTTATTTTGTAAGTAAAAAATGGGTGCTTAACGTTTGCTGTTTTCTGTTTTACAAAATTTTAGAAAATATGCAAAAACCTCTGTCCTAGGGAATTTAGCTTGTTTAAAGACTGTGAAGAAAAAAAAATCACCAAAAAAGAAAAAGAGTATATGAAATTAACATTAACATGAGTGTACTACAAAATGAAGTTGGAGAAAAGATTTGTTGTATGAAGACTTCAAATTTATTTTAAGAACAATAGCAAATAACAATGACTTATTCTTCCTGAACTTTCATTCTAAATATGGAGAATGCTGGGATTGGTAGGGAGAAAAATAGGAGGCTATTTCAGTAAGCAAGAGATTAGGGGCTTGGAACAGTAAGTACAGAGAATTAAAAAAAAAGGTAATTGACACACAAGAAAAACCATTTGGACAAGTCAATACTTTTTAGCTGAGAATGGAAATTGAGGCTACATATTTTGTTAAACACAAAGTGATTCTTTTAAAGACAAAACCTGAACAATGTTGAGCACAATCCATACATTTCCAATAAGTAATCAAACATAATGCACACTTCATTAGAGATAGCAGGTGAAAAGATAAAATGAATCAATAAAGCAAATGATAAAACAAAGTCATTAAGCAATCAATGAAAGTTAAGTGCAAACTAATAAGACATGCATAAACATGGATTTGCAAGAAGAAGCTGTGATGAGCAACCACTGATTAAAAAATCTAGAACAGCTAATCCTTACTTGTGCCCAGTTATTTCTCCATTTATGAACCCTGTGATTATATTAGGTCTGCCATAATAATCCAGGATGACCATCTTATTTTAAAGATTAGCACTATTCCATCTGTAATTTTAATTCTCCCTCACCATAAAGTATAACATTCACAAATTCTGGGGAGTAGGAAATGGGCATTACTGGGTGGAGGTGGGCAGTAAGTGGTAATATTATACTGCCTACTACAATTATTTAGGATAGGTAAAACAGTTATGCTTTTATTTGAGGGAAACAAAGCAGTGGAAATGGAAACACTGATTTTTTTTTTTTTTTTCCTAAATGAACATCTAATTGAATGAGATAAGGTTAAGAACAGAGATGCAGGGCTTATTTTTGCAAAGGAGAGAATCTATCCCTTAAAGATCTCTTACCTACTATATTTAGACAACCATATCAAATACCATCAATTATCCTGAATAAAACATTTTATTTTTGACTCGAGTAATAAATAAGTATTAATTATTGACCACTTATTTAGATAACTGTCAAAATAATTTATTAATGAACATTTACTTTTTAAATTTTTAACTAGGTTTTATTTTGTTTTTTAAATTTTTTTATTATGTTCAGGTGAACATTTACTTTTTTAGACTAAGCACTGTGAGTAAAAAGATATAAAAATTTGCTTTAAGATATTTACAAGTTTACAGAAATATTATTTAGTTAAAGTAATTATGCAAAATCACATAAAGAAGAAATTTTAATTCTATTGAAAATACACAACAGCCACAACTCTAAATCCTTAGCCTTTAAAGAAAGGAAATACATGGCAGTTGTTATATTCAATTTCAACCATTGTAAGGCACTTGTAATTCCTTGTACACCGCATCTACGACAGAAAATGATGTATGTTTCACAGGAAACTTGCTAAGCTCCATCATCATACACTAAATGGCACAAATGAAGACAGCATGGTAGAACCAATAATGGTCCACAGAAGTGCCCATGCCCTAATCTGTGATGTCTGTGAATATGTATGGTACATGGATAAAGGAACTTTGCTAATTTAAAGGAAAAGAGCTTTAAATACAGGGACAACTCCGGATTAACCAGGCGAGCTCTTAAAGATAGGGAACTCTCTCAGCCTAGAGATGTTAAACGTGGAAAAAAGTGGAGTCAGAGAGATTCCATGTGTGGAAATAATTTGATGCATCGTTGTTGAATCTGAAATAGTGGTCAATGTGCACAAGGACTAGAGAGAGGTTTCCAGAGCTAAGGGAAGCCATCAGCTGACAGACACCAAGGAAGCAGGGAGCTACTTCTATAACTTCAAGGAACCAGATTTTGCCAACAGCCTAAGTAAGCACAGAAGTGAATTTTCACCAGATCCTCCCCCTGCCAACCCAGCCAAACAATGACTTGATTTTGGTCCTGTGAATTATCAAAAAGAAAAATTAGGCCAAACTAGACTTCTGGCTGACAGAGCTATAAAAGAGTAAATTTGTGTTGCTGTAAACTTCTAAGTTTAAAGACTAACATCTTGAAATAAAAATAAATTGATTTAAATAAAATATATAAATTGAAACATACTTAATAGAAGTATAACCATCAAATGGAATAATACCCAACAATAAGAAAGAACCATTTACGGATGCAGACAACAAAAGAGGTTAATCTCAACAACATCATGCTGAGTGAAAGAAGCAGAAACAAAAGTACATACTGTGTAATTCCATTTATAAGAAATGCTAGAATGTGCAGAAATTATCTGTGGTGATATAAAACAGACCATAGGTTGCCAGCATTGGGAAAGAGAGTGATTTTGATGGCAAAAGGGCATAAGCAAATACTATGAAGTGAAAGAAATATTCCATATCTTGACTGTGGTTCTGGTTACATGGGAGGATAGATATACAACTAAAATATGTATGCACGTATACCTAGAGGTTTCTCTATTTTTGTTATTTCACTCCCCAAATCCCTCTCGACAGTGCAAAAAGAATATCTAGTCTAAATTGTAAGTCAAATCATTTTAATTCATGCTTTAAAAGTATTCAGTATCTTGTCTCTCAATCCCTTTAAAAAAGATTTTTTTTCATCTGCTTTCTCCATACCTGCAACACTCAAGTAATAGACATGATTTCATTTATTTGAAATAAGTGATGTCTCCTCATCACTTGGGTCTCCTTTCTAGACAGCCAAATACATAGGAAAAATGCTTAAGTTTTAATCATCTCCCTCATTTCTTTTGTCCTTTCACTGCATATATCATGGCTCGTATTTACATCTTTCTTAATTAACCGTAACCGCAGTGTACTTCACAGTAATTTCAGTGAGTCAAAGCATTGGTTCTGCATTTTTCTCAGCAATATATATTGAGCGCTTAACACATTGCCTAGCATATACTTTTCAAAATATAGTTGATTTAATTAAGAAAAGGATAAATGAGAAAAATAAATGCATTAACACAAGGAAATATATTTTTATTTTAATTATTCTCAACTCTTTTTTTTTTTTTTTAAGCTATCATCTTTTTATTTTTTTCTTTAGAGAGAAAGAGCCTGAGAGATTGCATGCAAGCACACAGGTAGGGTGGGGGGAGGGACAGAAGGAGAGTGAGGGAATCTTAAGCATGTTCCATGCTGCATGGGTTCAATTTCTGGACCCTGAGATCATGACCTCAGTCAAAATCAAGAGTCTGATGCTCAAACCATCTAAGTGCCCAGGTGCCCCTGAGCTATCTCATCTTACTTATAATTTATCTGTGTAAGTAACAAGCACCTTTTGGGCAGAAGTGATACCGTATGTCTTTATCTTTTTATTTCTCAATGTAGAAATTAATTATTAATTTCAAGTGATTCATCACCGAGGGAATAATGGAATTGGAAAATGATAAAATTAACCTAATTATTTTAAAGAACATGATTATCTTTGTTATGCCTTAAATATGGGGTAGTGAACTGTTGTCTGCTAGTGTTACAAGAGTGTAACTTTTAGAAATATTTTTTAAATTCTTAGAAAAAATAAAGAAAAAAAATCTGCTTAAATTTTTATTAGTTATATGCTTTTTAAACTATGCTTGTAAGGGTTGTTTAATTAGTTGCTTTAAAGGAGTTTTATATATTACATTTTCTATAATACAGTTATATTGTCAAATGTTCAAGATACCTTGTTTATATACATACTAAGTTTCATTGTCATCTACCTTCAAGTGTAAGGTATTCATGCATTAGGTAATGGTAATATTCCCTGAAGAATCTCAGCGATTATGCAGACAATGATAATGACTATAATGTTCTTTTGACAAGGAAATGTCATACCATAAATGTGTCATTTAGAATTCTTCATTGAATAAGGTCATCACTGAGAGAGAATTTTTGTTTCCCTTTTTAGAAAATGACCTCATAAATGATTTCAAGTTTCTATGTTCTGATATAAATGGCACTTCTTACTAAAACATGAACTTTTTGTAGGTCACTCATGAGCAATCCTGCAAATAGGATCTCTGGACACTATGGCCATAGGTGCCAATACTTTCCCAGGAGAACACAATCATAACAGGGCAAAAATATTAATCAGAAAAGGCTTTAAGAGTGTGCATATAGGGGTGCCTGGGTGGCTCAGTGGGTTAAAGCCTCTGCCTTCGGCTCAGGTCATGATCCCAAGGTCCTGGGATCGAGCCCCACATTGGGCTCCCTGCTCAGCGGGGAGCCTGCTTCCTCCTCTCTCTCTCTCACTCTGCCTGCCTCTCTGCCTGCTTGTGATCTCTATCTGTCAAATAAATAAATAAAAAACAATCTTAAAAAAAAAAGAGTGTGCATATAGTGTGGTACCAATCTATTATTTTAAAACTATTTGTTGTGTCCTTAATATGATCCAGGAATGACTAGGTGCAGAAGACTTTTTTTTTTTTTTTTTTTTTTGGAAAGCCAACAGTAAGAAAAGAATTAGTTACTATTAGAATAAGTGATGTGAATAAGAAATGAGATATTTTTTGAGAACATACCTAAGATAGCCTTAGGGAAGATGCAACAAGTTTGTAAAGAAACTCTTTTATTGGAAAGTACTATTGTAACCTTCATTCTACATGATGAATATAAATTATGTATGTGGAGATAAGGGGTGGGATGGGTGCCACTGTGAAAGTCATGAAGCAGTGCCTAAAAAAAAAAAAATAAAATAAAATAAAAAAATAAAAAAAATCACAGAGGTATTGAAAGTACCAGATAATCTAGATTTAAATTAAATAAGTGAATTATTGGAGGCCTCTAACTTTAGACATATTTTATGTACACTTTTATTAATAATAACTTGAGTTAATATAATGCCAGTTTGAAACAGTGATAGCTGAACTCTGTTGTTCTGAGATTCCAATTTGAAAGCTTTATTACCAAAAATTCTTCAGCTCATCTACTTATGATTTTTTACTATAACTCCTAAGGTAGAATTTGCATATGGTAAAATGCACCCTTTTTAAGAGCACTGTTTTATAATTTTCAACAAGTATTCCTACTCAGGTAAACAGTGTTGCATTCACAGTATACAAATATTCATCACCAGTGAGGTTTCCCTCCTGCTCTGTGAAGTTATGAGTCCGTAGGAGGTAATTCTCCATGGGACTCTTACATTTTTTCATATCATGCAAGTGCGGTATTGACTGTCCTTTGTTTCAGATTAAATTTTCAAAGATGTTTTTAGAGCAAACAGCCATGGAGCAAAGGAAGAGTATGTCTTTCCAGAGTAAATGGCTGATGGTTTAATGTCCAGTATGATAAAGGTAATGTATTCCACCAGGGGAAAGGATGGTCATGTATATTGCCCATTATAAAGATTCAGGTTCCCTAAGCTTAGTTTCCCTCTCCTGTAACAAAGGAGTGTCTGCAGATGCCATCTGACCCATGTCTTACAGCCATGTGGGAATTTAGGCTCAGGAAACTAGGCTAAAATGCTGATACTCCACCTACTGATATGTGAATATGGCAAATAAAAAACTGAACTTCATCTCTGACGCTGGAGACCTCTTTCTTCTACCAGTATTCATGAGTCTATGGCAGGCTGAACTGTTAGTGTATAAGCAGGTAAAGTCTCAAATATTTCATAGTCTTTGACAGTTTGATGATAATGACAGGACGCTGAAAGAAATATGGCTTTCCAGAAAAGCAAGTTTGAGGACCTTTTAGACCAATTATTGGGATTTGAAGGAAAGTCAGGGAACAGGTAGTGAACATACTGGTCAGGTTGTATACTCAGTCAGGCAATACACTGTCCTTGAGTTTGTTCTCTGGTGAGCAGGAACTGGGAAAACGGATGTGGCAGATTATTGGAAGAAGGTTCAACACAAATGTTGCAAAATGTCACTTTGGCTGTGTTTACTTTCCTTGAAATCTGAGGTCTTTCTTGATAGTTTGACTGGGAAGAGTCCTATGTAGAAAAACGCTGGTGAGATGTGAATTGCTCCCCAACTTCTTCCCTCTCTCTATCCAGGTGGTTGAACAGAATTAATATACAATCTCATAGGAAGAAAGGGAAGTCACAGGCTTGACACTGACTTAAAATATGTAAGGGTATAATAGATGCAGTATGTTAATTTCACACCCCTCTGTGGCTAGGGGGAAAGGCTAACAGAACTGAAGGATTACAGTGGATTATCGCCTACTGAATTAATCTGTTTCTATTATAATTCTGATTGTTTTGGACACTGATTATAACAGAACTATTAAAAAAAAAAAAAAAAAAAAAAAAAAAAAAGAAGGTACTTGGCTTTTTTTGAACATTTCCTGCCAGAAATGGCCAGCAATCCCTGTACTGTTGGTTGAAAGATCACTCCAAACTTTGCTGTGAAAGAGAAGAGAAGGCAAGGGGGTTAATGCTCAGAGATAAAGACCCTTTGCTCTTCTTTGCTCCTGCTTCTATTGGTCCTTCAGGATAATCACAAATCCTTATCACTGTTTCTCAAGCAGATGATGTGTGACAAGGGGTCCTACTGAAACTAGGAGGATCTGTTTACATGAAATATGATATGCTAATCTGTGCATTGTACTCAACATAGCCTAAGGGACAGTGCATACACCTCTTAGATCACAGGGCTGCTGTTTGGGCTAAGAAAGCTTCAGGAAGGCAGTTCTCCAAGGCATTCCAATGGCAGAGTGGTCCACAGGCCTCAGCCTTCCAAAAGCCCACCCCCTTCTCTGATACCTTCCCTGCCCTCCAGGGGCATCTGTGTTACATTTTAGCAAGTCAGGTATTGAGGCTGATTTCATACTCTACATTAACCCCAACAATCGCTAACATCTTTGTCATATCCTTATCAATAGAAGATGATGATCACCTTGCATTTACTTGGCAAGATACCCAATATAATATTCTGGGTGGAACAGAATTTAACATGTGATTCTACACTCTAGTGTCTAAACTCCTCAAATTTAACTAATAGGGTTCACAGTTAGAAAAGGAGGTTACTGTGGTTTTATGGGTTGTTTCTTTTGGCTAATTGAATATAATTTTGTGGTTGCTTTGACATCGGAATATGTCTTAGGCACTTCAGTGTTCTTGACAGTTCTCTTACCATCTTTCTAAGGTAAGGGAGAGATTAAAAAGGAGTCTGAATTTAGGTATCAGCAGTTTTTTTTTTTTTTAACTTTATGTATTATTGCCACTCTGTTCTTATTAGCTAATTCTATAGTCCTATTGCAAAGTAAAGGTTTAATCTCTCATTTCTTCCTATATGTTAATAAGTAGGAAAACTTTAAAGGGGTATGGAACAAAGTTACATAGCTAGCTAGGAATAATAACTTCATATTTTCATATTTTGTGGTTTGTGGGGGTTTTTTGAAGGTTTTATTTATTTATTTTAGAGAGAGAGAGAGTGAGCACATGCAGGGAGAGTGGCAAAGGGAGAAGCAGGTTTCCCACTGAGGAGGGAGCCCAACATGGGGCTCTATCCCCCCGCATCCTTGGACCCCGGTATCATGATCTAAGCTGAAGGCAGAGGCTTAACCTACTGAGCCATCCAGGCACTATGGTTTGTGGGTTTTAATCATGATTGCCATGATAGAACAGTGACCTCCCAAAAATGTTCACCTGCTAATCCCTAGAACCTGTGAATATGTTACAGTACATGGTTTAGGAGAATTAAAGTAACAGACAGAAGTTAGTCTGCTATCAACTGACCTTCAACTAGGTAAAATACCCTGGATTATCCTTGTTGATCCAATGGACTAAAAGGAGTTCTTCAATGTGGAAGAGGGTGGCAGGAAAATGCAATAGGGAAAAGGCTTGATTGGCTGACCATTGCTGACTTTGAAGATGGAAGGGGGATGGATGTGGGCAACCTGTAAAAGCTGGGAAAGGCAAGAAGATAGATTCACCTCTAGGCCTTCAGAAAGGAGTGCAGCCCTGCCAACACTTTGGTTACAGCCCAAGAAAGTCCATTCTAGATGTCTGATTTTTCAGAACTGTAAAATAATATATATATGTTGTTTTAAGACACTAAGTTTGTAATAATTCATTGCAGAAGCAATAGGAAACCAAAACATACTCTTAATACTCTTACATGGAGGTTATAACCTTCAAATCCGATCTGTGAAGTTCAACATCTACAAAGTTATGGTTAAGTAAAACTTATATTTGATCATATTAATTAAGTTGCTGTGTGTGTGTGTGTATGTGTGTGCATGTGTTCATGGGCATGCATTATGCGGATCTTTTGGGTTGTGTGTATAAAGTAAATTATTTTGAAGCTATTTTAATATTGCAGTTAATGATTTTTCTATAGCATAGCTGTGGAAATAAATAATAATAGAAGTATATATAACTATTATATATTAGATCAGTATTAGTATGACTAGTGAATTTTACATTGTCTTCCCAAGTCCTGTTATCCAATGACAATGAAAAGAAAGTGTTGAGAGAGACTGAAGTACTAACGATATTTCCTAGGCAACTGGCTTGAACACTGATTGATGGAGATTCAATACAGAGACAAAGGACTCACATTTCAATCAAAATAGTTTAAGAACTGGGTAATTTAGTAATAATAATTCAGTATCTTATTTAAAATTGGCGTGAATTAAATGTACAAAGGTTAAAAACCTCTATCATACTGTTTGGGGCTTTGGTTTTCCTTGATGGAAAACAAAAACACTGCATCTAAATTCATGTTAAGTGGAGTTAACTAAGGAGATGAGATCTAGATGAAATGGATGTAGAAATCTGCTCAAATAATGAATACAAGGGATCTCTGTTCTTATTCATTTGGGTAAGTATACCCTATGAGAAAAATATGCCAGAACATGTGAGGATGAATATTATGGTCTCAAATCATTAAAATCACCATTGATTCAGACTAATTCAGGAAAATATCCAAGTTATAGAGAAACAGGTACTGAGCTAACTGAAAGATTATCAGTTATGCAACTAATAACTAAGTGAATATGAGAAACATTCTAAATACTGCTTTTTCTCATCTTTAAAGTGAGAAATAAGCTAGAGTACCTGTAAGACCCTTTAAGTTCTGCCACACTTTTTAACAGTGGTTGTCTCATTTAGCACTATAAAAATAACCCATGCTCTAGGATTATGTAAATCACTTCTAAAATGTCTTACATAAATGGGAGAACTAATATTAAAGGACTTCTAAAAATGGTCATTTTCATTTTAATTAGTGAAAACATACAAGTAAAAATTAGCTTGAAAAATATCTATTTATTCCCGTTTTCACTTTTTTCCCCTGAAGTGTTTTTTAAACTATAAAATTATAATACAAATTAAGATTCATTTTCAAAGCATCCATCCTCACTTGGCATTGCCTTTCATCTGAGGATCTAAGAGCATTTCACATCTTTTCATGATTCGCCAGAGGCTGACAATGAGTCCAATCTCTACTCACTTCTGTGAAACCATCTGCCTCGTTTTGAAGGAACACTCAACTTCACTACTGTGGGGTAAAATTCCTGACCTGTTATTCTAAAAACAAAGCATCCAATTACTCAGCAGTTACTGTCCTAATAGTTTTACTGTCCCAGCTGGTTAGGAACATATCTGAAGAAAAAAATTACCTTTGTAGCATGATTTCTAAAACTTCTAATAATCAAACACAGAATTAAATGGGACACTGTGATTATTTCTTTATTCTTTTCCTTAGGGATCTTTTATTATTTTCCAATAGTCAGTACTTCTTTTTATAATAATTATCATTTATATTGGTATCTTCTTTTTTGATATGTGAATAGTGACTTTATTTTTTTCAAATGTCCTTGGAGCCATTCTTACTGCTTTTTGGCCTGAGATATTTATTAAGATGACTTCAACCTTTCTACATATAAAATTAATTCACTGGGGTAGAAAAATACTGACATTCAACTTTTCTTTTGCTTTTCCACTTGTAACCCCAGGAAAGCACAGAAGGATATATTTGCTATCCTCTGCCTGGTTATACTATCTTCTTGTTTTTGTTATTTAACATGCTTTTTAAAGTCTAGCTAGGAAACAATAGTAATTAGAATCTTTGATACATATTAAGTACTTGACTCAGTTATTATTTATTGTTACTCATGATATACATATGATGTGATATGCTCTAATATAATATATTAGAAATATTCATACAAATAGGATATTCCCTATTCATAAACAATTGATATTATGAGGTAGGAAAGGAAAAATGGTGGAATAGTATTTTATCATACAAAATCATTATCCAAGAAAAATATTTCACTTTACAAGAATGGCAAAAATAGTAAAAGTAATGGTAGTGCATGTATAATCAAAGTCATTATAAGAGCTGCATGTGATAGAAACCATGCCACTCCTTAACATGATTTTGCTTATTAATTTCACCCATGATAAAGGAATTTAATTAAGAATTAGAATTGTGGATTCCTTTTATTTCTGTGCTGAGAACTCAGAAAATCCAGTAAATCTGAATCTTTTGTAGCCCAATTTTAAAACTGGATATCAGTAATCTCACAAATTCAGATGGCTTTTATGAGAAAGAGTGATTTCATATGCAAGCATTTCACACACTGTAAGGTAATATACAAATTTAAAAAGCTCTAGTAGAGTTATTAACAAAAATTTATGGAACCCTCTGTTAGATGCAAATATGAACCAGGAAGCCACAAAAGGAGGGGGTGTATAAGAACAGATTATATCTGTTATACATACATAACTGAGGTTATGCAATGTAAAATTCTCTGCAAATGTTTACATAGACTAATGCCATTGTTAAATTCTATATAAAAGATGTGATGAAACTGTTTTTCTCCTATAAGTCAGGAAAGTCACATTGTAAAACATTTAGAAGGGAGAACAGAGAGAAGCTGAAGTTGAAGGCAATGGGTTTCAGAGAGAAGCTGAAGATATCAAGGGCTGAAGAAGAGATCTAAGAGGCTAAACTGAGACAAGTTTCTAAAGTCCAGCAGGGAAGTCCAGGCTTTCTGGAGCAGGGAACTGGTCTCAGGATGAGAGCCTGGGGCTGACATGGTGAGTGGAAGGTGGCCTTCAGATACATTGTGTGTGCATGTGTCCCAGACATCAGCTAAGACAGACACAGTCCTCTTCCGTTGCTTCATAAAGAGTATCACTCCATATTGTAAGGACCCCAATAAATACTGTTAAAAGAACCTTCTTTAAAAAGAAAAAAAAAAAGTAGTTAATATCTATAACTAAAATAAAATAGCATATGCATGTGCGTATTACCCTGTTTCTATCATTTACTGTGTGCCAGATAATGAGTGATAATGAGATTATGCTTATCTGATAAAGAGATTCAGGTTATCTGATTAAATCCTAATAATATGCTAATAAGGGAACTGTTATTATTACTTTCATTTTAGACAGGAAGATAAAAAAGTAAAAACTTTGATGGACATCTGGGTGGCTCAGTTCGTTAAGTGTGTAGCTTTTGATTTTGGCTCAGGTCATGATCTCAGGGTCATGAGATCGAGCCCCTATGCTCAGCAGGGAGTGTGCTTGAGATTTCCTCCCTCCCTCTTCCTCTAACCCTCCGCTCATGCTCTCTCTCTTTCTAAAGATAAATAAATAAGTCTTTAAATTTTTTTAAATAAAAATATTGAGTAATTTGTCCAAGTCTAGGTAGCTAATGAATTTCTACAAACAGAACTTAAAACCAGTCAGTTTGATTTCAAAAGCAGAGTCTTGAGAACCAAGACACACTGTTTCTCTTAATAGAAAGACTAGTTTTCCTTTTAATACTATTTACTTAAATACTTTTGATGTTGAGCTACTTATCCCATTACATAACCCAGTAAGATCACACACATATACACGTGCACAATGGCATTAAGATAAACCCCAAGTAGCTGCAACAAGAAAATTGTTTAATAGATTGACAAGAAGTGTTTTGTTTGCATCTGACTAGAAGTTATTCTTTTCCCACGAAATGTTAATGCTATAGAACTCTTGACACCCAGTGGAAACCCCAGAGGAAAAAGGTGGCAACC
The DNA here is from genome assembly GCF_010015895.1 of Lontra canadensis. Lineage (NCBI taxonomy): Eukaryota > Metazoa > Chordata > Mammalia > Carnivora > Mustelidae > Lontra > Lontra canadensis. Next base: position 11,048,520 of record NW_022631020.1, read on the forward strand.
TTTAGATACATTAAGCACTGATACATTTCTTCAATCCCCATATTTATTTAGTTGTAAAGTAAGCACAACAACAACAAAAAAGACAATGACTTAAAGTGTGACTGTTGAGCATTATTTAATGAAGTAACTGTGGATTCCTGTAATTGTTTTTTACACTTTGGAAAATGGAGGAAGCCTTCCAGATGGTAAAGGGTGTGAACTGTAAGCGGCGTTTAGTTTGCAGTGTATGGTGCAAGACTAGGAGGTAAAGTGTACTAGAACACTTTAAGTTTCCTTTAATAACTAGAGTATCTCCAAGACTTTAATCTCTCAAATTAAAGGATATTAAAATATAATAAAATAAATAAATCATTTTTATTGTATAACTTAAAAATCTATTTGTATTTTATATATTCTTATCAACCCTTAATATTTCTACTGATTTATTTTCTTTTTTTTAAGATTTTATTTATTTATTTGACAGGGAGAGACACAGCGAGAGAGGGAACACAATCAAGGGGGGGAGGGACAGGGAGAAGCAGGCTCTCAGTTCAGCAAGGAGCCTGATTTGGGGCTCAATCCCAGAACCCTGCGATCATGACCTGAGCAGAAGGCAGATGCTTAACTGACTGAGCCATCCAGGTGCCCCTCTACTGATTTCTTTTCTATACTGTACTATTTGAATATAGATGACCACAATGTTACATTATTTTCAGATGTACAACATAGTGCTTCGACTTCTCTATATGCTGTGCTCATCACAACTGTAGCTACCATCTGCACCATACATCACTATTACAATATCATTGACTATATTCTCTCTGCAGGGGTTTTTACTCCCATGACTAATTCATTCTATTGATTTCTTGAATATTTCTTGAAATGTTCCTGTTTCCCTTATTTCCTATCCCAATTTAGTCTTTCACTCTATCCTAGCATGACCTGACAGGGTGCTATTAAATGGGAACCTGGGATTTAAAGCAGTCATGCCTATATAAGTTCTTCACTCTGTCTTCATTTCTGTACATTCCCAGAAAGAAAACTTGGAGCTACATATCTGAAAACACTGCTTATGGTGGCAGTATATCTTGGACAAATAACATATTATAGTTTACATTAAAGCTCTTCCTACAAATTTACTTTGAAGTAGAAGACATAAATATAAGGGTGTTTACTAAACAAGTATATTCCTCACTCAGAATATATGAACCCAAAGAAATATTAAAGTATTGTGTATCTGTTCATATAGAAGAATCTAAGTCCTTTTCCCCAAAGATAATAGAACTGCATCTCTGAGTTATGGACTTTCTTCTTTTACATCAGTGTTTGCTTCAAAGAATGTAATTTACCAAGAGGGACCTGACTTTCTCCAGGAAAAAATAACTCAGTTACACATTCTATTCTTATTAAATAATAAAAGATTAATTAAATTATTAAATTAAAATAAAGTAAGAATGCTTTTAACATATATAGTAAAAACTAATTCTAAAATATTTAAAAGCTTGGATGTGTGAACTTACACAATTTTATTTATAACCATTTATTTAGTATATATACGCCTACAAATTTTAAAGAGAATTTTTAGAACATCCATTTATGAAATGGATTACCAGAAATCAAAGTTCTTTTGAAATCAGTAAAAAATGATTGCAATTAAATTTGCTACAGGAGCAGGAAGATAGTAGCTGAATAAGAGGTTCCTGGGCTTGCCTTGTCCCACGAACACTGGATAACTATGAAATCATCCTAAATACCCCAGAAACCAACCTGAAGACCTACAGAAGAAATTCAACCAAAGGGAGAGAAGAGACACACTGCAGAAGGTAGAAAGTATGGAGATTGATTTAGGGGAGAAATAGATAGGGTCTTCTGGAAAAGGGAGGGAACCATGGTCCTATATGAGGGCTAGAGAGAGGAGCACACAGAGGCAACACAAGGAGAACATTTCTCTAAAGTTATTGGCTTGGAAAATAAGAAAAGCTAAATTTTCTGAGTTCTTGCAACCCGTGGGTCTTAAAGCCTAGAGTCTGAAGGTTAGCAGGCTTCACAGGGATAATGTCCAGAGAGTACCACTGCTTCTGGAGAGAAGACAGACAAACAACAAGGGGCCAGAGACTCTGGAAACAGGTATCTGAAGAGTGCCTGGGGCACAGAGTGAAAATTATTTGCTCTTCTTAGAGTGCATCTCTGAAAGGCAGCATTCATGGATACAGTTCTCTAGGAACAAGGACCCTGGCCACCACCATTTCCCTCCCCATTCCTCAACATAAACACAGAGTCACCTGCAGGAAGTAGAGCAACACTGACCCTGGCTGCCTAACTTGCTTACAGCATGTAACACACTCCAGCACTCCTGTGGAACTGCCCTTCTTAGTCAAGTTTGCCTCATTTCCAGGACAGCAGGCCCTTCCCATAGAAGGCCAGCACAAATGTTATACCCACATCAAGTTTCTGCAGGGCCTCAATTTCAGTGGAGATAGTGATGACTCATTTCGTAAGGAGATCAGAGTGCAACTACTTAAAACTCATCACATTCAAGCCAGGAATTAAAATACTACCCATAGCAGGAAAGGAAAACCTCTGCAGATGACTGGCCTGAAGGACAGAGCAGCCAAAACACAAGAGCAGAGCCCACACAACACACACTGTGGACACGCTCTGAAGCACCAGGCCCTGGACACCACATGGTCTCTCCTGCATGAGGCCATTACATTCAGGAGCAGGAGACATAGACAAGCAGGAGACTTCTTCCCCAAATGAAAGAAGAAAAGGTCCAGAGATCTAATCAAAACAGATATAAACAATAAGCTGATGGAGAATTTAAAGTAACAATCGTAAGGATACTCATGAGTTTTTAGAAAAGAATGGAAGACTTCAAGGAGGCTTTTACCACAAACATAAAAGAGCTAAAAAAAAAAATCAGAAATGAAAAATATAATAACTGAGATTCAAAATAGGCCAGATGTAATGAACACAAGGATAGAAGCAGTAGAAAATGAATAGTGATATAGAAGATAAAATAATGGAAAATACTGAAACTGAACAAAAGAGAGAAAAAAGAATTATAGAACATAAGAATAGACTTAGGGAACTCAGTGATTTCATAAAATGTAATAACATTCATGTCATAGGAATCCCAGAAGAAAAAGAGAGAGAAAAGAGAGCAGAGAATTTCTTTGAATAAATGACAGCTGAAAAGTTCCCTAATTTTGGGAAGCAGGCAGACATCCAGACTAAGGACAGAGAAATTTACCCTAAATGAAAGAGCAAGATAAGGCCATGACCAGAGATCTAAGTGAAACAGATATAAGTAACATGCCTGATAGAGAATTTAAATCAAAGATCATAAGGATAGTCACTGGGCAATTGAGAAAGAATAGAAATCATCAATAAGACCCATACGACAGAGATAAAAGAGTTAAAAAACAATCAGTCTGTGATGAAGCATGCAATAAATGAGAAACATGCTTGATGTAATGAACAGCAGGCTGGAAGAAGAAAAAAAAATAATGACTTGGGAGACAAAATAATGGAAAGCAATGAAGCTACACAAAAGAGAGAAAGAAGAATTGTGCAAAATGATAATAGTTTTAGGAACTCAGCAAGTCCATTAAACATAATAACATTCATATTGTAGAACTCCTAGAAGAAGAGAGAAAAGGAAACAGAAATTTTTTTGAAGAAAAAATAGCTGAAAACTTCCTGAATCCAGGGAAGGAAACAGACATCTAGATCCAGGAGGCACAGAGAACTCCCATCAAAATCAACTGAAGCAGACCAACTCCAAGACATATTATAATTAAATTTGCAAAATGTAGTGACAAAGAAAAATTCTTAAAAACAGCAAGACAAAAGAAGTAATTAATGTATAAGGGAAAACCCATAAATCTGGTAAGAGACTTTCAACAGAAACTTGGCCTGTCAGAAGGCAGAGGCATGATATATCCAAAGTGTTGAATGGGAAACATCTGCAGCCAAGAATACTTATTCAGCAAGGCTATCATTCAGAATAGAAAGAAAGATGAAGAATTTCCCAGACAAACAAAAAGTAAAGGAGCTGGTAACCACTAAACCAACCCTGGAAGAAATATTAAAAGGGACTCTTTGAGTAGAAAGGAGAGACCAAAATTGACATTATAAAGGCAGGAAACAAATAATTAGTAAAAACAAGTATCTGTAAAATTAAGTCAAGGAACTCAGACACACAAGAAAAGATATAAAATATAATAATATATACATAAAACATGGGGAGGAGAGGAGAAAAGGATGGGTTTAACCTCAAATGACCATCAATTAATATAGACAACTATTTGCAAAGGGGTTATATACCAAACCTAATGGCAACCATATTAAAAAAAAAAAACATGAATAAACATGTAAAGAATAAAAAAAATCCAAATACTTCACTAAAGGAAATCATCAAACCATGAAAGAGAGAAAAACAAGAAAAGATTAGAGAAAATCTCCAAGAAACAAGCACAAAACAAGTAATAAAATGGCAATAAAAACCTATGTATCAAAAATTACTTGGAATATAAATAGACTAAATCAAAAGATATAGGGTGTCAGAATGGATAAAAAACAAGACCAATCTATATGTTGCCTTTAAGAGACTCACTTTAGACCTAAAGACACCTGCAAACTGGAAGAGAGGGAATGGAGAAATATTCATGCAAATGGATGTTAAAAGAAAGCTTGAGTAGCAATATTTATGTTGGACAAAATAGACTTTAAAACAAAGACTGTAAGGGCAGAGACAAAATAAGGCACAATATAATAGTAGGGGGGACACTCCAATAAGAAGATATGACAATTGTAAATACTCATGCACCCAACATGGTAGCACCCAAATATATAAAACAATTAATAACAACTATAAAGGAACAAATTGATAATAACACAATTGTAGTAGGGGAATTTATCACCCATCTTAAATCAGTGGACATATCATCTAAACAGAAAATAAACAAGAAAACAATGACTTTTGGGGCGTCTAGGTGGCTCAGTGGGTTAAAGCCTCTGCCTTTGGCTCGGGTCCTGATCCCAGGGTCCTGGGATTGAGCTCTGCATCGGGCTCTCTGCTCGGGGGGAGCCTGCTTCCCGTTCCCTCTCTCTGCCTGACTCTCTGCCTACGTGTGATCTCTGTTTGTCAAATAAATAAATAAAATCTTTAAAAAAAAAAAAAGAAAACAGTGGTTTTAAATGACACAATGGACAACATGGGCTTAATAGAAATATTCAGAACATCCCATCCTAAAAACAGCAAAATACAATTCTTCTCAAGTGCACATGGACCGTTCTCTAGAATAGATCATATATTAATTAGGTCACAAAAAAAGGCCTTGACAAACACAAAAAGTTTGAAGTCATACACCTTTCTGACCACAACACTAAGAAACTAGAAGTCAACTGCAAGAAAAAATCTGGAAAGACCATAAATACATGGAGGTTAAAGAATATCCTATGGAATAATGAATGGGTCAACCAGGGAATAAAGGAAGAAATTTCTTAAAAAATATATGGAAATAAATGAAAATGAAAATACCATGGTCCAAAACCTTTGGAATGCAGCAAAACTGGTCCTACGATGGAAGCTTATGGCAATACAGGCCTACCTGGAGAAGCATGAATAATCTCAAATAAATAATTTAACGTAACCCCATAGGTCCTAGAAAAGGAACAAAAAAGAAAAGAAGCCTAAAGCCGGCAGATGCAAGGAAATAATAAAGATTAGAGCAGAAATAAATGATATGGAAACTAAAAACAAAACAAAACAAAAAAAAACAACCAAACAAACAAAAACACAATAGAACAGATCAATGAAACCAGGAGCTGGTTCTTTGAAAAAATTAATAAAATTGATAAACTTCTAGCCAGACTTATCAAAAGGAAAAGAGAAAGGAACCATTACTGTTAAAATGTCTATAAAATCCAAAGCAATCTACACATACAATGTAATCCCTACTAAAATACCAACAGTATTTTTCACAGAGTTAGAAAAAACAATCCTAAAATTTGTATGGAACCACATAAGATCTCAAATAGGTAAGGCAACTTTGAAAAAGGAAAACAAAGCTGGAGGCATCATAATTCCAGACTTCAAATTATACCACAAAGCTGCAGTAATCAAAACAGTATAGTACTGGCACAAAAATAGATACATAGATCAATAGAACAGAACAGAAAACCCAGAAGGGGACCCACAATTATATGGTCAATTAATGTTTCACAAAGCAGGAAAGAATATCTGATATCCAATGGGAAAAAGAATGTCTCTTCAGCAAATGGTGCTGGGAAAACTGGACAGCGACATTCAAAAGATTGAAATTGGACCACTTTCTTATACCACACACAAAAATAAATTCAAAATGCATTGAAGACCTAAATGTGAGACAGGAAACCACGAAAATCTTAGAGCAGAACACAGGGAGCAACCCGTTTGACATCAGCAACTTCTCACTAGTTATATCTCCTGAGGCAAAAGAAACAAAAGCAAAAATAAACTATTGGATCTTCATCAAAATAAAAAACTTCTGAATAGTGAAGAAAACGATCAGCAAAACTAAAAGACAGCCTATGGAATGGGAGAAGATATTTGCAAATGACATATCTGATAAAGGGTTAGTATCCAAAATATATAAAGAACTCCTAAAACACAACACCCCAAAAATGAATAATCTGTAAAAGAAAAACTGGGCAGGAAACATATATAGACATTTTTTTCAAAGACATACAGATAGCTAACAGACACACGAAAAGATGTTCATCATCACTGATCATCAGGGAAATACAAATCAAAACTACAATTAGATATCCCCTCATACCTGTCAGAATGGCTAAAATCAAAAACACAAGAAACAAGAGCAGTTGGTGAGGATGTGGAAATAGGAGAACCCACTTGCACTGTTGGTAAGAATGTAAAATGGTGCAGATACTCTGGAGTATGGAGGGATCTCAAAAAATTAAAAGCAGAACTACCCTAAGATATAGCAATCATGCTAGTATTTACCCGAAGAATACAAAAATACTAAATCAAAGGCATACATGTACCCTGATGTTTATAACAGCATTATCTACAATATCCAATTCATGGAGACATCCCAAGTGTCCATCAACTGATGAACAGATGAAGAAGAGGTGGTACAGACACAAACACACACACACACACACACACGCACACACACAGAGGAATATTACTCAGCCATAAATAAAGAATGACATCTTGCCATTTGCATGACATGAATGGATCTGGAGAGTATAGGGCTAAGTGAAATAATTCAGTCAGAGAGAGACAAACACCAGACGAATTCACTCACATGTGGAATTTAAGAAACAAAAGAAATGAGCAAAGAAGAAAAAAAAAGAGAGAGAGAGAGAGAAAGAGGCAAACCAAGAAACAGATTCTCAACTATAGAGAAGAAACTGATAGTTACCAGAGGGGAAGTGAATGATGAGGGAGACAGGTTAAAAACGTGATGGAGGGCTCAGTGGTTTAAAGCCTCTGCCTTTGGCTTGGGTCATGATCCCAGGGTCCTGGGATCAAGCCCCGCATTGGGCTCTCTGCTCAGCGGGGAGCCTGCTTCCCCTCCTCTCTCTCTGCCTGCCTCTCTGCCTACTTGTGATCTCTGTCAAATAAATGCATAAAATCTTTAAAAAAACAAACAAAAAACGTGATAGAGATTGAGGAGTGCACTTGTCCTGATAAGCACCAGGTGTTGGTATCGAAGTGTTGAATCACTGTATTGTATACCTGAAACTAGCATTACACTTCATGACAACTAACTGGAATTTAAATTTAAAAAGTTCTCATCACAAGAAAAAAAAATTGTAATTATGTGTGTTGATGGATGTTAATCAGAGTTGTGGTAATCATTCTGCAATGCATAACATATTGATTAATTGTGTTGCACACCTGAAACTAATATAATGTTATATGTAAATAATATCTCACAATCAGTCAATATGAAAGTCTATATGCATGCAACAACTTTTGAAAAAAAAGGGCATTATGAAAGATAATACTTTTATATTAAGTAATTAACTGAAAAAATTTGCTACAAATTGCTAAATGAATATTTGTCTTTAATAAATTAGATATATGTATTGTTATATGCATACATATATTATGCACACATGTACATTATTCACATATATACTATTCAGACACTCACACAGAATAATTTAGACATTATCTCTCACTGCTTGAACTCTCTTTAAGCTTACTATTATTTCTTTTCTTTTTTTTAAGATTTTATTTATTTATTTATTTGACAGACAGAGATCACAAGTAGGCAGAGAGGCAGGCAGAGAGAGAGGAGAGAGGAGGAAGCAGGCTCCCTGCTGAGCAGAAAGCCTGATGCAGGGCTCGATCCCAGGACCCTGGGATCATGACCTGAGCTGAAGGCAGAGGCTTTAACCTACTGAGCCACCCAGGCATTCCAAGCTTACTATTATTTCTGTTTTAAGGATAATGAATGTCATCTTGTCACTTAAACACCAGAATAAAAGCTATTTGCTTCCTAGGAATAAAATATGTATGTACAAGAAAATATCTTAGATCAGAAGAAAACTATTATCTTCAGTGAGGGTATGGATTGATCATTTCCTGAACACACGAGTCCTTAAAGAGGAAAAATGTTCATTTGGACACACTTGCTTTATTTATTACATTTTATACAATTTATCTTGGTATATTATAATTTATATGATTTGAAATAGTACTTTAAAAAAGAAATAACTCAATGTTCAATATTTAAAATTTCTGCTTGAGCCCTGGCCAGAGAACTTGGCATTTCCAATGGCTGCTTTAAAATATCTTATATCATTTAAAATCATTGAGTTTCCATAATTAACAATCTGATTCTGGAGAGTCTAGTTTTAAAAATACTGACTTAAACTAGCTGTATTCAAAACCTCACAAAACTAGTAAAAAGAAAAAATGAAACACTAATTGAAGGAATTTGGAATTCCAAAATTTGAAATGGAGAAATTTATTAAAATTCAGGTGGTTTTGATTAGCCAGATCTCCCCTCACACTAATAGGATCCAATTGAGGACTAATGGAGTGATTTCTCTCTCTTATAATGCTATTGTTATTTTGCCTGAAAAATCGTTATCTACCTCAGATGCTTAGATGCTTAACTCCTCACGTACAACCTCACCACCTTCTTAATAAATAAATCTCAGACAAGTAATAGCCAAGCAAACTCAGAACTAAAAGTCTTATGTTCAAAAAAAAACTTCAATATTTCTATTATTTCTGCTAAGAAAATTAGATCGGGGAACTAAATTTAGGCCATCCCACAATTTGTAAATATGTGTACACTTACACTCCATTCAAGATGTTAGCTTAAGCCGAATTACAACCAAATCTTTGCTATCATGAAAGCAATACCATCTCCCTGAATAAACTTCCAGTGTAAGCCTCATTATTAAAATCATGAAGGATTCAGATGTGGCAGTTTCTCTCTCTTCCCAGCTACTTCGGCCCAGTTTGGCCTGCTCTGATATCAGATGGTCCTTAGATTCTGGCAATGAGTTATTATAATCTTAATCAGATGGTGTATCCAACTGTAGTAGTTCCCATAATTAGTTATGTCCTCTTCACTGGAGAACATCAAAACAGTCCCCTGGACTCTGCTTTGCAGTTATGAGTGCCAAATGCTTTTTCAGTGAAAAGTAAAATAAGGTTAATTTTACCTAACAGCGCAGGAAGTATACTTTAATTGTTTTGTCTTCTTGCCACAACAGCTCTGGCATGTGCTATAATTTATCACAGGGATTTTGAGAAATCATGCTGGTCCACTAAGTGATGAATTGATGTTTGCAGAGCCTGCTAGGCAGAAAGTATAAGCTACACAGGTGCCTCTGTAAAAGATCTTTGTCCTCGAGGGTGGGATATATACCCCATTCAATTTAGGGTCTTGCCACTTCCACACCCCACCTCCATGGAGGATCTAACTGTTTAGAGCACATCAGGATGCTTCCTGAAAGAATAAAAGTCTTGTATCCCCAAGAGAAAGAACTTGATGGTCTTTGAGCTTTTTTTGGCAATGTAACTACCTCAATTTTGTGACTCCTGTTCCATTTTACTTACTCTCTAACATAAGGCTTGCTGGTAAAGACTGCAATTTAGTTCCTAGATTCCAACAAGTTAGACTGCGATTTTTAACAGATAAGGTATGGACATTGCCTAAGATGTGTGGTGGCTACTGATAATACTTGGATTTTCACGCTTAAGGAGCTAATATGCTTATAATTACTTGAAGAAATGAGATGTTGTACCTGTGGGAGCATGCTGCTGTTTCTACATCTGTAGCAAGAAACTGTAGGTAGGAAGTAGACTATCTATGGAGGTTTCAAAGGCAAATGTTAGGCTTTATTGTTGATTATTGCAGATTGGCTCACTTGGTATTGATTCCAACTAACTACATTCAATAAATCCCTTGTAGCTTGAATTCACATGATCCAGGTTTTGCCAAGCAGAAATACAAGAGAAAGTTATAAAGATAGAATTGAGCAATATGGATTGGTGGCCACATATGGGGAAACTATTTCTTGCAAAAATAGTGTTTGGTGATCTTGGGCCACCTATGCTAAAGGAACTACAATCCAGTTTCTAGTATCATGTCAGAAAGAAAGAGGTAACAGTGGGAATGCCTTTCTACTAAAAAGGACAGTGGGCTAGTTAAGTGTTTCCTCCTGTTGCGTGTTACTAGATAAGAACACAGAACTTGGTTTTTTTTGCTCTCACTGAAATTTCAACAACTGCCTAATACAGTTATGTATTTTACATAATATGTACATAAAACAGTTATGAATATTATGCATAATAATAATGATGTCGTAAGTTCATTAGTGTTCAAATTAAGAGAGAGGGTTTCCTATTATTGAGATTTCCGATTAATAAGTTCATAAATAGACTATATTCCAGAAATGCAAGGATGGATTAATGGTATAAATCATAATGTTTTATTTCCTTAAATTAAGCAGATAAAGAAAAAACAAGTACTTTATCCATCCAATAAAGAAAAAGCAAGCACTTCATCTATCCAATATGTAAAAATTAAAAACAAGGATAAATTTCACGTTTGTCAAAAATGCATATACTAGATTTCTACTGCAAATTTGTATCAGAGATTAAATATTACCACTAGCACTAGAGTCAGAAAAAAGACAAGAATGCTTACAATCACAGTCAACATTCAGCTTCCTTTGTAGGTCCTATTCATTGCAATAAGATCACAAAAAATTTGTAAATATACCACTATAAAAACTCAGAATCTCACAATGTTTATCATTTTTCTATCTCAAACATCTAGGAAGATGAACTAAAATAATAATTAAGCTAGTTATAATGCCTGGGAAATTGGCAAGATAAATGATAAATACCATAGAATTAGCCACTGTTCTTTTATACCAATAATAAATAATAGAAAATGTAATAAGAAAATATTTCGTATAGTCACCAGAATTTTAAATTAGTCAGATGCAGGCTGGGTATTGGGTTTTGATGAGAGTGTGTAGGAGCTCAGAAGGCAGGGGGCAAATTGCTGCATGGTACTCCCTACAGCTTTGAGATCCCAGCCTCACATCAACAACACACACTCACTTCATGAGAAAGCAAAGGAGAAGGCTTGGAAAACTGTTGAAACTAAAAAACTGGATGATAAAGCACGGATCTTGTTAAGTCACTAGGACTCTAGGGATAATAACCTTATCATAATTATTGAGATTTAATTGTTTTCCACCATATTTGTGTATCTATCTATTTACCTGTTCGTGTGGGTTTGTATCCCTTCAGGGAGAAAATACTGCATATTTCTAATAATGAAAATTCAGATCCACTAATTTCCAGTGTTTCTCGGGAGATATATAAATATATATATATGCGTATATATATATTTGAGAAATACTGGAGTAGCTGACAAGCATTCTAATACCCCTGGATATTTTAAACTAAAAGTTATTAAACATTTTAAAGCCTATATTTATTTCCCAGATAACTCCCCTGATCTGCCACTTCACTTGCTCAGTAAACATATTCAAAATTACTCAATGTTTTTATCTGTATTAAAGCTTAGATACCACATTTGAAATTTTTAATTTTCAGTCCTAATTAATTTATCCTTGATGACCTGCCAAATAGCTATTAAAATATTGTTCTGTTAAAAATATCCTATTAAAATACAATACAACTAAAAATAATGTGGACTGTTTTTTGGTGTCAATGGAGAAAAAATATTTAGAAGCAAAGACCTTATTTTGTAAATTTTGCTCACTGTGTCTTAAATCACATCATTACTTCAAATTATCTTCTAAAATCTGTGGAGAGCTCTTAAAAGCTAATGAGGCCTTTGATGGAAGATGTAAGACAAGAAGATTCACTCAATTACCCTGTAGTATAAGCTGACAAAGCCAAACTCTTCTTATTTGATTCTCATGCCTGTGCTTGCCTGGTAATTCTCTCTCTGTGCATGTACACATACATACATGTACATGCATATGGGCTTGCATACACACACACTCATAAATATTTGTACTTACACTCATTGCTATTAGGGACTATCTTCACCTTGTCCTATAATTTTAAAAAAAGATGTATGTTCAACAAAAAGATGATCAGATATCATTTATTGGACTCCCATCAAGAAAAATACAAGCACACATTTTGTGACCCCCCCAAATTGGAAAGTATTTGCTTTTTGTTTCTATATACAATTGCTTCTGTAAGCAAAAGAAATAAGAAAGAAAAAGAAGCGAAGAAAAAAAAGGGAAAAATTAACTCACAAAATGTCCTCCATACCTAGACTGCAAATATTCAAAAAATGATAATTCTGAAAGTCCTAACATCCTAGAGGATGCTTTGGAATCTAGAAAGAAAGCTAACTTTTCTTCTATTGCTTATGGTTAATTATGGTCATGTAAAACAGAGCTTTATGATGATACTTTAAACTCATGCGTTCAATCTTGAAATTAAAAAAAAAAACACTATGTAATTCTTCCTTGAGAGTTTATACAATACGGACTACATCAAAAAATAAGGAGACAGACAAAATTCAAAGTAGGACTATAATGTCTTTAAGAAGATGTATCTTTGTGTAATAGTCAAATATTTTTATTTCTGTTACTACACAGAATGTTATAGGAAGGGGTTTGGGGGATGGGCAAAATGGGTGAAGGAGGGTGGGAGATACAGGCTTCCAGTTATGGAATAAATAAGTCACGGGAATAAAAGGCACAACACAAGGAATACAGGCAATGATACTGCAGTAGTGTTGTGTGGTGATAGATGGTAGTTAGACTTGTGAGCATTGCATAGGGAAGTTGAATCACTGTGTTGTATACCTGAAACTAATGTAACATTCTGTGTCAACTATACTCAAATAAATTTTTTTTAAAAAGAGGGCAGAAGGAGTATTTTTCTTCCTAAATGTATAATTTATTTTCATTCTTTCAATGACATATCTTCATTAAACGCTGAATATATGCCAATGAACTAGGTATTAGGGACCCAATGAAAATCAATCGCTGTTCCTATTTTTACAACATACATAGTGTTGTTACAGGGAGGTTTGACTACACTGCTATATCCCTTTTATATACTTATTTGTCCTAAAAAAGAAACACACACACATAAACACTCACACCTGGATGCATTTCTACTATATCTTTGCTTTGAAAATACAATTATTAAAATTGTAACCTGTGTAGTAGGACAACTGGCCACTCTGGGTGAAGGGATCTGGGGTGCTTACTCTTTTATGCAGTTTTATTCCACTGAGTTGTTTCTTGCTGCCCATTTTCTAATCTGACACTAGAGTGAGCTTTTCCCCATGTGTTTGTTCACTATCAGTTGTGTAATCACCCGCAATAAGGAGTCTGTCTACAGATTACTACAAGGGGCTGCCCTTCACCTTACTGCAAGAGTAGACTTATGGACATTTAAGTGTACAAATAAAGGTTCAATTCTGCATAGACCAATAGGTGAAGTACAAAGATATTTTCCATCTATTCTCCCCCCAATTTTGGAGATAAAGATTTATCTCTTTCTTACTTCAGATCAATTTTTTTCGAGGCAGTTCAACAGAGATAAAATGAGCTTTCCAACAAAGGATTCTGGAGTAGTAAGACATTCACAGGGAAAACATAACAAAACAAAAAACCCAACAAACCTCAATCCAAGTCTCACATGTTATACATAAAATAGTTTAAAATGGATTATACATATAAATGAAAACTTAAAACTATTTTTTTTTATAATTAGGAGAAAAAATTGGATCTAAGTCTAGGCAAAGAATCATCCAAATTGACACCCAAAGTACCACTTATAAAAGGAAACTTTGATAAGCTGGAACTTAGAAAAAATAATGTCTGTTAAAAACCTTTTATGAGGATAAAAAGGAAAGCTACTGACTGGGAAAAATACTTACAAATCACATATCTGAAAAGGACTTCAATATATAAAGAGTCCTCCACATTCGCCAGTAAAGAAAAAAAAAATAAACAATTCGATTAAAAATTGGGAAAGTAAAGAGCAGACATTTCACCAAAGAGAGAGCATTGACCTGCTGGGTGAGAGAGCAGCCAATTAAAGACCAGAGTGAAGCTAATGTCTTTTGGACTCCTATTCTGATGGCATAAGCAAGAAGCTAAAAACCAGAGGACTCACTGAGCCACTTTGTTTCATTTTCCTCCATGGGCTGGTGCATATGTTAGGGTCAGCAGGTGCATGAAAACCTGGGAGCCTTCTCCCTTAAACGGAGCCCAGGACTACAGGCTCTGGCAGTTTTAGAGACCCTGGAGCTGCAGGGAGGTTGGAGAAAAAGGAGTAGGCGTGGGAAAATACTGTCTGCTAAGTCAGAGTGGGGAAACATGTCTTCCTGGTTCCCCCATCCCTCCATTAGGATACTTCTTTATTTGAGGCACCTGAAGAAGACCTCTGGCTAACACCTCAAATAAAGAGTCCTAGGAATGAAGGTGCCTGGGCTAGAAATGCAAATAGAGCATGACCTGCCAGAGAGGCCTGAGTGCTTGGCTTTAGTTCTCTTCAGAGACTGCAGTGCACTGGCTGTGTGCAGAAGAAGAGGCAGAGGAAGAAGAAGAGAAAGAAGACAAAGGAGGAGGAGGATGGAGAGAAAGAGAAGGAAACGAGGAAGCGGAAGCAGCAGCAGCAGCAGCATGGAAAGTGGTTTACTGAATGAGATAAAAGAAGGCTCACATTATTATTGATCAAGTAAGAACCAGACAAGAGGAAGACTGGAATGGCAGCAGTCAGGGTCCACAATGCTATTCACTTCAAGGATCAAGATGTTTGGGAAGTATTCTAAGGACAGTGGAAATTTACAGATGGCTTTTAAGCAGTAAAGTTACATACCTATATTTGCCATTTTACATAGTTACTCCAACTGTGGAAAGTATATTATAGTGGCTGCAAGGCAAAATTGGAAGGAGCATGGCCAACCAAGTTTATTTTGCAGTACTTTAGAAGACTAGCTAGTGTCTTAGATGTGGTAGGAGGCAAAAGAAATGGGAAGAGATTGGCTGAATCAAACATTATATTTGGAGTCAGAATTTATGTCTTTAAGGGACAAAACAGGAGTGACTTCTGATATCATGGCATAATCAACTGAGTGTATGGGAATTTTCTGTTTTTTTGTTTTGTTTGTTTTATATCAGGTTTGGAACAACAGAAGTCAAAAAAAGTTGGAGGAAAATAAATGCTTTGTTTTGGACATGTTAGAAGATTGATCTAGGAATAAAATAGGTAAGGAAAATTAGCAGTAATGGAAAAATACATCCTTGTAGCAAATATTGAATTGCAGAGGAATGCTTAAACATATATAAAACTATTTAATAGTTTAGACACATCTTAATTGACTTAGGACAAATAACTACTTAGTTTATTTCTATTTATAAGTTAAGGAGTGTTAGAGCATGCTTATAGCAATGAACTGAAAATAGTAAGGATCATGTTGGATCTTCATTTATAAACTATTAATTTCCTTGTTTACTAGGGTTGACTACTGAAATTCTGAAAACTCCCAGAATGTCCATTTTGAGAAATAATGTCAAAGAGTAAATGCTTTTTTTGTTATGAGGCATGTACAAGGACAAAGTCAAGGTGTGATTTAGTAGTATCTATCCAACTTTTCCTTGTATCATAGGCCATGATTCTATGTGAAGAAAATATACTAAATCATTTGTTGACTGTCCTTTTTATGTCCCATGAAAATATGTATTTATAATAAGATGTTCATCTTTGAGATATCTGTCAAAATGGATTTGTGGGAGAAAGGTTAGGTGGAAAAGAAAGGTTTTAAAGATTATTTTCTCCTAAGTTTATGTAACTACTGAATTTTATTCTCATAGGTAAGTACCATGTATATGGGCACTCCTTCTAATTGGGGAAAAATGCATAAAATTCAATGCTGTATATCTGAAAATCTAAAAACATAACCTATTCTATTTTCATAACAATCTTGAAAGTTATATCACTTAATACTTTTTGACTGATGGAAGTATTTAAATCTCAGAGAAATTGTGCAACTTGTTCAGTATCATAGAAGAAAAATCTATGAGAGAATAAGGATTCAGAACAAATTCTCAGTTTTTGAATCTAACGTTATTTTCACTACTCACTTATATTTCATAATTGAAATATTGTTAATAGTAATAATAACAACAATAATAATATCTTACTTCTAAGCTCTTTTTTGAAATTTGGATAGATCTTAAATTTCTTTTTTTTTTTTTTTAAAGATTTTATTTATTTATTTACTTGGTAGAGAGAGACAGAAACAAAGAGAGGCAGAGCACAAACTGCGGGAGCAGGAGGCAGAGGGAGAGAAAAGAAAACTTCCTTCCGAGCAGGAAATCAATCCAGGACCCCGGGATCATGACCTGAGCTGAAGGCAGATGCTTAACCACCTGAGCTACCCAGGCACCCTAGATTCTAAATTTCTGAATAGAAAATATTCTTTTAGTTAATGTTACTACTGACTTTTCCCTTAAACATTTTTCAAAGAAAATCCACTTTCTTTTTTAACGCATAGTGATCTCCATGCATATATTTTGCTGTATTTCTGGACTTATTTCTCTGCAGATTAGCACTTTCCTGCTAGTTTTTTTCATCAGATATTCCTGGAATGCCTTTTACATTCTAGTCACTGTGACACGTACTAGATTTTGATAATTTATTAAATTCATTTGTTAGATGTATTCCAAAACTCACTTCAAAATTAGGCCCATATCAAATAATAGTTACCTGACATATTCTAGTTTTTGTAGTTATTTTATGCCATACACCGGTTATCCATTTTTGAAAACATATATAAGAAATAACAATATATCATAATAAAGTAAAAAAGAAGTGAATTAAGTGAAGTCTGAAGGAAAGATGTTGTATACACAGGTGGCTTTGCTCCTGCAAGCCCAATTTCCTACTCCTTCCTGTCTCCGTGAAAGGTTTGGGGCTATTCCCAGTACCCTGGAGTGACTGGACCCACCTAGGCCCCCCACCCCATCTTCATCTCTCCCTCCTGCCCATCCCCTCTGCTGCTCTGCACCTGGGAGAACCCTGTATTGACAAATGAGGAGGCACCAGAGGAAGAAGTTGAAGGAGAAGAGGGTAGTGAGTTAGTTCATGTTCTGGCATTCCCTTAGGCCTGCGTGTGGGCCCAGGAAGGGTTGGAAAGGGCCAGAAATACCTTGAGTGGTGCATTCTAGGGGCCGTCCTAACTCCCATTGGCAATGTCAAAGGCTTTCAGCAAACAGGTGAGGTAAGCCTCTCAGCCACCTCCGATTTGGGTACTGAGTGTAGCTCAGCAGGGAGGCTGCAAACTCTTTAGGATCCTGGGTGCATGAAGTATTAGCAAGAGTGACTAACAAACCCCATTCAGACACACATGGAATTATACGGTGGGACCAAAATCCATCTGTAAAGCGTCTACATTCAGCCTGAGTGAGTGTCCTCGTATGCAAGGCTGCATGACATTTAATAATAAATTACAAATTCAAAATGACAAGTGAGGAGACTGAAGAAAGAAAGACGTAATATCCCCTACACTTTCATTTTGCACTGAGTTCTACACATTATATAGCTGCTAGTAGTACAGTTATTCTCAAGAAAAGATAATTCTTAAAATATAAGAATCTGTAACATTGTACTATATCCTTTGTGGATTTTAAGGCACGTTTTCTATATATTATCTCATTAAAAATTTACAATATTCCTGTATTAAGCATACAGGTTGATTAAATATTGCTATTTTTTGTACTATGAATTTAGAGAGGGCAAGGTTTATGTGGAAAAAATATGTATTTGTGTGTTGAAAAGTGAGGGAATGAGTATCTTCCCATTTGTTAATCATCTAAGTAAATTAATAGAAATTACCCAATTTCATTAGTGCTGTAACACAAATCATTGCTACTAGGTATTATGATGATTATGATACTTTTTTATAACTCTACAATTTGCTGCTTCAGATTTAGCTTATAAATGTTCAAAAACAATAATTTTACTTTTCTCCCTAACTCTAATCTTTTCGTCTTTGAGGCTCACTGATGTTCCAAGGATTTGAATGCTTTTAAAACATGTATTGGCAATTCAAGTAAGGAGAAACATCCTGTCTATAAAGAAGAGAAAACAACAGATTCATAGATGGAAACAAAATTAAAATGAAACTAAGACAAGGGGAAAAATTAAAAAAAAAAAAAACAGAGCCAAACACAGAGAAGCTTCAGGTTTTTGTAAGTAGTTATAAATCTTGTAAATCTTACTTTCTCATTGCCATTTATTAATTCACTGTTTTCTACAAATACGAAATGAATGTCTTAAAGCCATCTAGATTCCTTATCCTGTTTCTAAAATCTGGTTTATGTGCTGAGGGACCATATCTGTATTCAAAATTAATAGATCCTGCTTGCTCTTCTTTTACTTGATTATCCTGTGACACACAAAAAATCCCCCAAATGCTTGGTCAACTCTGATCTGTTGTTCCCCTCCTTAACCTTACTTGTTAAGCAGACACAGAGATGTCTTCTACATGTACCTTCTTTTTTATGGCCTATCCTTTTGATATTCACAACTTTTACCCTGTGTTTTTTCTTCTTTCCAGAATCTCTCCTTTCCTGCATGCTCTTCAAGGTTAATTCTGTACCTCTTCTTTGAATTTATACCTTCATTTTCATGAGTAAGGTGGAGAGTAGCATGAAATCATTAGAAAAGAAAAACAGCAAATTATAGAAAATTACCCTAATGATGTTGAGACATATTGCCCACTTGGATCAGATTCCAAAAAATTAATTATAATACACAGTAGAGGTAAAATAAGAAAGTTTAAACAACAACAACAAATGTCAAAGTGGAAGAGTTGGTGTATGCTATCATCTTCTCTGGGAAATGTTTCAACCAAGACACACAGAGCTTAATCGTGCTCCACTCTATTTCATACTGAAATGGCAGAAAAGCCACTTCACACTTAACTTTATGCTAAATGTAACAAATATCCTTAAAGAGAATTTTGTGGATTGTCAGTAAAACAGATATATGAGAATTAGCACTCATCTTTAAAAATCTGAGTGGCAGTTAGGGAATTAGTTCATTCCAACTTTCAGATTTATTTGTATTATATAGTATAAGTAATAAGTGAATCATGATTACGATTTTCTAACTTTTTACACTAAAAGAATGATATTTAATGGCTTCTCCATGTGACATATGGAAACCACTTTCACAGAGGCCTGAGGGAAGAATCAAAGTCACCTGACACAAAGCAAATGACTAGTAAAATAGCTTCAACTTTATAAAGATGACCATTTATTGAACCAATGGTTCATTATTCTTGGCCAATATCCTACTAACAGCTGAGACTGTTCATGAGATAGAAACTTGCATCCCAAAGAAGTCAGTGAGGTGTGTCAGACAGTAAGTAATAATGGCAGTCAAATGGCAGAGTCCCCAGTTTAAGTAATCGACATATCTATATTTTAGTCAAAAACTGCTGGTGTTAAAGTAATATATGTAGTGGCTAATTATATATCTTCAGACAAAAATATCGATTCTTTCCCATTTTTTGACAACACAAGTTGGTTATTGTTTGTTGAGTTACCTAGTTTACATTGTGGATAATTTGGAGTGAGACTATCATTAGCTAACCTGCCAACTCTATAGGAAAGCAGTGGCTGCCTCATCTGAATCCTTTCACAAATACTTCAAAGCATACACATTTACAAGGAGAGGAAGAAAACCACTCATAACGCAATAGCTGTATCAATACCTGTATCATAGTTAGGAGGAAGGTAAGAGAATAAATATTATTTTGCATATAACTAGGAAAGTAAATATCTGAAACCAGAAGAGCAAAGTACTGAGTCGGTGCCTGATCTGGAATCACGTGAAGACTGCACGTAGAAACAGAAAAATAGTAAAAGTTTGGATACAAAGGAAAAACTTCTGAATGAAAACATATTGAGAACAGATATGAGGACTCTGGCTACTAGGAATTGAGAGGAACGGGATTAAAAGCAGGTAGGAGTGCCTGGGTGGCTCAGTTGGTTAGGCAGGTGCCTTCAGCTCAGGTCATGATTCCGGGGTCCTGGGACGGAGTTCCACAATGAGCTCCCTGCTTAGCAGGGGGTCTGTTTCTCCCTCTGCCTGTCACTCCCCTCTCCCTTCCCTCTGTCTGCTCATGTGCACACACACTCTCTCTCTGTTTCAAAAAAGTAAATAAAATCCTTAAAAAAAAGAAAAAAGAAATAAAAGCAGGTAGAATTTAAGAAACAAACCAAAGGAACAAACAAAGAAAGAAAGAGACCAAAAAAAAGACTTAAATAACATAGAACAAACTTGTGGTTGCCAGAAGGGAAGAAGGTGGGGAGATGAGTGAAATAGATAAAGAGTACACTTATCTCAATGAGCACTGAGAAATGTATAGAATTGTTGAATCATTATATTGTATATCTGAAACTAATTAACACTGTATATTAATTATACTTGCATTAAAAATAAAAGCAGGTGGAAGCAGGGGCAACAGAATTGAAAATGCATGGTTTAAAGGATAGAGAGATGTGGATTGGAACAGAAATGCAATCCTTAGAGGTTTGATTATAAATGCAAAGAAGAAAAGTATATTTTCTTGCACATTAATATTAATATAATATTAACACAAATATTAATACCCCTGTATTCAAAAATAAGTTTATCACAGAAATAGAAAGATATATCTGAAATCACATTAACCACACTCATGGGGAAATTTAAATACATAAATAACATATATTATTGTATCAAAATTAATAATCAAAATTAATAATATTTTATTTTGTGCTTCTTATGTGTACATCAAGTGTATTATTTTGTGGTGGTGCACTGAAATTGTGCTGGCCTAAATAACCACTAGGTGATTAAAAAGCTATTCTAATTAAAAAGTTAATGTGGTTATATGGGGTGCTTAGGTGGCTCAGACAGTAAAGGGTCTGCCTTTGTCTGGGATCATGATCCCAGAGTCCTGGGATTGAACCCTGTGTTGTGGGATGGGGGTTGGGGGGTTCGCTGCTCAGCAGGGAGCCTGCTTCTCCCTCGCCCCCACCTCTCCGCTTGTGCTATATTTCTCCCTCTCTCTCTCTCAATAAATAAATAAATAAAATCTTTTAAAAAAAGTTAATGTAGTTATAACAAGTATGACAGCTTTAATTTCTTGTCTTTGAACTGAAAAGTAAAATGTAAGAAAATTTAAAATAGAAACTATGACATAAAATAATTTAACACTGTCCGGAAATAGCAACATTAAACCTACCAGATATATAAAGCAGTATTTAGTAAGAGTTTGTTGTGCAAATAAGAACAAACAAAGAGCTGTCTGGCAGAGAGCTCTCAAAGGAACAACAGAATGAGGCTCAGAGGTATATTGTTACAAGACAGTTTATTCAGTGAGGATGCAGTCTGTTCTCTCTTTGCAATAATTGGTTATAACATTACCATTTTCATAATGATTGGGGATTGGTTAAAAGTTGTTCCCTCATGTTAATTTTGAGGAACAGATTAAGTTTTGTTAATGATTCTTGGAGGCCTTTATAAAAGGCAACTTGAGTTTCGCTTGTTTTGCAGACTAAACCAGATTATATTTTGCTTATGTGTCTTAAATGGTTTTATCTGCTCGGGGAATTTTCAAATTTGGTTTTCATTTTGTATTTTACTTTAAAAAACACAGAAAACTGGAATCCAGACGGTATAATTAATTCATTATTTCATTCATTCAGTCTTCTCTTTAACAAATATTGCATCCCAACTTGGGTAGGCACAGGAGCATCAATATGAAAGATAAAAAAGAAAGTACAATCATGATTCTAACTTACTAACTCAATTAATCATTTGCTCCAAGTATTAAAGTATATTGCCTTTGCCAAAGCAGATGTCTGGATACATCTAATAATTTGTTTTAGACTTTTACCATTGAATTCATATTTACAAAGTAATCATTTTGACTTCATTGGGATAATTGAAATGTCCTGTGGAAAAAATGCTAATTTTATGGATATAAAATTATTTTTCCAGCATAAAATGTATCAGATAATTTTAGAAAAAAATGTGTCTGCTACCTTGATATTTTCCGACTGATGTTTTTGACCAAAAGATATAGCATGAGTGGGGAAAAAGATTAACATTCCCAGGTATGGTCTATTCCTGGAAGCAGCTGTTTTGCTAGAGGCTCAAGTTTCATATAAAACTGAGAAATTAAAAGTGAAATGCAACTTTGAATTAATTTTTAAAAGCTCTCCAATGCTAAGCATTTGCCAAAAGAATCTCATTTATCATATTTGATTTAATTAATCATTACTGATATTCAAGAGAGTTTTCATTAAGATAATTCTAAGTGAAATGGCTATATTATTAGTAACTTGGATGTCACTATATAAGAGGAATTCCACATGATATACCATCATTTTACAATCTGTTGAAATTTAATTTGTGATTTTTGGCTAATGTTCTGGGCAGGGTTATGTTGTAAGTGATTAATATGTATCAGTTCTTCAATCTGTGTACCAACAGTTTCAGGTATATATTAGGAAAAAAATCCTATTTTATAGATGAGAAACTGAGGCACTGAGAGGATAAATAACTTCTCCAAGTTCATATGGGTAAGAAATTTTGGATTCTTGATTTGAATACAGTCTCAATAGGCCATCTCTTTACTCTTTTGTAAAGCCAATAACTAAAATTGCATACAAGCATGTCAATGTACAAAATGGTGTAGAGCCAACAAAAAGGGGTTAGCACATCTTCTAGAATAAAAAGAAGTAAATTATGTATTGGAGCTTAAGATAGCAACATATTTTAATTTGCATTATTTTATAATAATCCTTAAAAATAAGATATAAAGCTTCTTTGTATTTTCATGACTCTATATAGCACATAAAATATTAATATTTGAAAGTATCTTCAAGAATAATATCTTTTTGTTACACACATTATAACACATGATATATTGGAATAATATGTTATATTTTCATGTTTTTATGGAAAATTCTGAGGCACCCATAAATTAACCCAACTTTATACAGCATATAACTTTTCCAAAGGACCTAAGGTATGTATTGAGATAATATAGCCTACTCTTCCTTGAATTTGTGTATGCTACATCATCACTGACTTTATCATTACATCATTTTACTATGCATATTTTTTCATTGTATTGGATTACTATGATACATTTTCATAGCTTAAGTATTTTTTGATCCCCAGATGTCACTAAAAAGTTATTATTCCTTAAAAAGAAATACTTAGATCTAATCATTTCATTTATTTTTATTTTATAAATGATATTTTTATTATGTTACTCCACTAGAAGTTTTACAACTCGTAATATTATAATATACCTTGCTTTAATAGATATTATAATAGATATCAGTTTCAGATAATGATAATAGTAAAGAGCAATCACAACAAAAGAGATGTAAATACTTGTTTGCAGTTTTTTAATAGGAATTAAAGAAATATCTAGGAAAGTTGTATTGTCAATATGTCAACATATGGATTTCAATCTCTATACGGGGCATTGGTTTATGCTTAGTCTTCTAGGGGTTAACAAACATTTTTTTGTAAAGAGCCAGACATTAAATATATCAAACTTGTAAAAGAAAAAGTCAGGCTTATAGACCAAGAGGCAAAATTGAGATTATTATATAAGCACTTAGATAGTCATTTAAAATGAGACATTTTAAAATGTTAAAAAAAAATTATTTGCTCACAAAATAGGTGACATATTGGATTTGGGCAAGCATGTGGTTTACCTATCTCTTATGGGGAGATTAGGTCAAAAAGTTAGTTAGCAGTTTCCTGCGTTAACATAAAAAGAAAAATCACTCTTTACATTGCCTCAAAGATAAATTCTTATTTGGGTTGTAAGGTATTTTAAAAACTGACAATTTATAAACTATAAAAAGCATAGGTCTCAAACAGAGCCAATAAAAATGGTTCAAAACAAAGTTTTACAAATCTTTGTCATTATATTTGGAAAAATTATTGAATTACTTCATCTTTTAATTGTGTATCTAAAGATATTATTATATACTCTAATTGTAAGAGATTTTCACCTTTAAATCTAAGTGTACTTCTTTGATTTTTGCTTCTGTGTTTTCTTTTTGTGTTTAAAACCAAACATTACATCATGGTCTAACTAAGCTGTGATGCATTTATAATTTATGAAAAAATATAATATGAAATTTAATGTGCATAATTATATTCATAATATTATGAAAATAATTCATTTAATAATGGTCTTTCATTTCAAAATACATTTTTATACTTTGTAGGGAGAAATAATATGCCATGAATATTTTATACTAATTAATTCAAAATATGGATATGTTCTGTGGTATCTAGGAGTAAATGCAACTTCTAAGCTCCATGCAACATTATAGATTATTGATTTTCTTTTTAAAAGTATATCACCTAAGTTGGTTATTGTTTATTGCTTATTTCTAAAAAAGAAATTAATATTTATCTTTTTTTCATGAGACACTGATAGGTATACTGTAATTATTTACTTGTTGATACTTACAGAAAATTTTTAATAAATCTTATCTACTTGCAAAGGCATCAAACTCACAGAATTACAGGTCACTAAAAATTCAATTGGAAAAACCCATAATCTAGAGTAAATCCCTACTATTCTGCTGCAATCTTCAATTCTTAAATGAGAATTTAAGTCTTAGTAAAGATCTGATATTTAAATCTGTACTTGTGTCATAAGAGAGTTTGAGTTATATCCCGGTAGAACAAACACATAATTTTTAATTTATTTCTCCTTAATTTATTTTTTAAATGAGAATATATGCCCTACCAAAAGTATAATGACTCTACACTGTCAAATTGTAAAATAAAATGAAACAAAACAAAAAGTCATTAATGACACAGTACAATTTTTTAAAATACTCAAATTTGTTGAAAATTTAATATAAGATGTATTCCAAATGAATATGGAACTAAAAGGGTAGTTTAGATCCTTGTATTTGTTAATGTAGATTAGATCTTCAACGTATAACGAAATCAAATAAAACACTAAATGTTCCTATTTCCTATATGCCAGTTTAGTTCAAAAGTTGAATGACTAAACTTAGTAAGACACATAATATTAATAGTGTAAGACTGAAGTAAAAAATTGCTATAGATTTTGAAGATAAAAAATGACTCAATAGGTAAATATAATCAGTTTTCTATGTGAACAATAATAGGAGAAGCTGGAATTTATATGTTTATATTTATTACTTATTTTTATTCAGTAACTTTTCTCAGGTAGGTACCCATATGATTGTGCATTCATTTGGCTCTTAGAATAAGGCTATTTTTTAAATCAAGAAAATATCAGAACTTTGGAAAGAAATGTTTTACTTAAAAATATTTATAAAGTTTATATATTGATGGATTCTATTTGTACAAATAAGTTCTCAAAATTATACTATAGAAATAGCTTACTTAAAATTAGCAATATAATTCATATTAAATAGTTCTTAAATAAGTGAAGGAGCAATATATTTTATAATGAATGAATAAGGTACCTTGATCTATTGAAGTTTCTGTTCACAATATAACTATTACAGTACCATCCACCCCATCTCATACAATTCATTATTTCCTTGTATTCCCATCACCCCAAGTTTGATTTCCCATGTCATGCATGCAATATCTTTTCAGTCATCATATGAAATGTATTCTTTGATTATCTGGCATAGGATTCAATTAGGCTGTCACTCAAATGGTCTCCATTTTAGAAAAGAGAGAAAAATGGATTACAAAATGGAAAAAAATAAAATGCAAGACTAAGGAAATCCAATATAATCAGCATTTCTTAGGAAATAATTCAAATGAATATAAGTGTTCACCAATTATATACTTTATGTCTTTGCAATAGCTTTGTTCATTCATAATGTATTGATTACAAAATGACCTAATAGGTTTTTTCCAGAATATAATTTATTTGAAAAGTAAAGGATCTATGTTAGGGGCACAAATTCTTTCTTGAGGTTATCAATTTCAAGTTAAATATAAAATATCCTGTATGATTTTAATTCTGAGTTTATCATTAATTGTTTACTTATTTGTAAAATTTCATGTAGTATGAGAAGAAAGAACAAAACTATATATTTTAGATTAATTTAGATAATTTTAAGTCCAAAATATTGATTACATTACAAATGAGAATGTAAGTTTTTCATATTATATTGATAATATTCTACAATATAACTCAGTTTATCCACTATATTTTGCAGAAAGCCTCAGTTTTATCCACTATCTTTTACAGAAAGGATTAGGTTTAAGGCATAAGAGGTCTTCCTTTGAATTATACATAAGAACCTTTAGAAAGTCTCTGAAATATCAGATAGAATTCAGCTTTAGTATATTCAGTAACAATATGAATGTCAACACCAACAGAAAAGTGGACAATTGCAATAGCTAATACAGTTTCATTAAAAAGGTGCAACTGAAAGATTAGATATCTTCAGCTAACCCAACTGACTCTTCAAAATAAGGGAAGTCATCATATAAATGTAGAAAATGTATAGAAAAAAGGTAACATTTGATTTGGGGAACAGAACAGAAATGAAAATTGTCTTAGCTCAGGTTGCTGTAACAAAATACCATAAATCAAACGGCTTAAACAACAGACATTAACTTCTCCCAGTTTTGATAGCTGAGAACTCCAAGATCAAGGTACATGCAGGTTTGGTTCTTGGTAAGAACCCTCTTCCTGGCTTTTGAATACCTCCCTTCTCATTGTGCCTTCTGTTGCAAGAGAGAGAAAGAGAGGCAGAGAGAAAGAGAGGGAAAAAGAGAGTTCTGGTCTTCCTTCCTCTTCTTATAAGGATACTAATCCCATTATGAGGACAGTATTTCCATGATCCCATGTAAATCTAATTTCTTCCCTAAGTCCCCACCTCCAAACATCATCACACTGGAAATTAGGGGTTTAACATATCAATAAGGGGCACAAACGTTCAGTCACAAAAATATAAAATATGTACTACAGACCACAGATCTCTGGATGGGTGTTCTGTTAAGTAAAGTATTTCCAGATTCAAAAACACATTGGGAGCATGAGGAAAACTCTTTCTCTGTTGCGGGCTTTAAACAGAGAATGGGAGGCCATAAGACAAGAAATGCTCTGGTCTCTAGAATCTGGGAACAGTTCTCATCCAACACCTAGAAGAAAAAGGAGATCTTCGTCTTGCAGTCACAAGGAACTAAAGTCAACCAACAGCCTTAACAAGCAAGGGAATGGATTAGTTAGAAACTCCAGAAAGGACACTTGCCACCAACTTGGTTTTAGGCCAGTGAGATCCTGTTCAGAGCATCTGGAAAAAACTAGAGAATGGTGAGATAATAAATGGCCATAGAAAAGTAATGCATATATCCACAGAGAAAATCAAATGTGGTAAGTTGTATAAGATGTTTAATCCAAAACTTTCCTGGTACTCTGTCAGGTAATTTTTTATAGTAACAATAAACAATGAATGCATATACTCGTAATAAAATAAAATGTGGTAATCTGTACAAGATGCTTAATAAGAAAACATGCAAATATTCTTTGATATATTTAGGAAAATAGTTCATTTACAAAATAAATATAGGCTCTTAAGGAGAAAGACAAAGCAGATAAGAAAAGTACTTAAAATACATAAATGAGAATTTTCATTGGGCATTTTATACACACTTTTACTTTATCTTGATATATTTTTAAGCATACTGTACATTACTAAATAATAAGAATGGTTATATATCCACCATTTTGCTTTGCTATATTTAACTTTTACAAAATTTCCTTTATTGTAACTTAAGTATAAAGATTTTCCAGATATATCTGAAATCTTCAAACTAATTTCCCTCCTATAGTTTCCTCATTGCATTTTGAATATGGTATTTACTATCTCAATGTGTTTTTTTAATTGATTTTTGATTTTTGATTTTTATTGATTTTTGATTTTTATTGATTTTTTATTGATTTTTATTTGATTTTTTATTGATTTTTAATTGATTTTTATTTATTTATTTATTTGACAGATGGAGATCACAAGTAGGCAGAGAGGAAGGCGATGGGGGGGAAGCAGACTCCCCGCAGAGTAGAAAGCCCGATGCGGGGCTCGATCTCAGGACCTTGGCATCATGACCTGAGCCAAAGGCAGATGCTTTAACCCACTGAGACACCCAGGCGTCCCCCTAATGTGGTTTTTAACATGCAACTAAATATGTAGCAAAACTTTTTCTCCTCAAGTATCTCTGTCCGTTATATCCCCTACCTCTGTCTGCCCCTTGTTCCAAAAGTGCTGAACCCCACAACACCTAGACCAGAAAATGAACTTAAGAAAAAGGTCCAAACATGTTCTTCCCCACACTGTGATTTTTCTGGCTGAGGATAGCCTTGAACTTAAATTAAACAAATGTGTAGTTTTCATATTTTTAGACTGTATTTTATTATTTGAACCATACTTTATTTATTTATTTACTTATTTAATCTCTTGACTGACAAGACAGATATTTTGTCCTGGGTGAGAAAAACGACTTGGGAGAGGAAATGGCAAGATGATTTTAAAAAAGAGTGAAGTTGCTTTATGTGGGCCCCCTATGTAGTTCAGTTTATTCAATAAACTTATCTGTATGCGTGGGCCAGGAAGTCACATAAAGTGCCACAGTCTTTCTCTTCCAAGCAGAAGGTTACCAGCATGTTTAATGGAGTTCTTTTATCTCTCTCAGGATAGAATTCCCTTAGGGAATGAAGGGGTTATTTGAAGACACTCTGTTTCCTGCAACTTAAAACATTTGCTTTAAAAACAGACTTTCAAAATCTTTCTATTTCCCATAATGGAACTTAGCGTGAAATACATGAAAAATGAGCTTTTCTCATGCACCATGTCATATTTGATATTCTCTGGTCACTAGATTCTTACCTGGGTGAAATGAATGAAATAACTGGTTAGAAGAATTTTGTTCATATTGCTTTCTTTTGAAAACATTAAGAATTGAAAACTAGGGGTGCCTGGGTGGCTCAGTGGGTTAAAGCCTCTGCCTTCAGATCAGGTCATGATCCCAGAGTCCTGGGATTGAGCCCCACACCCAGTTCTCTGCTGGGCAGGGAGCCTGCTTCCCCCTCTCTTACTCTCTGCCTGCCTCTCTGCCTACTTGTGATCTCTGTCTGTCAAATAAATAAATTAAACAAATAAAATAAAATAAAGAATTGAAAACTTAACTCTAAGTTTTGCTGCACTGAATTATTTTAAAATAGATAAATATGATGAGCAATGATTTTGGGTCACTCTTTTTCCTGAGTATCCACAAGAATCTTGAGCCCGTGTAAGAACTTAGTTGGTCCTCAAATGTCCTTTAATCACTCTCAGAACCTGCAAAAGATATTTCTGAGAAAAACTGCTACTCATTTATGAAACTCATTGTGACCCTATATGATACCCCATTAATTTGTGACTATTTTTGCCATTCCTGAAAAAGACTCAATGCCCTCGGAGAAAGTACACATCTACAACAGAAATGCCTATTGTGCTAATATTATTATTATTTCTGATTTGCTATTTTTACTTACATCTACAACTAATGCAACTCTGAATGTTTCTCCTGAGATAGGAAATCAAATTGCATTCTTAACTGTGTAGCTGCTACCTGTTTTGGGAAAATATCATGCAATAATGTTTTAATTTTTGTAACATCAAAATTGGACTCAAATTTGGTGTCTAAAAATATAACAATTAATTAAATATGATATTATGGAATTATATCCAGGCTCTAAATAGGGTATTTATATTTGCATAGTGGAAAATGATCACAATTATATTTATATAGCGAAGACTATAAAAAATGTTAATATGATACAAATTCTGGTGGGGAAAAAAACCTCTTTTTTGATATTTCTAGATTCTCATGAGAGGATCTGTAGCCAGATTGTATTACTTTACTTAACTCTTTGGTAACTTCCAATTTATGTTATTGTTGATTAATTGAAAATTAAAATAATGCTATTTTTATGAAATAAAATAAATTTAGAGATCAAATAACTGTGCAGAAAAAAGAAGATATGTTGACAAACAACTCTGAAGAAAAATGTAAATTATATATAGTCCAATGTTTATTTAAAATATCTTGGGAATTTGTTTTACTATTGCAAACACATGAATATGTAAGTAACTATAAATTTTGTTAAAATAAACATAATTCACCTTCAAAATCAAATTTGACCTAATATCTTATTTGTTCCTTCCAGGGAATAAACTTGATCACGTATATTTAAACTTTGTGCAAAGTATATATATATAATCATATATATAGAGAGATATATATGTCTATATATCTATATATATACACACACACATATATAAACATGTAATATATGTTATATATTATATATATAAAACATGTAATGTAATTAAAACAGTATTATTTTCATAATTACATGTACTGTTATAATTACATTACATGTTAACTATAATTATATATTAATCACGTATTATACTTGATTAATTATATGATGGATTATATTATATATTAATTATATATAATTTTCTAATCTATCTCAAAAAAGTCTGATAGTTATTTTTTTTATAGTGATTTTTTTAAAAAGAACATTTATTGTTTCTTTAAAAATATTTTGGAATCTTTCCCTTTTTCTCTTCTTTCAAATATTGACTAAGTTTTCATGCAAATTTGTGGTCTTAAAACATCTTCCTTTGTTGTGTCTCATTCATATTAAAGACAGGAAGAAGAAGGTGATTACAGTAAGAACACTTTTTCTACTCTAGTCTATCCCTTTTACAATGCAACAAAGATCTTCAAAGGTCTTCCCTGACCTCATTAAAGTCTAATGGTCGGTTTGGAAGCAAGGGATCGGAGGAAATGGACAAGGAAAAGAACTGGGATGAGGAAAGGCTGTGTATTTTGGGTCATGTAAGAACTGTAAGTCCTTAATGCTACATTTAAAAAAGAAGGAATATTATAACTATTTTACATGAAATATATATTTATATGAAAGTAAATGCATAATGCATTTTAAATGCTTGAAATTTTATAAATAATAATTTGAGTTAATTTATAAAGGTAAGAAATTTATAAAGGTAACAAATTGACTTGCTCAGCATTTAAATTATATTTTAAGCTTCCATACTTTATTTCAATACTTTTCTCATTATTACTGGATGAGTAGCATCAATTTAAAGCTGACTTTATTTTTAATGTCATAATTTGTTTATTATTACTATGTAAGTTAAGTAGGGCTAGTTTTTGTTTTAGGTTTTACAATGTCATCACCATTTACAACAATGTCTGTAACAAATACCCATTGGACAATTAAGTGAATGAAAGCATATAAAATAATTATCTTGTTTCCTGGATTTCTACTATTAGTACTAACACTGTTATCTGTTCCTCATTTAATAACAGTTTTATTTCTATAGCTGCCTTTAATATATAACAGTAAGCCAAAGATTATTAGGAGTAAGGTTTTAGAAAGAAAGTCATAAAAAAGAAAGAAGGAAAAAAACTAAAGAAGAACAATTACATTAAAAAACTTTTGATTAAATAATTGATTTTTTAAACAATTTTTTGTTTAATTTATTTTATTTATTTATTTATTTATTTATTTATGTTTGTATTAAATTTTTACTCTGAATAGAAGTCATATACTTTCAAAAAAAAGGTCAAATCCCTAAACTGATTATATGGAAGATTAGACAGTTATTATATCTTGATAGTTTACATAATCTTTTCATGATACATAGTGCATTATAATAGCATTTTGAATTACTGTATTGTTGGTAACCTGCATACCTTTTGAAAAGTAAATTATATGGCTCCTGTCATCACTGAAGGCTAATAAGAGAAATAATATTTCAAAGCTCTATAAATATGAAAAGAGAGTAATAATTAAGAGGAAATTTTGGCTATATTTTTAAAATCTTTTGTATTGAAAAAATTATAGTTTTCATTTTTATTCTTGTTTCATGTCATAACCAGAGGCCTTTATAAGAGTTACATACACATGACAAAGACAGAGCTAAATGTCTGCAAAATAGTATCCTCTCAAACAGAATGTATCATTCTTTTAAAAATATTGCTTTACTAAGCATTTGATGCTATATATAATGAACTTGTATTAGTGGCTAAAGTATAGAGTAGTATATGTAGAAACAGATTGAAGAAAAATCACAACCACTAGTATTAGCAGAGATGTGGAAAACAGATACAGGACTGTAAGAGACACAAATTATGATTTCCATGAGAGGAAAGTATTATTATATTATTCAGCCAAAGTATTATTCATCTGCCAGAGTAGAGGTAAGAAGCTTCTGTTATATGAAGGATCAGACAGCTAAGCTACATAATTACTTGATATACTATAATCAAATAGAGGTCAAATCAGAAAAAGAAGTTAACTGAAGAAAAAATACATAAAAAAAGGATTAAGATTTCTAATATTATGGCCTAAATCTAAAAGTGAACAAAAGTTAAAGCAATGAGTGTGTGCTATTAAGTGTTAGAAAAATTCCTCAAGTACAAACAGTTCTCATAAGGGAAATCATTTTCAATTATTTCTACCTTTCCTTAGGATAAGCAAATACATAGGAATTGAGTTGGCCAGGAAGAAAACATATTCTACATATTTCACCTTAATTATGAGAAGAGGATAGATCACAATATTGTCCTGATTCTTTGAAATGTTTTGATTGGGAGGCATACTTGCTATATTAGATTTTCCATATAGAAATATCAACTGAACAACAACAACAACAAAAGAAATATCATTTAACGATGTCTGTTCAACTAGGAATTGAGCAATGCAGGGTGGGTAAGGGACCTTTAACAAATACAATAAAATTTGGGAAATAGGGAAATAAAAATTCATTAACCTAGGATGCTAGAGACAATTGTAAATAACAACAGAGGAAAATTCAGGTATGCTAAATGTGAGTGAAATGTGAAATATTGCAAGATAAGAACTGTGAAATAAATAATATTTACTCACTGGTCCCACTTTGTGTATTTTTCGATACTCACAAAACCCTCAGAATACTCTGTTTTGTGGGTAACTATAGCCCTCCAGCCATGACCATTCCCATTTTCTGAGGCCCTTAACTTATCCCTCTTCTGTTGGTGTCCAGCAAGTGCAACGATTAACTAGTTCTCACTTTGGTTGCCAAAATCTGCTCCAGTTTTACTAGCACATCCTCTCCCCTTGTATTTGAACCCTTGGTGAAAAAAGTTACCTAGCTTATGTCTGTGGGTGCTCAAACAGTAATTGGAAAACACAGGCTGATTTTGATGCCTGAAATACGCACTCAAAGGCTCTTGGTTACAATTCTGCAGTTTCTGATTCCAGTTCTTTCCTTTAGTCCGCTGACATTCCTACAAGTTCAGTTCCTCCTCCATAAGCCCATTCATCACCAAAGTCTCCCACTGACCAACTAACATCCCTATCCATTTTGACAAACAAAAAGAAACAAAAAAAAATCACTGAAATCATTCTTCGTGCTTATTTTGCTCATCACAACTCTATCCCCAGCCAAAATTAATTCTCAACCAAATTCTATTGATTTTATCTCCTCAGTAGGCGATGAATTCATAAGTTATCTCCTTTTATTCATAGTCCCCTATACTTTGTGTAGAGAATGTTAAAATGTAGATACTTAAGAAATAACTGACTAAAAGACTAGCAAAAATTCAGAAATAAAAAAAAATAGCAACTTTCAATCAAGTTCATTTTCAATGACTTAAAAACAAAATCAGCCTGATAAGGTACTAAAATCTTTTAATGAAATTTTTATTAATATTCCCTTTAGGGGAATATTCCCCTTCGGGCGGGGGGTGGCTGGTATGCTCCTTGAACTTAGAAACTTTTCTTGTACCACTTTCTATGCAATGATTCCCAAAGAATTTTTCAACAGACTTAGTTGAGTTTGTGATTGAATGCTTATATGAATACAGAGTAAATTTATGCACAGACATCCATAATTATAGAAGAATAAGATAAAATCTATTTTCTTCATATAATTTGTTACTAAACTTGATGAGAATAAATGTTGACGTAGTCTTCTGAATGATACAATTTTAAACCTTAGAGAACTTTACTTTTAGTAGTTTTAATGTCTTATTTGATTTATGTCTATATGTTAATACTACTGAAACTTTTTTGAAACAACATAATGCATACTAAAATATACATAAATGATGATAAATGTGAATGAGCTTACTTTTCTTTTTTGCTTTTAAGAAACTAGTAACAAAAATACTTTGCATCTGGATGGATTTTCCATCCAAAATGTTTAGGAATGCCAGCTATAGTCCAATCAACCAAATCAAACATAGTCCTACATGGTACCAAATCATCTTCTGTATTTCTCATCATATGAGAATAAATTCCTTGAATATATTCTGATTTGTCATTATTGCTAATTAATTTGGGGGTATATTAGATTCAATGTTATTAAAAGAAAAAATATAAAATAAGGCAGAGAGAATTTTTCACAATTGACTTTAATTCAATTACAAATAAAACATGTAATCCTTTCTATTAGAAATATAAATCTATAAATTATAACTACTAAAATGAAGAATCTCTACCACAGTGTTTATAAGTATACAAGAAAGTTGTAGTTCCACCTACATCCCATACATGGCACACAAATACACACCTCCTCTCGTCTATTTTTTCTTTTGAATTCAAATCAACATAAGGTATGTAGACTGAGTTTGATCCTAGGATTCCACTATGTAGGTAGAGTAACAGCTAGACTTTCCACATTATAAGTGTTTGTAAATGGTTTTCTGATATGTAGTCATAATTATAGGATAAAGCAATGACCCCAGAAGACAGAATTCACCAGAAGAATAAAATAAAAGATAAAACTTGTAGTCCAGGGAAGCATCCATAGGAGGAAATGTAATGAGATTTTTGCTGTCATTTGGGGAGGATGAAGATGAATGTGGATGGGAAAAGTGTTGCTTTTAGTGAGTGGAAATTTTTTCTTTATACTACAAGACTAAAGTAACACTAGCAATTTTAAATTACCCACTATAATAGCCCATTAGATATTTAATATTTTATTTATTAACACATTCTTCCAAGAACATACAGAAATATATCACTTTCTGATTAGAAACCGATTTTGCATTTTATAACTTTCAATATTCTGTGATTAAATTGTATTAATTACTTATTATATATAAAGACACTTTATACATAATATTATATAATTCCTGTAACAAACTAATGAGATAGTTATTTACAAAAGAGAAACTTCTAGTTTAATAAGATAAATTCTTCCTAAATTACACAGCTTTTGGATTGTAACTGAGCTTAATCCCTTAGGCAGAAAAGAATCAGTAAACAGTTACAACAGCATGACTACACACATTGCTTGGAGTAGAAACACACCATATTCAGAAGCGGTACACACAAACTGTAAATGAAAAAGCATCCAGTGTGTGTTTCAATTTCCTCTACCTCTGAACATGGCTCATTCAATTCCGGCCTTCAAGATTCAGAGCAGTCTAGGGGAATTATCCTGCATTGCCCAACCCAGAGGGAGTTCTTTTCTCCCCTCTATGGATAAATATGAACCAACTAGTTGTATTGGGAAATTGTTCAACCTAAGCATCAGTGTAAGAAATAAACATGAAACAAAAGCATACAGTGTGGTGACAACATGTTTTTCTATCACGTTTTTGTCTGTTTTAAACACAACTGGAGCCATTTATTTTTATGTTAATAGAAAGAGACTCTAAAAAATTACTTTTCATGTCTTGATGACGGCTGTTAATATAACAGCATGTGCTTCTCAAGCACATGACTGAGAGAATCCCATGCCACCTGCTGAAATGGCACCTTCTCATGAAAAAAACTTGATTTCTGAGTTTGGATTCTCAGAATCTTGCATGTAAATTGAAAGTATAATATCTACTTCTATCTCAAAAACAATTTGACAATCTTAAATTATACTGAACTACCACCAATGTCAAGAATAAATACACCCAGGTCTTCAAATTAAGAAATTTGATTTTTTTTTTTTTTGGCTTGAAAATTGCTTAGCCTGGAAAATATAACCCCATTTCATTAAAAGACATGTTATTTTTGTAACAGTTTGAACATTATATTTTGTGCTTTTGTTCATTTTATGCAAACTTAGAATACATTTGTATGCATGGGTAATTATGGATGATAAATTTAATAACAATGATGAACAATGAAATGAAGGATTATAACATTGATATACTTCAGGGACTAACACCACTAAAATTCATACTTCTCACCTGAAACATGGGGATAAGAGTGGAAACTAAAGTGAAGATTAAAAAGAGCAATGTATTTAACTCAGGTAAAGTCTGAAAATAAGAATTAAGTTAGAGAAAAGCATCATATTAAATGAAATAACCTCAGGTAAATATTATTACAAGCTCTCAGAATAGAATGCCACAGTGAAAGAAATATAACCCCAAAGTCGCCCTCACTCTGTGAAGCATGCTGGCTACCTTTTAATTTGGATAAATTGCAATGGAGCTAGACTGTTAAGGCAAAACAGTACAAGAGAAATACCCAGATTTTTTCATATAGAAAATACACTGATGTCTTTAAAGCCTTGCACTTGGAAATAAGAACTCAAATAATAGAGCATAAAATATAGGTTATTTGTGAAGAGATAGTTACATGTTGTCATAAATCACATATATATATATTTTTATTTTGGGAATAGAAATTTATATCTCAACTTCTATATTACCTTTTAAAATTGCATTTGTGAACTGTAACATTTAAGTATGTTGATATATACCAGAAAAGTATTGATCTTCATTTCCCCCTTAATTTTCTTTTTATATCTCCCCTATTTCCAAATTATTAGCTATAATATTAATTTTCCCTAATAATTTTTATTATGTTTACATTCTTCTCAAATTGATTAATTCTTCAATGTTGTATTTTTATGTCAATTACAAAAATTAATAACAATTACATGCATCTGTTTGTGAAAATATCAACTCTACATGGCTTTATTGGATCCATACATAAAGTGATATCATGAAAAATGACTTTCAGAGGAGAAAACCAAAGCATACATAACAAAAGCTTTCTCTTCTCTTACATGTCAAAAAAATTCTCAGAAATATTCTGTTAGTTTGCTTTAGCTTTCAGCCATTAGTTTCTTATATAGTTCCCTTAACCAAGTATAGATCATCATCTTTCAATCTGCGTGAACATATCATTTATAAGTTCCAATCCTTTGGTACTACTATATGTGGAATTATATATATTCTGATTTATTTTTCAGCAGAGAGGATGCTTATTCTGGGATGACTGTCACTGCCCTCTTTATGTAATTACACTCTCCTTGAAACCATGACTACCTCTTATTTAGGTTCTATTTTCATTTTGCTAGAGGGTGTCTTAAAATGAGTTCTTTCCCAAAAAGAATATATTTGAAGTCAATGTGTTTTTTTTTAAATGTATGAATATGTACTTATATTTATTCCTCAAGGGCTTGATATTTGAGGGATATAATTCTATTTTATAAAAATTGTTGTATGTTGTTCTTTTTATTCTAACGAGCAGGTATTCTTTATTTTTTATGACTATTATTTTATATGACCTATTTAGGCAATATCACAAAATGGTAAAACTAAAGAAAATATTTTCCTACTTAAACTTCCAGACTCTCTAATATTTAACCGTTCACATTCTGATCTACAGTTTACCTGGAATTGATTTTGTTTATGGACAATATGATTATGTTACCCTCTTGCCTAATATTGATAACCCAATCAATCCAACACAAGTTATTTGATAGCTTTTCATTTTCCTACTGTTTTCCAGTGCCAACTTGTCAAAAACAGTTATTTTATGAGTGTATCATTTCCATTGGTTAATTTGCCAATTACTGCACAAAATCATGTCTTAATTTCTGTATTGTCATAATTAAAGGCTTTTCCCCCTGAAATTACGTTGCAGTAAAACACTATAAATCTTTCTTCACCTTGACAATATTTCTGATTATCTGCCTTCCTTTACATTTTCATATAAATATTAGGTTAGCTTTCGTGTTTTCCCCAAAAATTTCTCTTGAGAAATTGGTTCGGTTGACATTTAATCCAAAAATCCACTTGGAGTGCAGCATCCCAAGTTACTAGGACTATTGCTCCTATGAACATTCTGCATGTATTTTTTTCTTGCAAAAATACAAACATTTCTTTTTCTTAAAGATGAAATTATATGGTAAATAATCTTTTCTGAATGTTTTCTTTTTTTAGTAGAATGTATGGAGATGCATCTTCTTGCCTTTTTAAAGTTATTTGTTAGCATTCATTGCTCTATAGCTTTCCATTGATAACTAGACCACATCTTCAAAAATTATCCACTGGCTTGGAAACACCTGAACTAGTATCCGTACATAACATAAAACACAAGCACAACATGAGTTGTATGTCCAAATAGATGCTCTGACACAAATCGTGTATGTATGTATGTGTGTGTATATATATATATGTGTACATATATATATATATATATATATGACTTAATCTGCACTCCTCCTTATAACTCTTCTGAAACATTATTCACTCAAATACCTGTTCTGCCTTATGTAAATTTGGTCTGATTTTAAGATACCTTTTATGAATTCCTAACATTTTAGTTTCTCTGGTACTCCTGTTTAAATGATTATAGTCCTATACTGATGGACTGGTTAACTTATGTGCTGCTTCATATTACAATTATTTTAGTTTAGAGAGCTGGTAGAGGTATTTGACATCTTCATTTAGTATTTTGAGCACTTCTCAATCTTTGCTTATTTACACATTAAGATCTGGCAATAATTATAACTTGTAATTCTAAATACTACTTTCTTCTCTTTTTCACACTTTCAGTATTGCTATAGTGTAGTAGTGGGAAGAAGGAAGGTAAAACAAAGATCACTATTAGTTCTGAAAATTCACTGAAAATTATTTGTTATAGTAACCTATTATCAAAGACATATCTGGAGTACCTGGGTTGCTCAATTGGTTAAGCATCTGTGTTTGGTTCATGTCATGATCCAGGGTCCTGGGATCAAGCCCCATATCAGGCTCCCTGCTCAATACAGAGCCTGCTTCTCTCCCTTTCCCTCTGCCATCCCCTTTGCTTTGCTCTCTGGCTCTGTCTATCTCTCTGTCAAAAAAATAAAATCTTAAAAAAAAAAAGACATACCATATTTGGTTGCACTGAAATATATTCTAGAAATGGAGCTTGCTTATTTATTTAACAGCATAATTTGATGTGGGCATTGAAGATATTGAGATATTAAATTCAGCAAGAGAGGGAAATAGAATAACCTTGTAAGAGGATATCATAATAATTTTTATACATTTCACACTGTCTTTCTTAGCGAATTTGAGCCTTCTGTACCACTTTGGATATTTTATTGCATAGTTATTTTTAATAGTGCAATGCATATATTTTTAGTTAATGAAATGAAACTGCACTGATCAGATATTTCAAATCCCTCAAGTGAAAAATAAACTCCAGCTCATAGAGTAAACAAATATTTATTTTGTCTCATGTTCTAAATCTGCACCAACTTTATTCATATGCTAGAACCTACATTATTGTGAGAGGCAATGGTTTCAATCTAATATGAAGTTTTTCCTGGTCTCATTTCATCATGCTTAATCTCTTTCTTTACTTCATTTAAACTTGAAAATGATCAAGATAAATTGAAAGATCGAATACTGTCTACATTTCAACACATCCTCATGAATAACAAAACTTTTACCAAGGTGGAAAAAGGAGTGAAGATTTGCTGGATGCAACAATTTCTAACTTTAAAATATTTACAGAGATCATCTTTGGTCTTATTGTGTTATTTTCTTAGGTATAACTCTTTGATGCTACTTCATGTATTAAATTCTAGACAAGTGCAAATTCTAGTCTCTTTGTGACATTGTTGCCTGTAACTTAAGTGTTTACAAGCCTTCAATATCTCTTACAGTTTTCAGTGTGATCTGCTGTTGTAGTGAAGTATATATTCAACAATGGAAAGTTTTCCAAAACGGTATTTTCTTATTCTGTTCAAGGATATTACTTTTTAGTAACTTCCTTTTTACATTTTAATCTCATCAAATAAGCATGCCACAGCTTCTAAAAACAGTGTTGACATTTATACATGCATGTTAATTAGATGAACTTTTTAAATACTTAAAGCTAAATGCCTAAATTATTACACTGAACTAATTAAAAATTACTATTATTCTTTGTCCGGCTTAAAAAAAAAAAGTTGTTTGATTACTCCATTAATTACTTCAATCATACTGAATATCAGGACTATTTATTCATAACAATTGTTACTTTAGTATAAATATTTAATGTCTTATGACACCTGAAAAATATCTTCTTTAAAATTAACATAACTTGTTTGTGTCATCTTTCATGATTTCTGTTTGAGCAGGTGTGTTAGATATTAACATGAAAGAAATTGTGAGAATACGTTTCATTTTGAAAGCTTATTGGTAGCAATTTAATTTTTTTAAATGGTCCTAATTACTTAGAATACACAATGTTATTTTGACTAATTCTCGTACTTTTCCATGCCTAGTGCTATTTACATGTGTAATCAGTGTTAATCTTAATTGTATTAAATTATTTCTACCCACAAACATACATTTATTTAAAATAAAAGAAGAAAACACCTATAGTGGAATGTAAGACATGTACCTGATATATGGGTATGCATAAAACCACGGCATTTGTTTTATACTTTGTGATGTAATCCAATACTCCTTACTTTATTGCTGTAGCTATGGCCTCTGTTCTGTGAGCCCTTCCAGCTGGCTGAATGAAGAATGGTATTAAAACTTAAGATGTGGGGGCTCTGTGTGTTCCATATGCTTGGTGTAAGACTGCTTTTGGATTGTCACTCCCTCTAGATTCTCAGAGGAGAGAGCAATGGGATATGTGTGTGATCTAAAATGTACATATACACATATACCAATATTACCATATTTAACCATCTCTATGTATATTAATCTAAAGATAAGTTCATACAAATGTATTAAACCACAATCCATGACTACATGGATTATTCTAGCCTCCCCCCCTTTTTTTTGTTTATTTGTTTGTTTAAATCTTGACACCAATAGTGAGAAACCTGGCTTCTACCACCTGCCATCCATTCACAAAACTGTTCAATTCCAGTATGTCTGTACGGTGGTATTAGAACTGTTAGCTTAGGAGCGCCTGGGTGGGTCAGTGGGTTAAGCCTCTGTCTTTGGCTCAGCTCATGATCTCAGGGTCTTAGGACTGAACCCCGCATCAGGCTTTCTGTTTAGTGGGGAACCTACTCCCCCTCTCTCTCTGCCTGCCTCTCTGACTACTTGTGATCTCTCTCTCTCTGTCAAATAAATAAAATAAAATAAAATAAAGAACTGTTAGCTTTTGGACCTATAGTAGATCTCTATATCAACTAGATTACAATTCTTTTGTTTTTAGCTTTAGATTCCACTCGTTTCCAAAGTTACTTATGTCCACACCTTTCCACAACCCCTTTACCAGGAAGCTATTTCTCGATTTTGTACCATATATTATTTTCTCCTAGTTTTCATTCATTCCTGAGATCCCCCAACTTTTTTTTTAATGTTCCTTAAACTAAGGTTTTTCTGTGCTGTAAAGTCCCATGAGTTTTGACAAATGCAGAGTGTCATTTATCCACCATTAAAGAATTACTATTATTATTATAGAATAGAATTGCACAGCTGGCAGGATTAACACCTCTGCTGTGCTTCACTTATTCAAAGCTCCTTACTCCCCCTGTAACCCTGGCAACCATTGAGCTTAATATCATAGTTTTGCCTTTTCTAGAATGTCTTATAATTGAAATCATACAATATGTAGTCTTGAATTCTTTCCAGACTGCTTCTTTCCTTAACTATGGGCTTTTAAGATTTCTTGATGTCTTTTTGTGGTTTGATATCTTATCAATTTTATCATTGAATTATAGTCCACAGTATGGATGTACAGTTTATCCTTTGACCTAATGAAGGGCATCTTTGTTATTGCCAGTTGTTGGCATTTATAATTAAAACATCTAAAAATATCCATGGATAGGCTTTTGATGTAGACATAATTTCTTGAATCACTTGGTTAAATGTTCAGGAGTACAGAAGATGCATCATATGATGAGACTACATATAGCTATATTAGAAACCAACTGTCTTCCAAAGTGGCTGTACCACCATTTTGTTCTCCCTCTGGCAGATCAGATGGTAATGTAGTCACTGGGGTTTCCTTTGACTAAAATTGTCTTTATTTCTCCTTCACTTTGAAGATCATTTCACTGGATATAAAATACAACTTATGATGTATTTCATTCCCTTCTTTTTGTTTGCATGGCTTCTTATGAGAAGATTACTGTAATTTTTATATATTTCTGTCATGGATTTTGTTTTCTAACATTTCCCTTTGATTCTTTCTAATAGGTTTCTCCTTTTGCTCACATTACACGCTTGTCATCTATATTTTCCAACAAGGTTCTTAACATAGTAACCATTTTAAATTTTAAATCATTTAAAATTTGGTCACAATTTCAACATCTATATCATATCAGAATCTGTTTCTCCTATTTATTGCTTGTTCAAATTATTTTTGTCCTCTGTTTTATGTTGCCTTAATTTTTTCTTTCTTATAAGCTAGACATGACATATTAGATAACAAGAAATTCAGATAAATAGACTTTCAGTCAAGGGTTTTGTATTTACTTGGCAAGGAGTTGGCCTATGTTTAATGTTTGCTGTAGATATAGACACCAGAGGCCTCAAACTCCTCCCCTTTATGTTTTTCTCTCCTCTGTTGACTTAGGACTTCCTTAAGTACTCCTGCATCTACATTTGGTTACTTTTTCACCTCTGTTAATTCACTGATTCTAGACTTTATTGATAAGGTGGTCAGGAGGGAAAGGAGGGAAAATATTATACACTCTTATGATACAATTTCCATATCTACTGATCTTTAGTCTATAAGCTAAGACCTTCAGTGTTGTTTAACATTTTTTTTTTCCTTGTTGGGTGATACATAAAAAAAAAACCAAAAAACAAAAAACTTAAGAGCACTAGGGTGGGGAAATGTCTGACCTTCGAGTCATATAATATACTGGAAAGTCCTTTTCCCTGGAGTCTGTCATTTCATGAAGAATGCTCTGGTAGTGTTTCACAGTAATTATTACTCTTCCTCTTCCCCCTCCTAGGGCCATGATGATATTTTTATTGGTTTTCACTATGATAACCTGGTAAGGTACCAGAAGGTAAAACCCACAGAAGTCTGAGGGTGCTTTTCAAGACTGCCTCCAAAATTTTTCACTGTCTACTTATTCCATTATTTTCTGGCATTTTGTCAAAATTACATGTAAATATTATTCCCAGTTTAGGTTCCAAAGGATTCTTCTCCAGGTAACCAGTGCTAAGCTGTGACTTTCAAGATGCCTTTTTCTACAGATTTGGGGATGGTAATTTTCCTTGTTACCTCAATTCTATCATGACTCTGAGAAATTCATTGATTTTCAGCTTATTCAGCTTTTTCTTGTAAGAATGGATGTAAAGATTTCTGAACTCTTTAGGTATAGGACATGAAACTGGAATTCATAGAATCCAATAATTTCTTTAAAGAATTTACTTTTTTTTTTTAAAGTTTGAGTATAGTTGACACACAATGTTGCATTAGCTTCAGGTGTGCAACATGATGATTCAACAGCTCTATGTACTA
Source organism: Lontra canadensis (assembly GCF_010015895.1). Classification (NCBI taxonomy): domain Eukaryota; kingdom Metazoa; phylum Chordata; class Mammalia; order Carnivora; family Mustelidae; genus Lontra; species Lontra canadensis. The sequence goes on from NW_022631020.1 coordinate 11,092,766, forward strand.
TATTATGCTCACCACAAGTGTAGCTACCATCTGCCACGAAACAACACTATTACAATACCATTGACTATACTCCTAATGCTGCATTTTTATCCCCATAACATATTCATTCCATAACTGGAAACCTGTAGTCCCCACTACTCTTCATCCATTCTGTACATCCTCTCCCCCCCACCCCAAACATTACCCTTCCCTTTGGCAACCATCAGTTTGTTCTCTGTATTTGCAGGTCTGCTCTGGTCACTGTTTATTCATTTGTTTTGTCTTTATAATTCCACATATAAGTAAAATTGTATGGTATTGGCTTTCTCAGTCTGGTTTATGTCATTTATCATAATACCTTCTAGGTCTATCCATGTTGTCACAAGGGCAAGGTCTCATTCTGAAAGGTTTTTTGTTTGTTTGTTTGTTTTTAATTTAACTGCCACTACCAAACCCTAAGGTACTGATAATTTCCTTTATTATAAAGGTGAGAAAAATAAGGCCCAGTTTTACTTCCCCACAAAAAATAGCTTGTAAAAAGTAAAGCTAGATAAAACCAGACTCCAGTGCTCAATCTCCCAATCATGACATTGCACTGCCTTTCAACTCCTTGATTCCTGAGCATCTCAAGAGTCATTTTCACTTATAAGCACTTAAATCAGAAGGAATAAAATTCATTGAGATTACATGCAATTTCTACACTGGACAATTTAAAACTCTATTATACTTCTAAATTGAGTAACCCATATCATGGACTACTGTGTTAGTCATTTAACAATGTTGAGGAAGTTTCTATTGTTGAAACTATCATACGACTTCTGAATCTGTTTAGTAAATATTGTATAATATTATAATATAATATTATATGCTCCGTTCCAAGAAAAGAGGTGCATGAACGTGCATGTAGTTAATAATAATAATAATAATAATAATAGTTAATAATAATAGAAAATTATGTAGACACAAGAGAATTTAGGACAGTGTGATATAACAGTGTATAATTAACTCGCCAATATTTTCCAACACCTTGAATAAACTTAAAAAAGGAAGAAACTGCCCTTTTCAGGGTCTAGTCAATGGGTGTCACACTAACAATTTTCTGTTCTAGACCATCATTCAGGTGTTCATACGGTGAACTGAAGATTAAGTAAGGTTAAGGTAAGGCCTCAAGAATCTAAGGGACTTTATTTTGCAATCATTCTTTAGAGTGCCAAATGAAAAGGAAAAATGAAAACGTTAATTTATCACATGATTTTAATGTATCTGAAAACACAAATATGAAAGGATCAATCAGAAATAAAGGGTAATAATAAAAATCTGACCTTCAAAATTTATTCACAATTAAGAGGAAAAGGGGAATAAGGTAACTGAACATATTAAAAATAAATAAACAAGACTCTGATATTTACTGATTACTTGTGAGCTAGAATTTGTTTATAGTTAAATTTTGTTTGAAAGGTATTAAAAGAAAGAAAATCCCCAAACATAAAAATGCAATGCTATATATGTAAAAGTAGAAAAATGTAATGGATATAAACACAATATTTGAAGTTAAAATGAAGAAAGCAGATCTCAATATTGAAACTATGGAAGTAAGTACTAGACTTTCTTCTCAAGTATATAATATTATTATAAAGGGTTGAATAAAATTAGCAGGCTTGCCTCAAATAAATGAATTTATTTTGCCAATTTTCATCTTAGTTAAAGTATATATGACTATTAACATAGGAAAACTATTCTTTTATATTTTATAATTAAAATTCCTTCTCAAGGGGAGCCTGGGTGGCTCAGTGGGTAAGCCTCTGCCTTCTGCTCAGGTCATGATCTCAGGGTCCTGGGATCAAGTCCCACATCGGGCTCTCTGCTCAACACGGAGCCTGCTTCCCTCTCTCTGTGCCTGACTCCCTGCCTACTTGTGATGTCTGTCACATAAATAAATAAAATCTTTAAAAAAAATTCCTTCTCAGACTATAATGAAATATTTCTTTCTACTTCAAAAAAAAAAGGTTGTTTATTCTTTTATTACTGAAGATTTACTTAATTATATCCAAATATAAACATTAAATATTGAAAGTTTATTAATAAAGTACTAATTTACTAATGCTGAGAAGTTGGTACACTGTAATTTACAGAATAAATTATGACCTTTACACTTTATCATTGGCATTTTAAAACAGAGCCTTATTTCTACACATACAGAGAACACAAGTTATACACAACAAATGTGCCTTTGACACAGAGTTCATCAAAATAAAAAAAAAGTGCTCAGCAATGCATCTAGAATCTTTGCCTGAATTAAGTAGAATAGAATACTATTTTGTGACAGATTAAAAAAAAAATCTATTTATATAGGCAGCATATTGTTTTAGATTCTTACAACATTTTTAAGCAAGTGCATAATAATACAATAATTAAGATATCTGTGACTTGTAACATGGTTTGTGAAACAAAAAGCAAACAAACTAGTATGTGAGACAAACCAATAATGCTAAGTAGAGAGTACCATTTTCAAATTATTTATTTATTATTTATTTAATTATTTATTATTCAACAAACAACTACTTCACCTGCCTTTACAATGTAAATGTTGCAATCAGTTTTTTTTAAGAAAGCTAAATATTAATTTAATGAGAAGATACACTTTTATTGGACAACACAATGTTTAAAAGTATGTCCTGAGACCAGACTTTTTTGAAATATAGACTCATGAGCATATCACTAAATGTATTTCTGCTTCAATGTACCTTTTTGTAAAATGGTGGTCATCATAATGATGATAATAGCAATTATATAACTTACTGTATATCTTACATTTTATGATCTATAAGATTCTCTCTACAACTATTATTTCCAATATACAGATGAAGAAATGTAGTGAAATATCTGATCAACAATCACAGAGTCAACTATAAAAAGTAGGAATGCTTCTCTCAATAAATATGATGATGTTTCAAATTTTCATGTATAGATGTGCAGGATATGGTTGGAGAAGTCAGAAGAGCCTGATTAAATGACGTCAGGGCAAAACCAAAACTAACCATGTGGGTTCTCTGGACAACCAACCTGGTGAGGAATTCATTATTGGAAGTGTCATGGGTCAGATGCATGCACTTCTGTAAGGAAACAGAATGAAAGGTTCAGAGCTATCTGGGTCATAAAAGACTTGGAAAAGAGGGAGAACCTTTCCCCAAAACTCTTGAAATATTAGTAAGGTGCCTTGAGCTGAACTTCTATTTTCTTTTTCTTTTCCCTTTTTTTAGATTTTATTTATTTATTTGACAGAGATCACAAGTAGGCAGAGAAAAGCAGGCAGAGAGAGTGGAGGAAGCAGGCTCTCTTGAGACTCAATCCCAGGACCCTGAGATCATGACCTGAGCCGAAAGCGGAGGCTTTAACCCACTGAGCTACCCAGATGCTCCTGAACTTTTATTTTTTTAGGGAAATGAATATTGTCAAATGGGTTTACTGGCTAGCATCAACACTAAAGCAGACATTTCAGAACCAAAAACATGGAACTTGAGATAAAGAATTATCTGAAATTGTAGGGAAGACTGGGAATCATAAAATATGTATTGGATGTTTGAACGAATATTTTTCTAATATTCTGAAACAAACTTTTATTTTATTTATTTATTTATTTATTTATACATACCAGGGTGGCGGTGGGGCACAGAGGGAGAGACAGTCTTATTTAGACTCCACACTGAGTCCAGAGCCTGATACAGGGCTGGACGTCATGACCCTGAATCATCACCTGAGCTGAAATTAAGAGTTGGGCACTTAACCAGCTGTGCCAGCCAGGTGCCCCCAAAACAAACATTTGTAATGTCATTGCACCACCAGATAACTTTTTTCATAATGGAAATGATGATACTAATATGTCAGTACCTGCCACATACTAATGTATTGATGTGTTGATAATTATCAAATCACTATAGAAAGAATATCCTATAATCTTAATTTTATAGACGATGAAACCAGGGCAAGATAGACTAAACAGTGATTCCTTGGTCATACAGATCTTAAGTAGTTGGGACCACGATTTCAATCTAAGCCGTATAGCTCCAGAAACTGGTATTTGCCTCTAGCTACACAATCTGACATGATTAACTCATAGATATTTGATAGGCAATATATTCATCCTACTAAATATACCATAAAAATATAAAACATTCTTTACGAACAAAATATCTTAGACATTAGTTTTTTTTCCCCATTCTGTTTGAGTTTGTAATTCAACATGGAATTTTGTTTCTATATTTTTCTTTAAACTATTTCTGACATGTATAGATTTATACAAGGGTTTCCTGCATATTAGCAGAACATGTATTTTACTTTTGTGACTGATAACCAAAAATCATAGAAGTTTAAAGAGAATAGCAGTTTCTCTGCCATATAAAATATTTAACACATAAGTGGCTCTGCTCTTCAAAGAACATATATCTTTGGAGAGTAACCATTCATGATGTAGTTTAAGATGGCTCACCAGAATATACGTCCCACCAGCACAGGGAAATAAGAAGTGGAAGCCACTTTCCAAGGGCATGACCTAGATGTTGCATGTACCATTTATGACAAAACCTCACTGGCAAAAGTTTAGTCACATGACTCTATCAATTTGGTCTTCACGCTCACAGCTATGAACACAGGGAAAATTCTATTCATATGAAGGACAACTACCAGTCTCTGCCACATCCTAAAACAGATAAAGAGAAATGAGGCAACTAATGTTGGAACTTATTTACTTATGAGGCAAAGTTTTCTGCATACCAGATTGTCATAAAGGAGTTGACAATCAAGCAGACATTGAAGTTTCTATTCAGAGTTACAAACCATCACCTATAAGATAGAACATACTCCAGATAGGGACAGAACTATTCAAACTTCATATATCACGTGCTATCAAATTGCTATAAAAATGAATACCTTAAAGTTTGAGACTCACTGGAACATGACAAAAGATTATAGGGCATCAATTAGCTTTTATCACTCTCAGAAATATTATAGTACTCGTTTCTCTGGCAAAATATGAACAGATATTTGATGCTATTCATAGTTGTTAGAATATATCTGTCAACATTTCTAAGAATATTTCCTTCTGTAACTAGAAGGAAAAGAACTGAGAAGGGAAAATTCCATACATATATTTTATGATTCAAGGAATTTTTTTTTGAGAATCCATAATAGGTGTCCCTATATGTATTTTGGAAATGTGTAATGCAAGAGTTGCAGGATCAGTTTACAGCAAAATATTACTTTTAGAAACTCAGTAGGGCATGGACCCCAAATTCTTGTTGTTCATGTAAGTATGTTAGGATTAAAAGAAATGAAAATAATGATTTTTCCTAAGAGGAACATATGAAATAGCAAAACCTAGAGGTGTTTGATTTTGCCCATACATTTTGGCTAGGGTTCTTGCAGAAGAATAAACAAAGGTGCTTATTTTCACTTAAAAGAATTATAACCTCAAGATCAATTATCGAACTGGCTTGACATCTGTTATTATTATACACACTTGAGATTCAGTACAAATGGAAGTGAGGGTCTCTCAAGGACTGTGGATCTCCAGATTTTGTTCCAAGGCCATCAGTAGTAGCATTTCCTGATAATTTGTTAGAAATAGAAATTCTTAAATATCTGCCCAGACTTATTGAATCAGAAGTCCTATAATTTGTAATTGTGCCCAGCAATCTGTGTTTTATTGTCCTTCAGGCAATTCTGATGCAACTAGAATACCAGAACTACTCTTCTAGAACACCCAATCAGATGTGAAAGACATCAGGCCTTAATGAATATTGGGCAAATTAGGGAAGAACTAAGAGCTTAAAAAAAAAGTCCTACTAGAAAAGACACTGTCCTCATTTAATTTATCTATATTATGTCTAAAACAATGTGATCATAGCTTTATTAAGTCTTTAAGATATAACTTAGTCTTCTCCTCTTGGCAGAGAAGACATACTTAAAGATCTCTTTAATAAATCCAAGTTCTTCAGTCCAAACAAAATGACTATTAAGTATGCATCTTGCTTCAGGAATGTAAAAATATCTGTAATTTTTAGTATATCATATTTTGGACCACAACTTATTAGTTTCCAACACAATGGCTCTCCTTAACTGATCCATATTTGAATATTTTTCAAGTACATAAACATTATTGTAGTTATTTTAAAAACCACCAGAAAATTAAAGGACAAATAATTTGATCTCATTTAGTTACATGCTCATCTTTATTTCCTACCTTCTATTAAGCTTGGGTTTTGTTTATACCTCAAAGAACTAGAAAAAGTACAAAGGTAAGTAGCTTATTTAAGAATTTTCTTGAGGTAGGGATTTATCACTGGGAACTTCCCTAGAACTACTTTTGCTGCATCTCACAAATTTTGGTAGGTTTTATTTCCATTTTGGTTTGTCTCAAGGTATTTTTTAATATGGCTTTTGATTTCTTCTTTGACCCACTGGATGTTCAGTAGCATGCTATTTAATCTCCACATACTTGTGAATTCCTTCATGTAATTAATTTCTAATTTCATATCATTGTGGTTGGAAAAGATGCTTGATATAATTTCAGTTCTCTTAAGACCTTAAGACTTGTTTTATGGCCCAACATATGATCTATCCTGGAAAATGTTTCATGTGCTATTGAGAAGAAGCGTATTCTGTTGCATTTGGATGGAATATTCTGAATATATCTATTACGTTCACCTTGCCTAACACATCGTTTTAGGCTGATTTTTCCTTATTGATTTTCTGTTTGGATGATCTGTCCATTGATGCAAGTAGGGTATTTGTCTCCTCTACTATCATTGTATTTTTGTCTTTTCCTTCAGGTGTCTCAATATTTGGTTTGTATATTTAGGTGGTCCTACAGTGGATGAATAAATATTTAAAAATATTATATCCTATTGTGGAACTGACCTCTTTATCATTATGCAACACCCATCTTTCTCTCTTATTACAGTCTTCCAGTTAAAGTTTATTTTATTTGATGTAAGTATATCTATGCTAGCTTTCTTTTATTTTCATTTGTGTGGAATAATGTGTCTTTAATGTGAAGTTAGTCTCTTGTAGACAACATATAGAAAGGTCTTGTTTTTTTTTTAATCCACTCAGCCACTCTGTCTTTTTGATTGGTGAATTTTATCAATTTACATCTAAAGTAAGTATTGGTAAGTATGTAGTTACTGCCATTTTGTTAACTGTTTTCTGGATGTTTCTGTAATTTTTCTCTGTTCCTTTCATCTTCTTTTGCTCTCTTCCTTTATGATTGGAAGACTTTCTTTAGTGATATTCTCATATTACTTTAAAAAGCATTTTTAACTGGTCCAGGAAGAAGTGAATGGATATTTAGAGGACTAAGACTAAAAGGAAGGAAAGTATCTGTTTCTTCTCTTTATTCTCTTTATTTATTTTTTTCTCCAAAACCTCAATTTGCCTAGTTTTTACTAAAAATATATTATGATATTTGATTTCTTTCCATGAATGAATAATAATAATTGGCAACAGTTAAAATGAATAATTGACATTGGAAAAGGTAGAAGATCATGTTTTAGGAAACTCTATAGAAAGAAGTATGTATTTGAGATTGTGGGGAGGAAACAATTCTCAGACCATAGCACTTTTATATTCTCTTTTCTGCCATACTATTTTCCCTTAAATCCAATTAATGCTTTTATTTATGGAAATTATTATAAAATATTTATAGCCGAACTTATGTATATATGTATAAAATGTATATCTAAGATATATGTATTATATAATAACATATATATTAGTAATCTTAAAAAAAATAAAAGGATAACTGCTTTTCTGAAAGGGAGATAGTGGCAAAGCCTGAGTTCATTCTCTTCTTCTATTTTGCTCTCAAAAGATGACTTCAGATTTGGTAGAATCTTAGTGTTATGTTAATTATAGTTGAAAATGACTATACTGGGATAATACAGGTGGTCTATAAACTAATTAAAGTCTTTTCTTTGTGATCATAGACAGTTGAATTTCAGGGTTAGTGTTATAAAAATTTAAATATCTTTCATGATTTAATCTCTCCAAAATAATGGGACAGGTGTTATTTCTTTGTTGTTTTGTTGTTTGCCAATTGGCTTTACTTCTTAACTTCAGAAAAATCATTTGAAAAAAAAATTAGATGTGCAAACATGTTACGTGAAACAAGTTTATAATCCCTGTGCTTTCTAACATCACATGCTATTATAACAACTTTAGGATTGCCCTTGATAGAGTTGTGACACATATATATTAGTAAAAAATAACACAGTAAATTAAGGTAACTACAATAGATATTGCATTCTGTAGGAAGTATACATTAATTATCCAAGCACTGGGAATATTGATATTTCTCTTCCACTTAGAGAAAAAAACATTAAAAATTTTAAAAAAATTATTTCCCCAACTTTCTTATAATTGTTTTGTACTGTGAAAGTGTAAAAAATGAATAGACGATTATTTAACGTTAGCTATGATGTGAAAAACTCTTTCAATAGAAGTGTGTAGACTCTGAATATAAAAAAATAAGACTACCATTTTATATCCACTAGTTCAGTAAACATTAAAAAAATTAGCTTTAGCAAGCATTTGAAAGTATATAGTTCAAGGAGACTGGTATTTATTGCTGGAAGAACTAATATATTAGCCTTTACTAAAACAAAATAAAATCCATAATTTTGTGATATAATCATAACTTACCAAAAACCACAAAACAATACTTCAAGGTATATTTTAAAAAGAAACTTTGTATATGAATACTAACAAAATGTGCCAGAATAGTCATTAAAACAACATCTATAATAGGGAAAACTAAGAAACTACCTACTATGCAACTACAAGATAATGATTAAATAAAGAACAGTGTATTTGTTCACGAAATATTATACATAGAAAATGAATGTGTTATACACAGAAAATAAATTGCACTTTCACAACACAATACAAATTCATATTAGATACTTGAATGACAAGGTACTTGAATACTACGTGTAGTATAAGACTAGCATTATTTTTAAAAATTACAGTTATTTATGCATATGCACATAGGAGATTAAAATATGTAGGATAAAAGAAGATGGTGAGCAAAACATTCATAGAGAATTGAATGTGACAAGAAGTGATTTGAGTGATTGGGTCATGTGTGATAATTATAATTATAATTCTTTATAAACATTTTTTCATTTGTGTCAAATATTATGTGTTACAAGTATAATTTTAAAAAACTAGCAACTGGAAGCTAATTTTTTCAACAGTAAATTGAAAAAAATTGAAATTCTAGTTTTCCTTCTGGGGAGTCAGAAACTGTGGGGTTAAAAGACCTAAATAAAATATAAAAGCGATATAAAAGTCAAATACTCAATGGAGAAGGTTCTGAAAAGTAGGTTATATTATCTTCCTCTAATCTCCAAATATATTTATAAATTCTATTATCTACAATGCCTTCTGTGAATATGAGATTTTTGGAAAATAATAGACATGATAACAAATTAAAAACCAAAGGCTAATTACTAGCTTGATGCTACCTTCCTTTCTTTTGCTTTCAATCTTTCTTTTTCTTTGTATCAACAGCTTTTTTCAAAGAGTGCTAACATGTGAGTTATAGAATATTTGAATGACAAACATACTTTGGAAATTATAGATTTTGTATTGCTCTTGTTACTGGGTCACTGGGTTCTTCTCCCAGATGTACCAAAGAATTGGAGACCCAAGATCAGAATGGGGAGATAGTTAATTGAGTAGATGAGTATAGTACATTTTTTAAAAGATTTTGCTTGCTTGTTTGTTTGTTTGACAGAGAGACAATGAGAGAGAGCACAAGAAGGGGAAGCAGGAGAGGGAGAATCAGGCTCCCCGCTGAGCAGAGAGCCAGATATAGGGCTCTATCCCAGGATCATGACAGGAGCAGAGGGCAGATGCTTAAGACTGAGCCACCAAGGCACCCCTAGGTAATCTTTCTTTCTTTCTTTCTTTTTTTTTTTTTTT
>NW_022631020.1:11702825-11916292 GCF_010015895.1 Lontra canadensis
TGCATGTTTGTATGACCATATGAACACAGAGGATTGTATATTTTTTTACGTAGTTTTACAAGAATATGGTAACTTAACATAAAAGTTTTTGAAGATTTCCTCTTATATTTTAAAAATCTGAATTATGACTATTAAATCTTGGATAACCCAAAACTAAAAACATAAGGTCAAAGAAACTTTTTTTTTTTTTAAATTGCAAAGATTTTTGTACAGGGTTTTCTAGAGGGATTTTTTTGCCCTTTTTTAAAAAAAATATTTCATTTATTTATTTATTTATTTGACAGACAGAGATCACAAGTAGGGAGTGAGGCAGGCAGAGAGAGAGAGAGAGAGAGAGAGAGAAGGAAGCAGGTCCTCCACTGAGCGGAGAGCCCAAAGTGGGGCTCGATCCCAAGACCCTGAGATCATGACCTGAGCCGAAGGCAGAGGCTTTAACCCACCGAGCCACCCAGGAACCCCTCCTAGAGGGATTTTTGCACGTGTATGTGTGTGTGTGTGTGTGTGTGTGTGACGTGCATGTGCATGCATGTGTATAGAGCTGGATGAATAGGGTAACAGAGAATTGGAGGACAGCAAGGTCCACAAAGATTCACTGGAATCTGCTTGTAGTGGATTAAGGATTTGATGAAGTTTGAAGGCAAGTCCCTAATCTTCAGATTATTCTAATGAAATCTAATCAATTCCTCTTATGATTCTCCTTATTCACTTCTGCTCTAAGAGCCTTTAGATAGTCTATGATGTCAAGTGATGATAGCAATTTAAACTACCATTTTCCTCGCAGAACTTCAAAATGTAAATACCATCAAAACTATATCCTAAATGGATGCCACCACTACAAGTTCTGTAAGAGGTCTCAGGGTCTCCCTTATCCCTGGAATCATTCTGGTAAAAAATCAACTTTTCCACCTTTCCTAGTCTTAATTGTTTTTCCTGGTCGTGACTGGACAAACAGAATACTCTCTGATACACTTGTATGGTTACTTAAGATACCCCCTGCCTCATCTTGCTGAGAAAAGAATTTAATGTGTTAACTGTGGCCAAATAATATCTAGAACTTATTCATTCCCCGTATTATGTGTAGAGATTCTTGGAAACAGATTTACCTTCCAGTAACCTTCTTTAGAGTAGGATAATGCATAAAGAAGAGAATATATATAAGAAAAAGGCAATAGAGCCTCCCTTAAGACAAAGTAGACAAAGTTATATAGCAAGCATCCTATTTCATTCAATTAATATCATTCAGTCATTTATTAAATCATACTTTTATTCAACAATGACTATGAAGTACCTATTATGTGCCAAGAATCTAAGTTACTTAGAATGGTAAATGTTGTGCCTGGCATTGTAAAGTCCTCACCCATTTTAAATTCTTAAGATTACAAAATTATTGTGGGTGGATACATTTCTAACTGGTTTTAAATGTATCTTTTTAAGTCATTTGAAATTCATTAAGAATATAGAATGAGGCAGACATGTAATGTCATTTTTTAAATTTAGGGCTTTTATTTTTATTTATTTTAATTTTGTTTTGGCGAAACTGATTTGACAGTTCTCCAAACCATATTTTTAAGTAGCCTGTCATTTCCCCACTGACAAGAAATATGGTATTTATCATACACAAAGATGATGCAGTGTCATGGTTAGGGGCTCAAATTTTGAAGCCAGATTTCTTTGGTTCAAATCTTGGTACATATTTGCAAAGTCTGTTTGGTCACATTATTTAACCTCCTTGTGCTTCCATTTTTTTCAATAAAAAGAGAGAGAGGAGAGCTTGCCTGGTTGGCTGTCAGTTAAGCATCTGCCTTCAGCTCAGGTTATGATCCTAGGGTCCTGGAATTGAGTCCTGCATCAGGATCCCTGCTCAGGGGGAGTCCGCTTCTCCATCTGCCCTTCCCCTCCACTTGTTCTTTCCCCTTTTCTCTTTCTTAAAAAATAAATAAATAAATAAATAAATAATCTTTACAAGCAAAACAAAAAAGAGAGAAGTAGTTCTTGCAGTTTAGAATTATTCCCATAATTTACTTAACATAAAATATATACAGAGGAGCATTTGATATAAAAAGAAAAAATGACTATTTTTATTTGTGGATTCATATATATTCATGATTATTTTTTATGGGCTTTAGAGTGTTGTTTTTACCTATTTGACATTCTTATGATCAAACTCTGAATTTATTTTTATATCAGTAAGCTTAGCCCTACTTCTTTGTTGTTGTTATTTTATGTAGTGTATTTCCACTCACAGTAAAACATCATTATCAACTCAACTGGATCATACTCATGTAGAAATCATGTATTACTTTTGGATAGAATGGACATTTCTCAATAGTAGTTTTAGGAACATGATATGTTTTAAATTAATTCAGACATTGTTTTCTAGTCTTTTTTTTTTTTTTTAAGATTTTATTTATTTATTTGACAGACAGAGATCACCAGTAGGCAGAGAGGCAGGCTGGGGGGTGGGGGAGCAGGTTCCCCGCTGAGCAGAGAGCCTGTTGTGGAGCTCAATCCCAGGACCCTGAGATCATGACCTGAGCTGAAGGCAGAGTCTTAACCCACTGAGCCACCTAGGTGCCCCTGTTTTCTAGTCTTTATGAAGTTTTGCTGGTTGATTTTTTTTATTTTTATTTTTTTGGCAGGTTGACTTAAAAAAATATTGTACAATTATTCTATTAAGTTTAGTGTTGGGTATTTGATAATTTTATTTTCATTTTGAATGAAATATTTCTCCAAATATTTTCTACCCATAGACATACTGGAAATCTTGCATTTTTGCTTATCTTTGTTTTAAGCATGTTGTACCATTTCTTTAGACATAGAGATTTCCACATTAATTTTGTAAATATTTGTGTAGAATGTCATTTCTGTTGAGTACTTTAAATAACTCAGTGACTTATAAAACCATACTTGGACTTTGTTTACGGTGTCATTTATGCATGTCATTCGCTCCTGTTTCCAGTACAATACCCATTTTTTTCTAGCTTTTTATCAGTTTAGCTATGTTTCCCTGTTTCTGCATTTGCTTAGTTACAAGGAGAAATAAATAATAATTTCATGCTGGTGCTTTATAATCATTCTAAATGTAACAGACTTACATAGGTGTGCCTGTGGTACACAGCCTGGGCTCTGCTGTGATGCTCAGGAGAATTTGGAGTGAACAGACATGGTGTGGCAGCTCCTGAAGACAGAGTATGAGTGAAAGAAATGGATTTACACAATTTCAGAAAAAGGCACTAAATTACATAAACCCAAACCTGCATGAAATCTGCATATTTAACTTTTATTGACATAAATAAAGTTAATTGTAAACTGGAGGCCCATTCCTAACAATTAAGGATAAATTGCTCATCAACCTAGAACTTGCAACTTCAACTGCTTTATGAAATTTTTCTTTTCCTTTTAGATATTATAAGATTAATAAAGTGCAAAGAAACTATAAAATTAGATTCTTTTGGAATTACTGAAAGCCTGAAAATATAAAAATTGCAGCTTAGAGAAGGTATAACAATAATAAGAAATATAAAAACAATTAAATGGCTCATATTAACCACTCCTGTTTTATGTGTACATTTAATTTTACACTTAGAATGTGCATACATTTGGTTTTATTTGCTTCCTAAAGTGTGCACAGCACTTAAGAAAACTGAATTCATTTTCTTCAAAATTTTAAAGATACAGAACATCTTGCTGAATAATTTTGTAATCAATGGGCAGGTATTTAGAAAATTTTAGTACATTTAACCAATACTTTTCACTTAATAAATTATGCATTTTAATATTTTGGAAGATTTAAATTATTATGCACTTAATAAACATTAATCATTTGAAAATGATAAGCCTGATAAATTCAGTATTAAGAAAAGCCATGATAGTCACGAGTGTCTTACTTTTTATATTCAATTCCTCTGTACATTAACTAATCTATTGACATCTTTTCAAAAGTATTTAATATTAATATTTTAGAGCAGCTGTGGTGGCCCATGAAGACGAGAAGTAATTTTCATATTGCGTTTCTTCTGACAAATACAAGCAGTAGCTGAATGTCACTCCCTTTTTCCAATATATTTTCTCGAGAGTGTGTTTAATAGCAAAATCATGCTATAGAATTTACCATGATTAAAATCCACTAGACCAATCTCCTTAAGATCAAATCTCATAATAGAGAGTCAGTGAATTGTGAACACATGCATGAAAGCAACTATTGCTTTTTTCTGCTTCACATAAGCCAGAAATTAATACTAAATTTTCTAATGCTCAAACATTTCTGTTTTAAAATTAAATACTTGAAGAAATTGTACGCTAGCTTCAAACTTTTCTTCTGCAGCTTCCTTAGCTCTCAGTCTTCACAGGAAGAGAGTTGGGGGACCTTGCTCTGAATTAGGCTTCGGCTTAGGGAAATGTGGCAGCTGGTTCCATCTTCTAGAAAGACCGCTAAAACTTCCTCTGCATCCACAAGAAGATCACGCACGCACTGTCTTACCATTTGTGTGTTTACTGGAGTAGCACTTTTAATTTCCTTCAAAAACCTCATTGTATTCATAACTTGGCACTGCAATATAATTACAATAGTAGCATCAACAATCACCGATCACAGATCTCCATAACATATATGATAATAATGAAAAAGTTTCAAATATTGCGAGAATTAGCAAAATGGGATACGAAGTGAGGCAAGGGTATTAGGAAAATGGTGCCGACCGGCTTGCTGGATGCTGGGTTGCCACAAACCTTCAATTTGTACAACATGAAATGTCTGTAAAGTGCAATAACGTGAGGTACAATAAAACAAGGTACGTCTACACAGTACTCACCCCTCTTCTTGTAATGATGTGAGATGATAAAATGCCTACCCCTTGAGATAAAGGGAGATAAATGATGGAATGACGTAGGCACAGTCACCCAGCGTCAGGTCATGTGCATGGCATCAGGTTACCTACAGACCAGCAGAAGGGTCATGTGCTTTGGAAGGCGGTTGACTGAGGACTGAGTGTAAATGAAACAGCAGAGAAGGGAGAACTACTGTATCTCCAGCAAGGACCTTTATAGATGTTATTGTCAGGAAAAAGCTAGCGAGGCATAACCAAGCCCCCCACCCCCCACCCAATAATAATCAGAAGTTCAGCATCTCCAGCCTGGTAGACAGTCACCCAAGAGGCCAGAGATCAGTGCTGAGACGAATGTAGCATGTAAATAAATAAAGCTCTGGCAGCCCCAGAAGTGCTTTATGACAAGAGGCCCCGTTCTGCTAAGGGTTAAAAATGTTTTGTTTTGTTTTTTAAGATCTTATATATTTATTTATTTGCCTGAGAGAAAGAGCGAGAGTGTGAGAGCACAAGCCAGGGAAGCAGTAGGCAGAGAGAGAAGTAGGCTCTGGCGGAGCAAGGAGCCCAATGCAGAACTCGATCCCAGGACCCTGGGATCATGACCTGAGCTGAAGGCAGAGGCTTAACCCACTGAGCCACTCAGGTGTCCCTAGAAATGTGTTTATTATTCTAATTTGTAGGACACAGAGTGAGTCAATCTAATGTTTAGGAGTGTTTCCCTCTTTTAAAAAGTGTAGGATGGGGTTAGATACCCTAAAAATATATTTAAATTTTAAATTTTATATATATTTTTTTACCAGTGATAATTCTGTGAAGTATTTTATGTAGTGATATGTATGTGTGTTAGAGAACAA
Organism: Lontra canadensis; assembly: GCF_010015895.1. Taxonomy (NCBI): domain Eukaryota; kingdom Metazoa; phylum Chordata; class Mammalia; order Carnivora; family Mustelidae; genus Lontra; species Lontra canadensis. The sequence goes on from NW_022631020.1 coordinate 11,708,503, forward strand.
AAAAATCTAAGTTCACCAAATGTAGGATACATCAACTTAATGTCTTAACATAGTCATGTAAGTAGGAGCATGAATTTAATTATAACATGTGCTATCTCACCAAGTGAGGCATTCTCGAGGACAGAAACAAATGACAGAAATTCATAGCTCTCATTATAATATTTGTTGACAAGGAGAGGGTGAGTAGGAGATCATTTCTTTCACCATCCATTTTTTTTAATTTAATTTTATTTTTTCAGTGTTCCAAGATTCATTGTTTATGCACCACACCCAGTGCTCCATGCAATCTGTGCCCTCCTTAATACCCACCACCAGGCTCATCTAACCCCCCACCACCCTCCCCTCCAAAACCCTCAGTTTGTTTCTCAGAGTCCACAGTCTCTCATGGTTCCTCTCCCCCTCTGACTTCTCCCAATTCTCTTCTCCTCTCCATTTCCCAATGTCTTCCGAGTTATTCCTTATGCTCCCCAAGTAAGTGAAATCATATGATAATTGACTCTCTCTGCTCTACTTATTTCACTGAGCGTGATCTCCTTCAGTCCCATCCATGTTGATACAAATGTTGGGTATTCATCCTTTCTGATGGAGGCATAATACTCCAGTGTATATATGGACCAAATCTTCTTTATCCACTCATCTGTTGAAGGGCATTTTGGCTCTTTCCGCTGTTTGGCAACTGTGGCCATTGTTGCTATGAACATTGGGGTACAGATGGTCCTTCTTTTCACTACATCTGTATCTTTAGTAAAAATCCAGTGTTAATATCGTGTCAGGCTCAGTAGTACGACCTATAGTTAGTCCACATAAAATTAAATTAAACCTTTAAATTAAACAATTAAAGCTTCATAACAATTCAAGAGGTAGTTATTATATTATTCCTGTTTGTAAATCAGAAAAATGAGGTAGAGTGATTAGTATTTCAAGGTTATATAAGTTGTACCTGGGGAGCTAAGATTCTGAACCTACTCTTGGCTCTTACCCATGACTTTATTGCTCCTCTTTTAACCATCCCCTGATACCACCTTGTCTCTGTGGCACACTAGGTAGGTACCTTGGAATTTATTCTGAGGTCTATAACCTATTTTGTTTTCTTATGCCTTAGACTCTCATAACAGAACCACCTCAGTCTTGGGCAAATCTCAACAGCTGATCATCCTGCAGTGGGCAGTCTAATATAGAAGTCAATAAAGTGTAGACTTTGAGACCAGACTGACCTGGCCTGACTCTGAACACTTCATTTTTTTTTTATTTACATGACATTTGGAAAGTCACTTATTTAGGCCTTATAATATATATGATTATAAAAATGTATAGTATATATATGATTGCAAAGTAACATTCATATGTGATTGTAGAATATATATGATTGTATATATATGATTATATAATACATGTGATTGTAGAAATTCAATATAATTTCTACATTCTTGAGAAAGACTTGAGATGAACATATGTAAATTTTATAGTGCTTATCATATAGTAAATGATGAATGAGTTTGAGCTTTTATTAATATTATCATCATAGACATTTTTAAAAAAAGGCCTGGGGATACTCAGTGAAATATCCACAATTACACAGTTTGTGATAAAAAAAAGAGGAAATATCTACATCAGTTGGTTCCTAAGTCAGTTTGATTTTAATTCAATGACAATGTTTTTGTTGTTTTTTTTTTGTTTTTTTTTATAATTTTTATTATGTTATGTTAGTCACCATATAGTACATCATTGGTTTTTGATGTAGTGTTCCATGACAACACTTTTGAAATAATTTGCGAATATATCTAGATTTGCAAGTCTTTTAATGGTTTAGTCTTTCCAGCCATATTTTCTCTTTGCCTAAAATATTTCAAAGGAAAAATTATTCTTTTTTTGTGAACTTCATTATCGACATGTTCTCTTCTTATGCAGAGTTAACATGTTGGAGGTCATTAAGGTATGTCAAATATCACTTGTAAATCCCCAAGTATGTTTCTGATAATAACAGAGTTTGTAGCTTCCGAATAGTCTCAAATTGTTCTTGTGTGCAGCTCTTTCGTGTCCTAGCCTTGCTGTATTCTTTGCAACTAGGGTCGCTTGAGACCAGGCATGGTAGGGTCTTATTCTCATTTAGACCATGAAAGTTTCCATGGCCCTTCTACAATAATTCGAAATTACTCTGAAATTTATTAGAGGTTAATCCTTCTAACATTTATTTTTATGTTAACCTTGCCTCAATTTTCTTTGTGTAAGTTATCCTATTAACTTCTAAGTTTTCTTTGTAGATGAAACAAGTTATATTCATTTCTTATTTTCCAAAATGTTTACACTTGTCTATAGCATATTGTATTATATATGCAATTCATGATTTTCCAATGACCTCTTTTATTTAAAATAGTATTTCTGAAACCCAGTTATCTATTAAGCAATTTTATCAATTGCCTATATAAGAGATTAATGTATGACTCTCATATTAATATTTTTAAATTAAATTTTTGAGATAATTTATTATGAATTTGGTAAGCTTTTTACATTATGCTTTATTTTGCTGTATTTTAATAACTTTATGAAGTGTGTTTCTTCCTCTCTCTTAGTTGCTAGTCAGTTTATACCCTAGATAGGTGGTTTCATTGCACTATCATGTAAATATCAGAAAATGGATCCTTATTTAATAATGAATCAATTTTTAGCCATAGGTTTTATCTGTTATGTTTAATGAAGCCTTATTGGTCAAATCTCTTAGAATTAAAAATAATCACAATGTCAAGTAACTAAAAGAAAATGTATAGTAGTTTATTAATTTGTGTTAATTTTTACTTAATTAAAACACTATGTTACTTTCTAATTTTTGTCATAATTATTTACATAGCTATAACATTATTTTTTTAAGATTCTCAATATTGCCATCTGCTGGAGAAGTATCATTTGTGCAGTATGGACTGATGCTGATGCATGGTTTTTAATCAGAAACATTAAAAACCTATCATTTCAAATAAAATTTGAAAATATAAAAAATAGAAAGCTTACAGTTTATGCCATATTTATTTTATTTAATAAAATTCAATTTAGTTTAGATTTTATTTATTTATGCCATGAAATTCTCATTATAATGACTTTAAAATGTGAGAATAATTGAACATATCCATAGGTCACTAGTAATCTAAATTTTTTTCTGATAAATATATTTCTTTCTCAAAATTCTAAGATACAGGGGCACCTGGGTAGCTCCGTGGGTTAAAGCCTCTGCCTTCGGCTCAGGTCGTGATGCCGGGGTTCCTGGGATCTAACCCCGCATCCCGCTCTCTGCTCAGCAGGGAGCCTGCTTCCTCCTCTCTGCCTGCCTCTCTGCCTACTTGTGATCTCTGTCTGTCAAATAAATAAATAAATAAATAATCTTTTTAAAAAAATTCTAAGATACATATATTTTGGGATTTGTTTTAGGTAAACAATATTTAACAACTGGGGATCACTTTAAAATATTTTCATTTGCCTATAGCATGTAAGCACGCAAAATGGTGGCATCTGGCATAGTCATTAGACAGCGAGTTATTTCTCAATCTGATAATACAGAGAAACTGAGGCTGTTCTTGAACTCTTCAGAAGCCACACTGTAACTTGTTGAAGATTGTTTGGAACTGATAAACTGGTTTCACAGTCAAAAACTATTGATGAATTGATATATTTTATGAGTTTAACATGTGAAACACTTAAAAAAATATCATTCTAGCTCATCATGGTTTATTTCCCCAGTTCATACAAGTTTGAGGTTACTTGGAATTCTTATACAATATTCTCTTTAATCAAATGTAAAACCATCTATTCCTTGCTATGCTATGTCTACAGCAGATGGCAGCACTTGCAATATCATGACATTTTATAAATTAAAAAAAAAATGTTTAATTTTCAAATCGCTGAATTTAGATAAATCAGAAACACAAGGATTTAATTATTTTAGCATTGGTATTGTATCTGATATACTTAAGAATTTAACGTTATTAAGCCCCTAAAAATAACACAAAACACATCTTACTAAAATATTTAAGATGTATTATTTGGGACAAAAAATATTGAATGTGATATATAAAATCATCACTAATAAATCACACAAACAAAATTCTATGCTTACCAAGTTTAGGATAATGTCTGTATTTCACAGAAAAAATAACCTATTATGTATTTGTTTAGTGCCTCACAGTTCCTATCACTTGATATAAAAATTTCTTGCTGAAACAATTAGGTTGATGAATGGCATTATAAAGTGACAGCTCCCCAAATATTTTAAGTAAGATAATTTAGTCATCAACAATATTAATTAGCTTAATAGAGCAAAACTTTGTAAATCCTATTTGGAATGGTTTTACATAAATTGACTTTCATACGAATGAAACTTGCCATATTAAGAACTCATATACATACATATATACATATATATAATATTGCCATATTAAGAACCTACATACATATGTATATATGTATATATTTTTTGTATTTTATTCATTTGAAAATAAGACTCTATTTATATCTGTATACTCCTCAAATTAGAATACCCTTAAAAGACAAGCTTTTAAATTAGTTATATAAAATTTAGGGGCACCTGGGTGGCTCAGTCACTTAAGTGTCTGCCTTTGGCTCAGGTCATGATCCCAGGGTCCTGGGATCTAGCCCTGTGTTGGGCTCCCTGCTCAGTGGGGAGCCTATCTCTCCCTCTCTCTCTGCACCCCCGACCCTGGCTTGTGCTCTCTCTCTCTCGCTCATGCTCTCTCTCTCTCTGTCTTGAGTAAATAAATAAAACCTTAAAAAAATTCGTTGTACAAAATTTAATACTGATAATTAGATGGTTGAAGTAAACACCCGTGTTTTGGTCTGTTTAGTAAATACCAACTAGCAAACAGGAAAAAAAAAAAAAGCAAACCCATGACTAAAAATCCTTTAAATCCCAAAATATATGTACTGCTATTTAAATACTAATAAATTTTACTACCCTGTGGATTAAGACAAGTCACCTGGTTTCACTTGTTCACATCCCTGGCCCAGCATGTCGCTCTCCGTTCCTACATTGTCTCCAGTGCTCATAAACTGACCTGATGATGTCCGTGAGTCTGCTTCTCTTCTGTGGCTCTTCATGTTCATTGTTGTTACTTTTGAGTAATTCTTATCAGTCAGGGCTTGGGCCTTTTCTCCTGCTGCGTCTATCTTTGTTCTCCAAGCTCCAGCAGAGTGCTGTATCTTGTTTAGAAATGGGTATTCTCCCCAACTGAGCCACACTTTGTCACACATTAACAAGCAAATGCATCCACACAAAGTGTGACCTCCCCACAGCTTCTTGAAAATAACTTCTGATTTTGCCTGGAATCCCTCTATCTCCAAAAGCATAAAAATGAACACCCCTTAAAAATAAAACCTAGAGGATTCCTGAGTTTGGATGTAGTAGAGGTGTCATAAATGTCACCAGCTAGACCCCAAAGACCTGATATTTACTGCTCATCTGCTTGTACCCAATGACCTTTGTCCCACATTTTTCCTTAAGCTATTCTTTCCAGCTTACCTCTTAACTCAGGCAAGACCAGAAGGGACTCTCTCTCTCTCTCTCTCTCTCTCTCTCATTGTCTCTCTCTTTCTCTGTCAAGTAAACAAAATCTTAAAAAAAAAAAAAAAAAAGGTGTCTGGGTGGCTCTGTCAGTTGAGCATCTGCCTTTGGCTCAGGTTATGATCTCAGCATCCTGGGATTGAGCCCCAGGGTCCTTGTTCAGCACGGAGTCTGTTTCTCTGTCTTCCTCTGCCCGGTGCTCCCCTTGCTTGTGTGCTCTCTCTCTCTCTCTAATACATAAATAAAATCTTAAAAAAAAAAAAAAAAGTAAAAGAGGGGCACCTGGTTGGCTCATTGGGTTAAGCCTCTGCCTTTGGCTCAGGTCATGATCTCGGGGTCATGGGATGGAGCCCCACCCTGCTTCTCTGCCTACTTGTGATCACCCTCTCTCTGTCAAATAAATAAATAAAATCTTTAAAAAAGAGAGGGGGGGGCACCTGGGTGGCTCAGTGGGTTAAAGCCTCTGCCTTTGGCTCAGGTCTTGATCCCAGCATCCTGGGATCGAGCCCCACATTGGACTCTGCTCATCAGGGAGCCTGCTTCCCTTCCCCTCTCTCTGCCTGCCTCTCTGCCTACTTGTGATCTGTCTCTCTCTGTCAAATAAATAATAATTAAAGAGAGAGAGAGAGAGAGAAAGAAAAAGAAAAAGAAAAAGAAAAAAAAAAAAAGACTGGAGGGACATAGCAGCCCATGATGGAAACTAAAACTACGTCTGAGCATGAGGACTACTTGGAGGAAGAGCTCTGGCCAGCCTGAACCATCCAAACTAGTTTGAACTTAACCCTGCCTGACTCAAGCCTATGGAGGTAGCCCATGGAGTGATCCATGGAGTGACTGACAGTTACTTTTACCTCATTATAATGCTAAACTACATGCTCATGGAGGAGGATAAGCCTCATTTACACAATATACAATATATGGATAGGCATGTTTCCTTAAGTGCCTGCACTACCTTGTGCCTATTTCTATATATGAGGACAAGGCTCTCCTTTCTAAATATTCATCCTAACCTTAGAGGCACCTGGGTGGTTCAGTCACTTAAGCAATGGACTCTTGATTTCAGCTCAGATTGTGATCTCAGCATCCTGAGATCAAGCCCTATACTGGGCTTGGTGCTCAATGTGGAGTCTGCTTGAGATTCTCCCCTTCTCTCTGCCCCCAACCCCCACTCATGCTCTCACACTCTCTTTCTCTCCCTAAGATAAATAAATTAATTTTTAAAAAATAAAAATAAATATAAACAAATAAATATTCATTCTAACCCATAAATTAAAGGAAACAATCCACCTTTGCTTGGGGAATTATGGCTTTGGAAGTTATTCCCCTTGATCTCCTTATGTGCTGCAAATGAAGTTTCCTTTGTGGGACAACTCATTTGGTGTAGTTTCTATCTGCGATGCATCAGGGAGGGAGCTCATGTTAGTTCCCTTACATAATGTCTATTGGCTTCATCACTCTTCTTTCCAGTCATGGTGTACATTTTCTTTCATCTTGACCTAGGTATACATTTTCCCCTATCAAAAACTAAACCCTACGTGTCTTCCAAAAGTCATACTTCAACAAACCCGAAAGTCATACTTCAACAAACATTACAAGAGACTCTAAATTCCCTTTATGTAAAACTCTATAAAATATTGAAAGGGTAGACTAAACATCACCAAGCATCCTTGCATCTCATTTTCCATACTCTCTTCTCATCTATGCATATTACAATGGCCATTATGGAGAACGTTCCAACTAGACAAAAAGTATACTTGAAAGCAAGAGTCCCCAAGTCAAACAAACATAATGGAATGTCTATTTTAATTGACATTCAGAAGCCTCCAGAATACTTCAGCCTTTCAAAATAGCTTTATTGGGGGTGCCTGGGTGGCTCAGTGGGTTAATGCCTCTGTCTTCTGCTCGGGTCATGATCCCAGGGTCCTGGGATCAAGCCCAAATCGGGCTCTCTGCTCAGCAAGGAGCCTACTTCCTCTTCTCTCTCTCTCTGCCTGCCTCTCTACTTGTGATCTCTGTCTGTAAAATAAATAAACAAAATCTTTTTAAAAAATAGCTTTATTGAAAGATTTACTGCAAGGCTAATGAAAAATGAAGGACACAAGAGGTACCTAAAACAAAAGACTGTAAGACTGAAATGACTTCTATTACTTCTCTCTATCCTCCTTCACCTGAGTACTCACTCACCTGACTAATCATATGTCTGAATTGCCTTCCTATTCTGAAGAGACCTCAAGACCATTAACAAAAGTCCATCAAGGTAATGGCCTTACAACAGCCCCAAGCCCAGAACCTGAAAATACCTGGGGCTCCCCAACTACACCCTCCTACAGATTCATTATCAAAACACTGCCCAGAAACTGGCATCTCATTTGTAACCAGGATACTATGGGGGGGGGGGGATATATATTGTCCTCAAAGAGTTTGCCAAATCCTTTGACATCAACTTGAATGTCCCTATATCTACCCTTTAAGGAGGGTTCCTCTATGGATCACTTCTAGGATTAACAGGACACAGAGAGATTCTCTAGTAAATTGTTATCCCCTTAAACAGCCAAGAAGAAACTAAAACTAGAAAAAATGGAACACCACGCCGAATTCTTTCCAATACTAGAGCTACATTTTCTACTTTACATCTTACTCAGTTCAAAGACAGCAGATAGGACCTGGGAAAACTGGTAAAAACCAGTGAAGCGTGAGAATTCTGACCAGAGTTACCTTTCTTGGGTCTCTATAGCCTAGCTGATGGAGGAAAGTAAAATCTCACATTGTCCCTTATTGGTAATTGATCCTTTTTACTCCCAGAGACAGAAATTGCCTTCTCATTTGTTAAGTTTTGTGTATTAAGAATTTGTTTCAGCTTTCTACCTACCTGGGCCACCCGGGCTGTCAGTTTCTACATATTCAGGAAGGACAACCAACAGGCTGGGGGTCTGGCCAAAGATATACGGTCAGACAGAATTGCACACCATCTGCCGTGAGGACCCTATGGAATGTTGCTAGTCTTCAAAAGAATTGCCTAAGCCTTTCTTTTAGCTGTCTTTGGGTCAGGTCTTGATCCCAGCATCCTGGGATGGAGCCCCACAAGATCTACAAGGCTGTAGATCTTGGGAGGGAGGTATCTTTTACACCCTCTTTGGGGATGCCTCTTTCATCCATGATGTCATTCAATACTGTCAGGAATATTTATTGTTTATCCCAGCTGAAATCTGACAAGATATTTGAAAGGATTTTTTTAAGTAGCTGTATGGTCAGAAGTTGGCCAAATTGGAAGCTGCTATTCAGAACTTAATAGGAACTTTTTAAAAAGCCTTCTCCCCAAACTAAAATGAAACTATGTACCCAGAAAGAAAGAAAGAAAAAAACAAAACAAAACAAAACAAAAACCTCAAACAGCTCTAAATCAAGAAGGTAGATATCTTTTGGTATCTATCTTAAAGATCTTCTCCCTGATACAAAGATACAAATTGACAATGATATAGTTGAATGCAGTTCAGACTGGAACTCAGTTTTTTGAGGAATTAAACACACATGTCCTACAAATTGAGGCCAACTTAAACAACTCATCTGACAAATTGAATCTATATAGGAACAGAAAAAGCCCATCTACTCCCTTTACTAATCCCAAAGCCTTTCCTATTCACATCAAAAGGCTTAAATGTATTGTAAAAATTCTGGACTCAGGTAATAAAAGTCTTTCTTGGAGGAACTTGTATTCTTTATCTGTGCCTTAGATTTAAACTCTGCCCATTCTTTTCTTGGAAATTGGAGCCCACTCTTTAAATGTAAACAGGAAGATAATTCTTATCAGAAAGGGGAAAAAAAACATTTGGGGAGAAGTCTCCTTGGAAACTAGGCAGATGAAAAATCTCAAATCCTCTCTACAAATAGTAAGTAAAAAGTTTAAGTCATCTGCACAGGTAAATTTAACTTACTCCATCTGTTGGAAACATGATTTGGATGCAACCGTTCTTTTGTAAGCTATTGAATTTTGCATTACTGTACCTATCTCATAGCTAAAATTGTAAAACAAAAACTACAAGAACTCTGAATCTGCCTGTATGTCTATATATGCATGTTATAGATATAGGATAATGTTCATGCACTTTTCTATATCTTGATTCATTATGTGTTTTCATTTGCTTCAGCTCTAGGGGGAAAAAGGGACATGAAAAGGGATCTGGTTATATCCTTGGCCATGTTGTTGGGAGGAGATAGAATATATGAAAATCTTTCATCTGCAGTGTATATAGGTCACAGTCTTATCCTAGTTTCCTTCCATGTGGTTGTTAGTGAGGACGGCAACTGCCAGAATCCCATATAGATCTTATCCTCTTCCCATCACACAAATCTGTACATGCAATCAAGTCATTTTCTGACTCATCATTTTTTTCTGAAAATGTCAGCATAAATGTCAATTCTATGTGGAGTCCTGCTTAAATTCTCAAACTCAATTTTGTTTCCATATTATAAATCAAACAATTTTTCTTTTTACCATCATTTACAATTATAATTAACTGTAATGCTGATATTTCTTTTCTTGCTGCTATTATTGCTATGGTGTAATCTAGAAAGACTAGAGTACTTTTTCAGGGCGATTAATATATCCACTTGGTCTGACAATAATGAAGTTCTCCATGAATAGTTTTTAAATAAAGTGATATAGAAGTACATTTTATTGCCATCAAATAAACTATGGAAAAAGAGGAGTAGTGAATATAACGATCTGGCTTTCAAGAAATCAATACATAAAAGAACACCAAAGGTAAAGGTATATAGATGTACAGATTTTTAGGCAGAGGTGTGTGTGTGTGTTGTCTAATGGTGAGGTGGTGATAAGATATCGTATGCTGATTTTTAAACTGACTTTGAAATGCTTATAAATTTTAGTGTTATTTATTCTAAAATAATTGTTTATTTGCCACTCCTATTTGCAATAGTAAAATAGTTCAAAAGTGATGTTACTTTATAGACATCACTTAGCTTGCCAAGGAGGAATTTTTTTTTTTTTTTTAGCATAGAAGGTTTTAAATATTGCCACCTTATGGATAAATTCATTCAAGTGAAGAAATAAGCCACTAAGTTAGAATGACTTAGAATTACTCAGATTTATCTGAGGGTTTTGGATAAAATTCTACATTAAGTAAAGGAACAGATGGACAAGTAGTATATTTTTTGGCAACTTGTTTTCCCTTTTATCAACTAAATAGACTGTTTTCATCTATGACAGGAATTCCTCTTTGGTCTTTCCCATTACTGCAAATACTACATATGTGTATTCCACAGACGCCTTTTAAAGAACATATTAAATCTCTCAGTACTTATCTAATCATTTTGATACTTTGATATTGCTTTTTAGGCATATTAAAGGGCATAGAAAAGAAAGTTGGTTAACAGTTTGTCAGAAATTGCACTCATAAAATTAAATAATTAACTCATTTTATTATAAGTATAGTAATATATTTTTATACATGTCTGACATCAAAGGAATATAATTGTATGTTTTTGTACTACCTTGTACCTCTTTGAAATATCAAGCCAACTCGAGGTTTTATAAATAGCAAAATTTGAAATGAAATAAAAATATAGAAATAAACTGAAAATATTACTAAAACTAGAACTATAAAAGGAGTTGAATAAATTAAACATAAAACACTAAAAGATGCATATTTTCCCATTGTTAAAGAAATAACCAATACAAAAACTAGACAGTAGAATATATAAAGGATATAATTTTAATACTATAATTAACAATTTTTTATATTACCAGAAAAAATGGACACATATACCATATTCCAGGATGGAAAACAGACTCAATAGAAGAATATTTCTATTCCCCAAATTAATCTGTAATATTGAATGTCTTATTATGACAAATTTTAGCTTTCTAATTTGATTAGACTATCCATCCAGATAAGAAAAATGTATGTGACTACCTAAATTCAAGGACGACAATGGAAAGTTTCTTTTCTCAGATAACAAAGACACAGGTAGAAATTCAAACTGTGGAACTGACAACACAAGTTACCTCCAAACTTCTAAAATTCACCTTCCAAGGAGCTCAGGAGAACTTTGCAATCTCTTAAAAACCAGAAGCAAATGTGCAGACATAGCTATTAAGCTCATATGTCTATTACCCTGTCACAGGCATGAACATAGTTACTTGTAGGGATGTAAATATTACAGGTGTATGACCTCTTCCAGATCACATCCAGAGGAGTCTGACACTATTGATTCCATGTTCTCATGTTACTTGGCATTTACCTGAAATATGCTGCAACTCTTTCAAGGAAAGCCATTGGTTTAGAAGACAGGGATAAGGCAGTAGGTATCTGTGATTTTAATTTTGTATTTTTTGTTCTGTCTCTCTCTACTTCTTTCTCACACTACCTTCTCACCCTTGTCCACAGACAAATCTTTGTGTATGCTTCTTTTCACCACTCTTTATCCAATAATAGCACATTATTTTCTTGCAGCTAGCGTGGTGGGAGTTTTTACACCACAAAAATGGGCAAATAACATACATATGAAGTTTTCTTGCCCTGCAAAAAAGTTTGATGTGAAACATTCACCATCAAATCACAGAGGGGTGTTGTACTTGAATTCATAGATTAAACATGGAGTATTTGGGGGACATGACAAACAACTGTGTGTGATCATGGAAGTGAACAGCTGAAGAAGAAATTAAGATCAGAGGGGTGCAGGTGGAATGATGGTGATAGGAGTCAGAATGATGATTTGAAGTGGAAAGGAAAACAGTGAGTCAGTTTCCATTTCTTTAGATTGAGGACATGGGGCATCTCCTGCAGGTAGTTGTAATCCTGGAAGGAATTAAGGAAGAGTATGGGATAATTATTGATCTTTGGCCTCAAAGGAACAACGATTTTTACAAAGATGATAGAGAATAAATAACGAGATGTGAAAATAAGAGCAAACCTTTGAAGTTTAAGCCTATGTTATATTAAATCATCAAACTGGATATTTCTATAAGTAATATATATTAATTTCATTGAAAATTTATTTCTTTGTTTATGGGGCACTTTTTTTCCTTTTTCTTTTCTTCCCCCCGCCCCCAGACTTATTTGAATTAACTAAATTTATATTCTCTCTTTCCTTTGATAAAAGTACTTAATATTTCTGGGTACCCGGGTGGCTCAGATGGCTAAGCGTCTGTGTCTGGCTCAAGTCATGATCCCAGAGTCCTGGGATCAAGCCCTGCATCCAGTCCAGCATTGAGCTCCTTGCTTAGCAGGGAGCCTGTGTTTCCTTCTCCCTCTCTCTCTGCCTGCTGCTCCTCCTGCTTGTGTTCTCTCTCCCTATCTCTCTCTCCTTGTCAAATAATAAATAATTTTTTTTAAAGATTTTATTTATTTGTCAGAGAGAGAGAGAGGGAGAGAGAGCAAGCACAGGCAGACAGAATGGCAGGCAGAGGCAGAAGCAGGCTCCCTGCCGAGCAAGGAGCCCGATGCGGGACTCGATCCCAGGACGCTGGGATCATGACCTGAGCCGAAGGCAGCTGCTTAACCAACTGAGCCACCCAGGCGTCCCAATAAATTTTTTTAAAAAATAATAGTTCCACTTATTTTAATCTTCAAGTTTTTTTTATTTCCATAAACAATAAATATTAAATGATAGCCATGTAATACTTCCAACCACAAATATCATTTTAGGATATAGCTTCTAAAAACAATATTCTCGGGGTGCCTGGGTGGCTCAGTGGGTTAAAGCCTCTGCCTTCGGCTCAGGTCCTGGGATTGAGCCCCGCGCACACGGGGCTCTCTGCTCAGCAGGGAGCCTGCTTCCTCCTCTCTCTCTCTCCCTCCCTCTGCCTGCCTCTCTGCCTAATTGTGATCTCTGCCTGTCAAATAAATAAATAAAATCTTTAAAAAAAATAAATAAAAACAGTATTCTTGGCAACTACAAAAGCGATAAGTTCTTTTTAATATCTATGCTATGGTCCCTCTTACCTTAAAAAGAAAATTGTTGATAATAATGTAATATTTTTATGTATGTGTTTTATGATTGGGCTTTTTATATTTGTGTTTCTGATGTGTCTCTTCTATGATTAGGAAGTTGTGATTAATACTGTATTCAGATTCTATTAATTTACTGAAGTAGCTATTGAAAAATTAAATTTAGTCACAATATTGTATTATCCTGGAAATGTGTGAAACTGAAAATATTTTTATCTTAAATTTCCATTTTAGAACAGAAAAAAAAAGAGCGTTCCAGTGACAAGTAATTGACCCTATACATATTATTATTTAAGGAAACATAGAGTTTTCAGGTATTCCTTTATATGTAATACTTTCTGTGTATTTTGAATACCCAAAACGACCATTCAACAGACATAAAACTTCAAGACAGTAAATTAATCATATAAGTAATTCTTTGTAAGTTTAATGTCTAACATTTACTCCTTTTACACATATTTCAAGTAAATAAAATGTTTTCTTAAATGTGACCTAGGATTCAAAATTTTAAAACACAGGAGGAAAAATTGTGGAAATTTTAATGTATTTCAGTGTTTTAATGTATAATTATAGTCTATCATGTAAGTAAATATATATGCTTAAACAATTTTCATTAGTGTTTTCCAACAGCAGAGGGAGATATTGAACTACAAATTAAGTATTTTTCAGTACACTTCTTTAGCAAAGTGATTTATAGCCAATTAGACATTTGATTTTAAATTTAATTCTCTTGAGACAACATCTTCTTTGATGAGTCTTTTACAAAGAAGTCTTCCCCCAAGATATGGCTAAAGAAACAAGGTATTTTATCAAATCTAAAAATTCATACTATGTTAATATTTCACTTGATATTTTACATAAATTTATCAGACAAGTATTAAATAACTCAAACCTTATGCATTTTATATTTTATTAGAATGGTCTGGTGCCATAAAAGCATGATTTTTACATCTAGTCAGACTGGAGAGAATGTCCTTGTTCTGTTATTTACTAACTGTGTAACCCTTACCAAGTTATTTTTCATTCTTAATTTTCACTTTCCTTATCTGTAGAGTGAAGTTAACAATATTATGTCTTTTATAGGGAGTTGTGAAGATATTTTTAAATTGAAATATAGTAGGTGCTGACACAGTAATTTCTTATTTAAAAATATTAATACATGTTTATTAATGTTAATATTATCATTACTTTTAGAGTTCAAGAAATATTTATTAAATAACTGAATACATAACTAATATCCACAATGATGACTGTGAGTACCATGAAAAATATAGAATATAGTATCCTTTTTTTTTTTTTTTTAAAGATCTTATTCATTTATTTGACAGAGATCACAAGTAGGCAGAGAGACAGGCAGAGAGGAGGAAGGAGGATCCCTGCTGAGCAGAGAGCCCAGTGCTGGGCTCTATCCCAAGACCCTGGGATCATTACCTGAGCTGAAGGCAAAGGCTTTAACCCACTGAGCACCCAGGGGCCCTAGAATATACACTAACAAAGATAGCAAAATCGAATCCTTGGAAGGATGATAAGCAGTATTATGTTGTTATGTTTGTTGTGAGAAGGCAGAACTGGGTAATCAGAAAGAGAGACAACACTATAGTCCCTTCTAATGCCTGGTGGGTCTATTCTTTCTCATATCTCATTCCTGTCCCCATTTGTTCTTTAGATAATCAATACATCTGGTGCATGCCCACTCCCATTACTAGTACGTTCACAGTCCTTCCATACCTAAAATTCTCCTGTATCTATTATGGGCTGGGGTGCAATTGTTGGGATGGAAGGAAACGTGTATATTATAAAAGGGAGATTATGTACCTTTTGGGGGAATCTTATCTGGGGTCCATGTTAGGTTAGGAAGTATCTGGTCCATTCTAGATCAAAAAGACTACAGAGCTCATTGGATATAGAGCATACAACATGAATCTGATCCAAAAACCTTCTGGATTTATGTATTGTGCAAGAAGCTCTTCCCTCAGTCACAAGTAGAGTAGGATCTGACATAAACTGATTTCCTCTTAACATCAGTCTTTATAGCAACTTGGTTCTCACTGACTTAGAAGGACAAAGAAGTATACATAGTTAGTATAATATAGTATGATAAGGAAACCGTGATATATACACACATACATACACACATACTATACACACATACACACACATATATATGTATAGGGATTCACTATATATATATTTATACAAATATATATATCACTCAATCAATTATACAGTTCTTCAGCTATATCTAAGTATGTATACATATAAAGGTTTCGTCTCCGTGTTTTTAACCCATACAATTCTTTGCCCACAATTGTCACTAATGCTTACATATTGACTGAAATGTGTTTTAGAAGAAGTATTTTTAATTTAAAAAAATCAAAAGTATTCTTTATAAATTAGTCCTTTTACATATAGAATTAAAATCTGATCTTATTATAAAGTATGTGCACTTATGAGAACATTTAACCTGAGAGGCAATTTTACCTACTGAGTAAACAAATTCTGAAGCCAGAGTGAATTGGATTAAAATCTAAACTCTGCCCTTTCTAGTTCTATAACACTGTATATGTTACATGTATGCTCCAGTTTCCTCATTCCAATAGCACTTGCCACTTAGGTTTGTTCTAAGGATAAATCTGTTACTACATAGAGTGATCACACTCCTTATAAAAATGGAGAGTGCTCACAGCTGTAGATATATACCATTACTACTTATTATTATTAATTAAAAATCTAAGGATTAAAAAAAAACTTACAAAAAGGTAGTTGGACACTAACAAATAAATGTAGCATGTTCTTTGTTTTTTGTCTTTGGTTTAATTGAAGAACATTTATAAATTTTCTCAAGAACATGATAGATGATAACAATGGATATTGTCATTTATTCCTATAAATAATGTAGCCTATAATACTCAAATTTGGTTTTTTTCTTAAACTTTGCTTCTAATCATGCTCAAATTTGGTTGTTTTTTCTTAAAATATACTTATAATGCACTGTAATAATTATTATGGACCAGCAATGGAACAACTACCCACATCAGCTACGTTTAAAGTGAAAATTCAACAGAGCATGCGCTCTCACTGTTAAAGTTGTTAAGAATTTTTTAAAAAATATCCACTAGAGGGAGCTAAAAGAGTGAGAAAGCTCTAAGCCAAGGGAGGTGTTAGGAATGATTCTCTTAGTTCTTGATAATATTATACAAATATTCAAGATTACTATTAGGTCAAAAATTCTTATTTTCAGTTTCTTCTCTTACCCCATATCAAGAATTATTAAACAGTGATTTCTACTAGTATCAAAGATTTGTAATATTCTGTGGAAGGCATGTGTTTCCATGTATAGGAAGGAAAAGCAGGTAAGTGCTATCTTGAATTGCTTCCTTTCTTAAAATAGGCTAAGCTATGTTTTAAAAATTGTCTTACTGCTAAATAATTGTTTAAAGCTGTGAGGTTTCTAAAAATCAGTGTTTTCTACATTTTAGTAGGTTGGTTTTGCAAATAAAAATGAGGAAATACTTTTTATAAATGCCTCTCTGATTATAATTAGTCAAAGAAAAGAATACAAATATTTCAAGGAGTATTTGTTTTACTATAGTCATGTGACTTCAAACTTACTACTTACTGTTTGAGGGGGAGAGAATTGAAAGCCTTTAGTTCAAGTAAGTGTTTTATGAGGATTGAATTTTTATATTGCCTAGGAAAATCTGGTGTGATACATCAAAAATTAACTTGAGATACCCTTCTGTCAACTCCCTTTCCCTTCCTTTCCCCAAAAAACAACAAAGGACATCTGTCCATTTAAACAAGTATAGCTTATTATAGTAATTTGATTATTAGGTGTTAGTTTTTCTTAGAACTTTATTACTGTTGACATTTTATTAGTATTTATTGGTTATTATATATCACAATGGTCTATGTTCTATTGTAATATTGGGAAACATGAAAATTATAGATAACACTGCCTTATTTTCCTAAACATACAATATACATAGTAATATGTGGGATATACACATCATTGAAATATGTCACAAGAAAGCCTCAATTATTTCAAAGGAGAGACTGTCGATTAATATAGGTAGGATGTATACAGTAAAATCATCAAAAGGACAATTATATTTAAAAATAGGCATTTATATTCATGTAAGTAAATAGGTATGGTGTAAATGCATTTTTTTTTTGTACATTGAGTGTAGATTCTTAAGGAATATCTCCATGTCTGAAGTATTTGCAGTTCAAAAGCTTATTCTCTATGTTACATTCTACTTTTTTAAATGCTATATATCAAAATGTAACAATGCTTATTTTGTTTTGGAGTTTTCAGCAAGATTCCTGTTAATAAAAAGTGAACATTATTCAGTGAAATCTGCCACGAATAATTCATTTACTTTCTTAATATTGATACTTTAATGATGACTAATAGTTCAATAACTATCTTTTTATATTAACTCCATTGTTATCAAGTAAAAATAATGCAAAATAAAATAATTACATAATTACTGAGTCACTTGTTGAACTATGCACTTCTATTTCTTAACAAACATGTGTTACATTCTTAATTTCTTTCTTTACAGAGTATAGATTCAATTGTAACAAAAAAATTTATTTCTTTCCAAATGAGTGTAACATTTGGTATTTAAATTTTGTGTTAACTAATCAGTCCTCATTGGTAAAGATACTACTTTTATTCCATAATATAGAAATCATCTCCATAAAGATGATTTTAAAGCATACTTAAATAAATATACATATATGCATGATATTCATGGTCATGATATGTACAGCTTAATGTTATTGGAATAATAACATTGAACTAAATGAAACTGACATGTTTTGGACAAATGGGTGAATATCACTATTATGAGATTAAAACAATTTGAATAAGTTTGCATCCCTCATGACACAGCAACAGATAATAGGGAGAGGCTGTGATGTCTAAATTGTGGTTGGCAATAGAAAGACAATCAGAAATTTTAAACCTCCTGTAGGGGAACCACCAAGCTGATCATCTATCATGTTTATTTGATTCAGTGTTATTTATCTAGCATTATTGTTAATCATCTGTTAACAAAGTAGTCTAGTCACACAGATTGTGTTATAATAACTTCCAAACAACAATAATAGGAAAGATCCAGGGGATCGATTTTTAAAATTTTTTAAATCTTGATCTCTAGCATTAAGTTTTTGTTATATGGGCAACAATTTTAAAATTTTAAACAATTTTAAAATTAATATGTATACATTAATTAATTAATTAATATGTATACTAGGAACAAGTAAGTATCCTAAGATTAGAAGATAGTGAGAACATATGAAGAAAGGATTCAACTTGAATAACTACTTGTTTGAGGGCTTCCTATATGCAACTCACTCTATAATATTAGAGAAAAAAATAAGAAGTAGATAATAACCTCCCCTAGGGGAGTCTTGACAATCAAAATAACTCACAGTCTACCATTATTACACTGGACCTTGTTTTCTTGCATACTGCTCATTATTTGTTGTAAAGCATTCATCAACATTTTTAGTTTTTTTTTTTTTTAATAATTTTTAAAAGTCTTCTTAGTTATCCATTTGAAGTAGGTAATTTTATGAAATCACAAATACACTTCATATGAAGACAGCTTATAATCCAAGTTTCCAGGAGAAAGTTTTTGTTTTGCTTTGTTTAGGTTGTGCCAGGTTAAATAATGGTATAAGAGAGTTCCTTTGTGTCAACAGATTTCAAATTAAAACAGAAAGTATAATTGTAAAAGCTCTCTTAGAATAAGGCAATTCCATTATTAGTTTTAAAACTTTGCTGTCAGATCAAATTGAGCATGAAAGAAACTTAAGATTTAAATAACAAACTAAACTCCTTATTAAAGATTCAATGCAAAGGGCAAGTTTCCAAAACACTGATTTATGTGTGATTTATAAAATATTATATCTATCATGTAAACTCTACATAGACTCTTTATTGTGAAGTTTGGTACTTAAATTTGTGTCAACTAATCAATCTTAGGTCGGTAAAATTTTACTTTCATTCCACTATGTGGAGATTCTCCACATAGATGATCTTAAACACAATATTCATGTTACTTAAATAATGCATTGAACTAAATAAAACTTACATATCTGGAAAACTGGTTAAATATCACAATTATAGGATTATAAAACTTAAAATAATTTTGCATCCCTCAGTGAAGTCATTATTCATGATGAATATATGCAAATATCCTTCTCATGTACAAAGATGTTATTGCTAAAAGGTGAGAAAATTTTCTCTTCTTCTTTATATAAAAGCCATGTTCCTTTTGTTAAATTGCGTGTTATTGTCAGAAGATAAAGTATTCATAATCATTATGCTCTGACTCTAACAGAACCAAAAAATAGTAATGGTGGTAAAGTGTTTCAGTCTTCTCTTCTAGTGAAACATGAAAGAGAACCCTATGTTCAAAATTTGAGAAGCGAATTCAAAGGTTACTGTATAGTGTAGCATCATGAAAGATAAAAGACATCATTCTTTGATTGTCATCTTCTATGAGTAGAATTTATGTAAATAAGTCCAATTATATATTTTAAGTAGAATTTACCCCATTATTGTCTTTAAAGATTTTGTAAAATTTTATAAGAGCTATTACTTTTGTATACAATGAACAGGATAGGAATATAAAATAAGGAATATTTAAATTAGATTTAATCTCTGGGATTGTTAGTGGATTTAACTTTTCTTGTTTCTTTTGAATATCCTTTAGAGTCTTATAATGAAACATACTCATTTTCAAAACATACTCATTTTCAAAACATACTCATTTCAAAAGTATATACAATTTTAAAAAAAAATTTTGGCTTGAAATTAGAAAAAAGAAACATGTCCTTGTTAATATTTGTAAAACTAGTGCACAATTCTTCTACATTTCTGTAAATTCGATTTTTTTGCAAATATCTGTAATATTGAATTTTAATAGTATTTTCATGAGTTTTAATGTAATTCCCTGCCAGTACAGAGCCCACAGGAATGTTATTTCCCAATAATTTGTTTTGAATATTTTTTAATAATTATATACATACTTTCAAAGTGACACTAAATTAGGATTATTACATGTCTAAATATTTCTTAAAAGAATGAAATAATCAATAAGTATGTAAAATCGATCTACAGTATTATAATTCATAAGGGATCACTAAGGGTTATAGTTTCAATCTTCAGAATATGTAAATATGCCTCAGTCTACACCACAGATGGTACAAAGACCTCTCTTCAAGGCTTCCAGAGTCTTGTGTTAAAAACAATCAGACATATGTTTTCATTTTATGACTTAAATGTGGCACTGGAAAAGGTGGGCAAGTGCTCTGATATAGAACTTGTCTTATATAGCACGAATCAATCTCTTTCATTGCTATTATTTTTTCCTTTCTCTTTCTAGTGCTTGATGTTGGCCCTGTCATTCTATTTACCCCGCATGCGTTATCAGTCCAACAAATTTCATAGGACATTCTTCCATCTGGTCTTTGTCACCACTAGATATGTAAAATGATTCCGCACCCTTGACTCACCCCCAACCCCCTTCAACCCTCCAGCAGAGAAGAGAAGGCATTCTCCTCAGTCCTAGTATCATAACCATGTACTCTGCCCTGTTGCTCTAAAATGACTAACAGAGGTAGTTCTATGTCTTCTGACTCCTTGGTATTCTTCATTGTAATTAGAATACTTTCATATTTGCTGTTGAAGACGCACATTCCAAAGCTGTAGAAGTCACAATAAGACGTAAGGTAGAGTATATGATTAAAAATAATGACTTTTTAACACTTTCCAATATGGAGTCATTGGGGGTAAATTATGTGGAAAGATTAATAAAATTTAGTATTTATTATGGTCTCTTAATGAATTTATTATCAGGATTTGGGGAAAGCTACACTGGGAAAGTATTTTTCCATGTAACAATTGGAAATTTAAAAATATTCTTAAATGTCATTTGACAATCAATAACATGTTCCGCCATAAGCATTTTGGAAAGAATAACAGAATTATTGACTTAGTGAAATAACTTAGGAATTACAGTTAACAAAATATAGAGAACAGTGGTTTTAGTCATAATCATTTTAAGTGTACTGTTACATATTTCACTACTGAGTTTGAGATAATGCTGAGTAATTCCTTATTAATACCACTCCTTTGAATCAGTTAAAAGTTACGGAGTGCTTCTCAGACAATTCTTTACTTAGCCATTCTTAGAGTTTCCACCCAAAACCTAGAGAAAAAGTAAAGAATAATAATTATAAAAAAGCCTTCCTTTCCATTGAATTAACCAGTAATTCATGCATGAGGACAACATGTCATCTATAGGCAAGGGATTCAACATAAATAACTTGAGATATGTTCTAGGTGCATACTATGGATAAAATAGACACATACTCAAATTGGAGGAAATGAAAGAAACCTGTGTCCATCTATAGGGAACTCAGTTCTATTTGTCCATATGTCTGTTTGAACCTCTCTTCCTCCACAGACTTCCAGAACATTTCTCCTGAGGTCTTACTTCCAAAACCAAAAGGAACACATTTGGAGAATTTTGTGTACAGTGCTGGAAGGGAAATTATTCTACTTCCTTGTTTTCCCGTTGAAAAATAAAGTAAATTTTGTCACCAACCTAAATCATTAGATTGATTTAAGGTAACGCAACCTGGCTGTCAGCTAGCAGCAAATTGTGCCTGAGATTAACTCCTTACCTTGATTTTCTCTTATTTCCTCTAATCTCTCATTCCTTACCCTTTCTAATCCCCCCATCTGTATCATTATCTCTATTTCCTCTTAAAACATGGTGTCATTAAAATAAATGAGGAACTTAATGAGTGAAAGAATATAATATAAAGGAATGTGAAAATATTAAAAACTTCAAAATCCATCTTTTAAAGCAACTATTCCATGCTAAGGATATGAAAACTTTATGAATTTGAGTGCACAATCGCACATAATCGTTAAATAATAAGCCAATCTGATATTGTCCCATTTTGATGATTTTACCTTTTTTTTTTCCCTGAAATAATACTAATATTACACAGGTAGACTTTAGAGCCTATAGCCAAGGGTATTTCTAAGCATAGACTATTTCAAAATGAATAAATAATAGCTTCTAGTATATTATTTTGGATGTGAAAAAGTTCAGGTACTTAGAATGAAAAGAGGAATGATTTTTAAAACAGGCATTTTGGGAAAGAAAGAAGGAATTTGACAGTTGAAAGTTTTATTAGTGGTGATTCAGAAACTTTTGAGAGTTGAAGGGACAAGTAGCTTTTTAAATAGAAACATTTTAGAGGGGAAAAAAAATGCTCTCTCCAGCCAGTGCCATAAAAATCAGGATATTGTAATTTCTACATACTCATTCAACTTGGTTCATTTCACCTGAAGAGACATCACTTCAGAGTTTTGAGAGTGTTAAGCAGTGTTCAATTAATGACAACCATCGGTAATAAAGATTCTTGAATATATTTTAAAGTAATCATATTGCCATTCCAAATAAATATTATCTTCCTTGCAAAAGAACCTCATTTCTGGTCTCATTACTGAACATTAGCTGTAGGGAAAGAAATAATGAAGTGTAGGACTTGGAGTCTCTGACGAGAGGCTTTAAAAGACATTTAAATCGTGCGTACAAAAAGGCAAACGTGGCAGGAAAGTAGTTCACGTTAACGTTTCAAAAACCTACTGCACCACTGCAACCACAAATACCGGTAAAACACAAAGCAAAACAAAACCTGAAGCAAGGACTCTACAGGCGGCGTGCTGACAGTTTTGCTGCACGCATGTGTGCAAATGAAACAGTCCTGTGCCGACAGAGAATTTAACATAATGCATTATTTAGCTTGCTCTCCAACACAAAAAATTATACATTTAAAACGGTGCATAATTATTCCCATCGAAATTTACTTGCACTCTCTTTGGTATCAAAGGGGAGTGGAAAGGCCATTTGCAGAAAGAGGAGGAGTTGAGCCTTCTCAAGGTGGAGCTGTCTCTTGTGTTAAATGACACTGGCTGAGTAAAGCGCTCAGGGCTTAAAGGCGGAGTCAAAAGCCAAGAAGTCTCTTTATTGACGCCTACCTCCCAGCCCTTGGCAATCTGACTAATAACAAACTGAGCTAACAAGAAAGACTAGAAAGGGAGGAAAGGGAACACTGCTGCAGCTTGGATCTAAAAACTAAGAAAGCAAGAGTGATCAATCCCAGCTCTGTGAAACATCTTGTTTGTTTATTTACTGCATTCCGCAGCTTGCAAATGGTTAACTATATGCAAAAAAAGTCAGCATAGCTGTGAAGTATGCTGTGAATTTTAATTGGGGAGAAAAGGCAACTGCTTCAGGATGATCTAGTATGCACTCAGTCTGAAATGTATTCAATGAACTGCTCAGCGTTTAGTCTTTGAGCAGAGCTTTTTAACTTTATGAAGCAATGGGACCTGCCAAAAAGTGATATTTGAGAAGAAATTACGTGGCGGCTGGTGTTTTCTTTTTTAATAAAGAAAGTGAATTGACTTTGACCATCTCTTCCAGCTGTGCATTGCAGATAACGTCAGGAAGAGTTTCTGCTTTACAGGTAAGATGAATGTTTCCAGGCTTTTCTAATACCTATCTTTGCATTGTCTTAAAGTGATTGAATTTGTACGTTTGCCCTTTTAAAAAAAATAACTTAGCATTAAAAGCTATCCAGTTTCATTCTTACTCATTGGCACCACTAATGCTGTAGCAGATGCCTGTTTTCTCTGAGCAGCAGACAGTCCAACAGCTGGCTCGCCAGAGGAACAAATAAAATAAGATGCCACTATTTCTTGCATAGCATCCAGTTTGTTATTGGAAACTATGTATGTGTGCTTTCTGAAGGAAAGATCACTTCCAAACAGCATTGTTGAATTTAAAATATAAGCAGAATGTTAAAAGATTCTTGGTATTTTGTATGCTATTTTTCTTATTTCCTGGCTGGAAAATATATATTTTCTGAAAATATGTAAACAGAGATTTTTGACCTCTTTCACATAGGATCAGATGTTACCCATACGGAACCTGTCTTCAAATTTGTGTGCATTTCTGAAAAGATATGAAACTGTTCCCTAGGACATTTTGAAGAACATAAGATGAATATAAGATTAAAACAGTAACTAGAGATTGTCATCTGGAAGTTATTTACTATTTCCTCAAGATGCTGTGTCTGGTGAAATGAATCATATTCTTTCTTAGTAATCTATGAAGAAGTACTTTAGTGTTTGTGGAAGCTAATCCACAAGTTGAGGGCTCCAACTACAAGCTGTTGGGTTCTAAACATAGACTCAGAGCTGTTTAAAAATCAATTTCCCTGTGGAAAAATTTAGTCTGCTAACTTTTCCTTTATATGGAAAGGCACTATACTGTTTTATTTCTTTAGTTGCCTTTTACCACTCAGAAACTTCATGCTATACATGTTTTCAATAAAACAAAGTATTTTCATGGGATTAGTTTTTTCCAGAATTATTGATTGGTTTTGGGATGTTCTGTCTGTTCTGTTGCATCTATCGGATTGTGAACTTTAGGTAGATACAAAGTTACTGTTCACATTCCATTAAAAAATAAATGAAAGCAGATACCACTTGGAAAAGTTGAAGAGTTTTGAGATATGGTGTTTATTTATCTTTCAATTTAATTTCTATAAATTTAAGTTACACTAAAGAAAAGAAATGCAATTAAATACATTGGAGTTATATGTATTTATCTTGTCAATGCTGTCATCTCAGAGTTAGAATCTTTCTAAAGAATTGCTATTTCAGATACATTTCTTAAATTTTTAAGGAGTTGGCATATGTGATGTTGTTATCCTGAACTGTCATTTTTTTTATTTACCAAATTAGAAGTACCCTCAAATGTTTGAGTATAGTGCAGTTTGTTTTAGAGTTCACTGTGGCTTTAAGCCTTATAATAAAGGAGGTCTATTGCTTAATTATATGATGACATTTTGTGCCCTAAAGCCAGTTTCGAGACCTCATTAGAAAGTCATTTGCTTGAAGTTTATGTGAGGCATTGTTTATTCTTTTATAATAGCTAGAAATGTGTTTTAAAGCTGTTTTTCTTCTTTAGGTATATATTAACCTTATTCATAAAAGGATTTGAAAGCAGCAGGAAATATCCTACTTTTAGAAATTCAGTAGAAATTGTGACAAGTGAAATTTTAACAGGCACTCTTAACCATATATATCTAATACTATCAAACTTATATGAATGACCCTAGACAGCACAGTTAAAATGAAATTCTTTTTATAGTGATCTCCTTTCTTACATGGTCAGAGACTTATTTTCCTCATGGTTTTTAAATAAGATAATAAAAGTAATAAGTATAGAGCCAAAATCAAAGCAGGTTAAAACACAGATACAATTATTAGATAGTATATTGTGACATCCAGTTCAAAAATATAAATAAATAAAGGAAATACATTATGTATGCATGTGTGCATACATAGATACATACATTTTTTTCTAACTTTTTCTAACATTTTTGCATTCCCTACTTTTTTCTCTGCTTCTGGTTAATATCACATATTTGTTTTATACTGTAATCCTTCAACCTTAGAGTCATCAACTTTGTGGTTAAAAAAGAAAAAAAAAAAGGAATCAGGGTCTTTGCAAGCATACACCTCTGCATCATATCGAGGTATCAATAGTCCAGTTAAGCAGCAACTCTCTCATCTATTAAAATGCAGTTTATTTAGAAAATGTGAACACCATTGATGATATAATGTTTTAAATTCTCCTTGACCTAAATTTTACATTTTTATCACAGTACAAGTTAAAAGTGAAGCAAAGCATGCTTGTCATAGTATTAGAAAAAAAAATAAGAGAAAATGCAAATGTAGTAAGGTATTCGTATTTTCCAAGTAATTAATATTTTTTTTGTTTTTAGAGGAAACCCTATTATTTTGTAATCACCAGGTTCATCTCTTCCCTGCTTCTGCCTGCTGAAGTACATTGCTGTTACCTTTTGTTTTACAGAATCAGATTTCATCCCATGACAACATGAAGCTGTGGATTCATCTCTTATATTCATCTCTCTTCACCTGTATATCTTCACAGTCCCAATCGCCGATGTCCTCAGCCCGAGGTTCTTGTGACTCTCTTTGCAATTGTGAGGAAAAAGACGGTGCACTGCTAATAAACTGTGAAGAAAAAGGTATCAAGAAGTTATCCCAAATAAGTGTGCCACCATCACGACATTTCCACCTAAGTTTATTAAATAATGGCTTGACAATGCTTCACATGAATGACTTTTCTGGGCTTACCAACGCTCTCTCAATACACCTTGGATTTAACAATATTGCAGATATCGAGACTGGTGCATTTAATGGTCTTGGCCTTCTTAAGCAACTTCATATCAATCACAATTCCTTAGAAATGCTTAAAGAGGATACCTTCCATGGATTGGAAAACCTGGAATTCCTACAAGCAGATAACAATTTCATTACAGTGATTGAACCAAGTGCCTTTAGCAAGCTCCACAGACTTAAAGTGTTAATTTTAAATGACAACGCTATTGAGAGTCTTCCTCCAAACGTATTTCGGTTCGTTCCTTTAACCCATCTAGATCTTCGTGGAAATCAGTTGCAAACATTGCCTTATGTTGGTTTTTTAGAACACATTGGCCGGATATTGGATCTCCAGTTGGAGGACAATAAGTGGGCCTGTAACTGTGACTTATTAGAGCTAAAAACTTGGTTGGAAAACATGCCTCCGCAATCTGTGATTGGTGATGTTGTGTGCAACAGCCCTCCATTTTTCAAAGGAAGTGTACTAAGCAGACTGAAAAAGGAATCAATTTGCCCCACTCCACCAGTGTATGAAGAACACGAGGATCCTTCAGGATCATTACATCTGGCAGTAACATCTTCAATAAGTGAGAGTCGCATGTCAACCAAGACCACATCCCTTTTGAAACCAGCCACCAAAGCACCAGTTCTGATACCCTATATTACAAAGCCATTCACTCAACTTCCAGGAACCTACTGTCCTATTCCCTGTAACTGCAAAGTACTATCCCCATCAGGACTTCTAATACACTGTCAGGAGCGCAATATTGAAAGTTTATCAGATCTAAAGCCTCCTCCACAAAACCCTAGAAAGCTTGTTCTAGCAGGGAATATTATCCATACATTAGTGAAATCTGATCTAGTGGAATACTTCGCTTTGGAAATGCTTCACCTGGGAAACAATCGTATTGAAGTTCTTGAGGAAGGATCCTTTATGAATCTAACAAGATTGCAAAAGCTCTATCTAAATGGTAATCATCTGACCAAATTAAGTAGAGGCATGTTCCTTGGTCTCCACAATCTTGAGTATTTGTATCTTGAATACAATGCAGTTAAGGAACTATTGCCAGGAACCTTTAACCCAATGCCTAAACTTAAAGTCCTCTATTTAAATAATAACCTCCTACAAGTTTTACCACCACATATTTTTTCAGGGGTTTCCCTAACGAGGATAAACCTTAAAGCAAACCAGTTTACCCATCTCCCCGTAAGTAATATCTTGGATGACCTTGATTTATTGACTCAGATCGACCTTGAGGACAATCCCTGGGATTGCTCCTGTGACCTGGTTGGATTGCAACAGTGGCTACAAAAACGGAGTAAGAACACAGCAACAGAGGACATCCTCTGCACTTCTCCAGAGCACCTGGACAAAAAGGAATTGAAAGCACTAACTAGTGAACTCCTTTGCCCAGGTTTAGTAAATAACCCATCCCTGCCCACTCAAACTAGTTACATAATCGTCAGTCCTCCTACAACCACAGCTACAGCCGATACTATTTTAAGATCGCTTACTGATGCTGTACCGCTGTCTGTTCTAATACTAGGGCTGCTGATCGTGTTCATAACCATTGTGTTCTGCGCTGCAGGGATAGTGGTACTTGTTCTCCACCGCAGGAGAAGATACAAAAAGAAACAAGCAGATGAACAGATGAGAGACAACAGTCCAGTCCATCTTCAATACAGTATGTATGGCCATAAAACAACTCACCACACTGCTGAAAGACCCACAGCATCACTCTATGAGCAGCACATGGTGAGTCCCATGGTTCATGTCTACAGAAGTCCATCCTTTGGCCCAAAGCATTTGGAAGAGGAAGAAGAAAGGAATGAAAAAGACGGAAGTGAGGCAAAACATCTTCAAAGAAGTCTTTTAGAACGGGAAAATCATTCACCACTCACAGGGTCAAATGTGAAGTACAAAACCACAGACCAATCAACTGAATTTGTATCCTTTCAGGATGCCAGTTCATTATATAGGAATATTTTAGAGAAAGAAAGAGAACTTCAGCAGCTGGGAATCACAGAATACCTAAGGAAGAACATTGCTCAACTGCAGCCTGATATGGAAGTACATTATCCTGGAGCCCATGAAGAGTTAAAGTTAATGGAGACCTTAATGTACTCAAGGCCAAGGAAGGTATTAGTGGAACAGACTAAAAATGAGTATTTTGAGCTTAAAGCTAATTTACATGCTGAACCTGACTACTTAGAAGTCTTGGAGCAGCAAACATAGATGGAAAGATCGAGGGCTTTTGCAGAAATGCTGTGATTCTGTCTTAAGTCCAATCCTTGTAAATAAGTGCCTTACATGTGTGTGTCATCAATCAGAACTAAAGCACAGCAGTAATCCTATGGGAAAAAAAGAAGAAAAAGAAACTCAGGGATCATTGGGAGAAGCCATTGCATTTTCTTCAGGCAATTTTGCCTGCCCCTAATAAATTAATCCTTGTATGTAAATCATCCAAGGATTATAGTAATATTTCTCCATATACTTAAAAGTGTTTCAGAAAAGTCCTGTTGCACATCTAAAAGGGTTGAGTGTTTAAGCAACCCTTATTTTCTTGAATTACTTTACCAGTGGATGAAATAAAATTGGTTTTGTCACTTAAAAGTTATACCTGTATATGTAATTATAATATGTAAGGAATATATTATTTATATAATCAGCATATACCACAAAAAATGTATATTGTCAGATACACCTAATTTTCTTGCAATAAAGGCAAAAGGAACTGGAACTTTAAAATTATGACTAGTAATAGTAAAGAAAAAAATAGAACATGGAATTATATAGGTTATGAGTGACCCAAAACTGAATATTTGAGGGTTAGAAAAATGTCACTGCTATGCTTTCTGAATTTAAAAATAAGAGTCATTAATAGTTCAGGTGATGAATAAGCAACGTTTTTTGGTTTTTCTACACATTTTTGTGTGGACAATCTTATTGTCAATGCTGCTGTGAACTAAGGTATGTCATTTGTGCTTAAACTTTGATTCTTGTTCTTGGGATATTTTTAAAATGCTACTGATATTCACTGTAAATATGATTAGTGCATAAATTAAGTGTGGTTTCTTTCATAGCATTAATCCTTTGTAAAATTTGAATGACCATGATAGAAATGTGTTTCTTGTGGCAAGTAATAATTCACAGGTATAAAAAAAATAAGAAAAATCATGTTTTTAAAAAATTTTATTAATGTAAACTGGTAGTTGTCATAAATTAGTAGCAAAAGGCACGTCTAAGGGTAGGTGGTTTAAGTTGCCTAAAGAGTGGGACAATGTAGCTTTATTTTACAAGAAAGTATAGCTAGATTTCTATGAACTATTTATTCTGTACAGTTTTGTATATTTTTGGTTCACAAAGGTAATTATTCTTGGGTGCCTTTCAAGAAAATTAAAAATACTGCTCACTACAATAAAAATAAAATGAAAACTCTCTTTTTAAATGAATTTTCTTCAGTTAGTCTGATCTGTAATTCAATCAAGTCAGGATTAACACACACATGCATGCATTTGTGCACATGAACGAGGAGATTTCTGTTTGTTACACACACAGAAACATCTTGTTTACCATCTGCAAAAAGGTCATTCAGTGTCTGGGTATGATTGACACAGAATCGAGCCTACATCTGACCAGTAGGTCTCCCTTTCCAGCAAATCCTTTTCCCACTCAATACAAATGAAAGGGATTTATTTTTCTTCTTTCTGATTATACAATCAATGGTACAGCAGATTTTCACAAGGCAAAATGGAATTAATCAAAGTGATCTAGCTCTGTTTCTGAACACCAGGCAGATCCATGCACAAGGTTGGGAAGGAACATATTTCAGATTAGAAAGGACTTTCTTTAATTTACTTAATACTATTTTACTGATTCCTGAATGTTCTATTAAATGTTTTGTTTTTCAACACTCAACTGTCTGGAATATTAGCAAATCGTATATCATTTCCTTGATTTTGAATAAGAAGCCTTTCTGTTGATAAAAACAGTAGGGGTCTGTGCTGCCTGGTATGAAGACTAATTATGTGTCTATTATGAAGTCATATCACTAGGTTTTCTTTTAAATCATTGCATATGTTAATAGAAAACAATTAATAATTATGTATTAAGAGGTTGAAAACCTAAATTTCTCCATTAATGCCCAAGGTTGGAAAGAACAAAGATGAGAATTTTTTTAAAGTTACACTTACTAAGGGAAAATCTGGGTGCATATGGGTTGCTATTATATTTATCCACTAAAAAATTTCAGCACAGTCATGAGTAATAAATATTTCAAAACATGATATTAAAAGTTACATTCTAAAAAGAAGAACAAAGCGGGAGCAGGTTTCATGTTATTACACTCCTCCTATTCACTGGGAA
This sequence comes from Lontra canadensis, assembly GCF_010015895.1. Taxonomy (NCBI): domain Eukaryota; kingdom Metazoa; phylum Chordata; class Mammalia; order Carnivora; family Mustelidae; genus Lontra; species Lontra canadensis. The sequence continues at coordinate 11,739,696 of NW_022631020.1, forward strand.
GTATCTGCCAGTATTTTCTAATTCCAATCAAGTACACAGAGGAATTAGAAAGACTTAAGAAATTCCCATGCCTGGAGGATACTTGGAATGGGTCCATGAATTCAGACAGAGACATGTCCTCAGGAATGTTCTCTTTTGCGTGGAGGAATTTTTTTTTTTTTTAATCTTTATCCATGGTTAATCGCCTAAAGTAATAGTATTCATTCTTCAACTTATCTCAAGATGGGAGAGAGTCATTTATGAAGTCATGTAAATATATCCTTCAAATTAAATATAACTGCAAAACGAAAATTCTATGGGAGTCCAAATACAATTTATAATGATGTAGAAATCATTATGGTTTCCAAAGGGTAACAAATTTTAAAGGCTTAAATGTTTCATTCATGATGGGATCTCTCTTATGAGATTTGCTTCCCTATTAGAAGTAGTTGAGAGTTGAAAAAGCTAGTGATGGTCTTTAATTCTTAATGGGTCTTGCGACCTGTGATAATCACTCAGAACTTTGATGATTTTACCTGCATTTCCTATTTCTTCTCTCTCTCACTAACAGCAAATTTTTATTATAGTCTCTGTTAGATTCTTTACTTAAGTGGCCAATGCGGTTTCTTTCTTCAACTAATTGTTAGACTCAGAGTCCCAAGTCTGAATTCACTATCCCCAGCCTTATTCCAGTGTACTTAGGCATTCTAACAAATAAACAAACAAATTTGTAATTATCAATCAATTTTTTTCTTGATTTATATTTTGCTTATTGCATATCAGTGCAAGTTCTGATTCATGTCTGAATCCTAAATTTTTGTAGTATAGCAATATTAGTGTTTAACCATACCAGATCAAGACTTATTTATTTGCTTATTTATTTACTTATTAATTTACAGATTCATTTATTTGAGAGAGAGAGAGGGAGAGAGAGCGAGCACAAAAGTAGGATGGGCAGAGGAAGAAGGAGCGAGAATCTGAAGAAGATTCCATGCTAAGTCCAAAGTCTGATGTAGGGCTTGATCTCAGGACCCTGAGATCACAATCTTGAGATCATGACCTGAGCTAAAACCAAGAGCCAGACACTGAACCGACTGTGCCACCCAGGTGCATGCAGATCAAGAGTTTTTAATTCTGTTAGACATAGATTGTATTCATCCTTATTTAACAAATCATTTGTCACTAAATTAGCATGAAAAGACTTACTGATAGATACATGAACATGTTCTTCAGATAATCATCCATTGATCTCCATACTAGGATGGGAATTTTACAATACATATAAGAAAGGTTTGTATCAATGATGCTCGTTCTTCTTCTTGAATAAATCTTTTATACAATGAAGGAAGAAAGCGTGCCTTTGCTGCTCTAATAGTAAGTAAACTGAAGTAGCAGCTAAATGGCCTTTGAGCTGCCTTGATGCTTTCACCCAATTTAAAGGGCTTAGGCTTTGATCTGGGATTGGAAAAATGTGATATGAGTGTCCCCTTGTCATCAGAGTTCAACTTTAAAAAATATAAGTAATAAAATGAGATAGAGTCTTAATATACATGTAATTTATTTTATACTTTTTTCTTTCCTAAGTTATTTTGTTATTTTGTTTGTTTGTTGTTTAAGATTTTTTATTTATTTATTGATAGACAGAGATCACAAGTAGGCAGAGAGGCAGGCAGACAGAGAGCAGGGGAAGCAGAGCTTGATCCCAAGACCTTAGGATCATGACTTGAGTCGAAGGCAGAGGCTTTAACCCACTGAGCAACCCGGGTGACCCTATTTTGTATTTTATTTTTCTATGATAACTAATGTATAATCAAAGTATTTCTTAAAAATAAGTATTTCTAAAAGAAGATGGATGCTACTAGCTTCCAGAATTGTTTGACAATAAACATTTTTTAAAAATATAAACAAACACAAACATAAAAATATCTAAAGAAAGTTCACCAAATCGACCATATACAAGAAGACTATTCTCTACATGAAAAGAAAATTATCCATGTGCATAAAATGTTATTTGGGAAGAGAGGTTTAGATCTCCCAGTAATTAAGAATGTTTCTATGATGAATTTAAGGATTCCTCTCTATGCTTTTCAATGAACATTTTTGTGAAACAGGTATAAATGGCTACAGTTTTCTTTTTGAGAAGATGGAGTATTATGAAAGCTTGTTCTTGATAGGAAGGGAGACAATTGCAAGTCTGTCTCAGGAGGAATGATCTTATCTATCTGGGCACCCATAATCAAGAACGATCTCATTGATAGGAATACATAAGTGATTAAAAATATAATATTCCTGTTTGCATTTTTAATTCCATACATCCTGAAACAGATACTTGCCCAAACATTCCCTGAATTTTATAACCATGACAATGTCTCAAATTAAAACTTGGATATATCAGTTTATTCTTAAACTACAGTGAGTTATATTATTAAAACTATATTGTTTAACAACTTTCCTTATTATATGGAATATATACCAGTATCTGTTTTACAGAACACAACTAGATTTTAAAAGCTAAATTTATGTTGATTATATATACATTTATTCTTATGTATATATAATATAGAGAAGATGGCCAGATGTAGAATTCTTTTCCAGCAGAAAGTATAATCAAATAGACAAGTACTCTGTTAGTTAGTAAATGTCTTTCAGCAGATTAGTGAATGAAGGATAGAAACAATTCAAGACAACAAATTGCACACACACAACACACATTCATATATTTCCAATAAAAATAACTTAAAATTATACACTTTTTAAATAGAGTACTTTTTGCCCCATAATTTTAAGACACAGAAAACAGAAGACCTGACCTTCCAGAAATAGTTATTGCCTCCTACATATCTTAGATTCCATCAGCTAGAAAATTAGTTATCTGGGGGTAAGTAAGATATTTTGACTTACTTATTTAGTATAAAATCTCTGGTCATTTAATTGCCCTGTCATCATATTTGGTGGTTTAGATGGACTTGAACAGATGCTACACACAAAATAAATTCTTTTCTTGCCCAAATTAATGCACCAGTTTTAAGTTCAGTGTTACCAGTGATGAAATCACCATTAGTGAATGAAAGTTGAATATATTTTCATCCTTTTACTCAGTGGTATGAGCAATCCAAAGACATATAAGCCCCATTACTATATTTTATGATTCATATCTGCCAGAAGTTAATATAGCAATACATGGTAGAATAAGAAAGTTAGCAATGGAGTTCAGAGAAGTCATGATTATAGAAGAAAAAGATCAGTTTAAACAATACATATGATTTCATCAATTAAGATTTTCATAGGCACACTTTCGGCCTGTTTTTAGCATTCTGAAGTACTTTGCCTTAAGGGATTTATTTATTTGAGGATTTATATATTTGAGGAAGACATTATATCATGATACAGCAAACAGTATTCTCAGATATCAGCACATCATAAACTTCCAGAGCTTATCTATTTTTTCAGTTTTTACACATAAAGGAGTTAAAAGATTCGCCTTGCATTATGTAACTAGTAAAAGTAACAGGATCAGAATTGGAACTCTGTCTTGTTGTTATTGCTGTTATTTTATTGTGTTCTGTTTTATTAGGAAGGCAGTGGTCTTCACCAGACTTCCTGTCATAACCATGAATATTCATGGGCCATATGGAGACACAGAGAATGTATGTCTTTCCTTCCATATATGGGTAGGACACTCTTTCCCTAAACATTTTATTGAAAGAAAAATCAGACATATCAGTAACGTTAGACATATATTAAAGTAACTGTAGATTGTTAAAGATGAAAAATATCACAATCTAGGTACAGCTAGAAAAATCCTAAATGACTTAGTATGTTGAACAACATATTAAACCTGGCAGACAGAAAATCATTATGTAGGTTTTTTTTTTTTCAAATTCAGAATAGTTAACCACTATTTATCAATAGTCTACATTTTTAAAAAATTATTTAATAAAAATTTAATTTCTACTTCATAGAATCAAACATTGGCAAAGACAATACATATAGTTCTCATGCTATATTGTGTTAATTAAAAACTTCATGTATAAACATGTAATTTAAATGCTGTTAGAATTACCTTACACATAGGGATTATGGTGTCAGATATTTTTATTTTTCCATTTTTAAAACGTCTGCCATGACTTCATTCTCTTGGTATTGCTTGCAAGTTAAATGAAGATCATCATTTCAGTGAATAGATCATTTGAATCCCAGAAAAAAAGCTTTATAATGTGATGATTTTTTTTTTCTTTTTAAATAAACTTCACTCTTGGGGCATTTTTAGCTGCACCACAAAACTTATCAGAAAATATAGTTCCCATATAACTCCTGGCCCCACAGAAGCCCAGCCACTCCTGCTACCAACATTCCCTACTAGGGTGGTACAGTTATTGCAGTTGGTGAGTCTACTGTTTCATAATTACCACTCAAACTCCATAGTTTACATTAGAATTCACTGTGGATGCACTGAATTCTAAAAATTTTAACAAATGTATAATGACATGTAACCATCAGTATAATGATATGTATCCAACATAATAACACAGTGCATATTTTCACTTTTCTAAAAATCCTTTGCTTTGTCTAATTTTCTGCCCCAACAATCACTGACCTATTTACTGTCTTCATCCATAGTTTTGCCTTTTCCAGAAAGTCATAGAATTGAAATCATATGGTAGGCAACATTTTCAGATTTGCTTCTTTCATTTAGTAATATGCATTTAAGTTTCTTCCATGGCTTTTCATGCCTTGATACCTTATTTCTTTTTAGTGCTGAATTATATTTCATTATCTAGACATACCACAGTTTATCCATTTCCCTGCTGAAGGACATTATGGTGTTTCCAAGTTTTGGCAATTATGAATAAAGCTGCTTTAACATATGTATGCTGGTTTTTATGTGAATATAAGTTTTCTACTCATTGGGGTAATTACCAAATAGCACAGTTGCTGGATCATATAATAAGATTTGTTTCGTTTTGTAAGAAACTGCCAAATTGTCTTCCAAAGTGGCTCTACCATATTGCCTTCTCATCAGCAGCGAGGGTTTCAGTTGTTCCACATCCTCCCCAGTATCTGGTGTTGTGAATGTTCAGGTTTTGGCCATTCTAATAGCTGTGTAGTGGCATCTCATTAGTGTTTAAATTTGCATTTCCCTGATGACATATGATGTAAAGCATGTTATAATATATATTTTTCATCTTCATATCTTCTTTGGTGGAGTGCCTATTAAGTTCGTTGACCTATTTTTTAATCAGGTTCTTTTCTTATTGTTGAGTTTTAAAAGTTTTCTGTATATTTTGGATAACAGATCTTAATCAGATATGATTTTCTTTTCTTTTCTTTTTTTTTCCTAGTCTGTGGCTTGTCTTTTCATTCTCTTGAGAGTATATTTTACAGAGAAGTTTTTAATTTTAATGAAATCTAGCTTATCAACTTGTTTTACAGATCACGCTTTTGATGGTATCTATAAAGTCATCATTATATTTTAGGTCCCTGGATTTTGTCTTGTTATCTTCTAGCAGTTTTATAGTTTTGAGTTTTATATTTAGGCCTATCATACATTTTGAGTTTCTTTTTGTGAAGGGCGTAATGTCTAAATCTAGATTCTTTTTTTTTTCATGTGGATATCTATTTTTTTTTAAAGACAATATGATGGATTTAAAAATCACATACAATTTAAAAAGTTAATTTATTTACAATGTAATTCATGTTAGTCTTTATATTTAACATTTGAGTACCATTAATATTATGCATTATTTCATGTCTGAGAGAGCATAACATTTAAGAAAGAAAAATGCCAAGTTATAAAGATTATTATCACTGGGTCTAAATTACCTGAAGCTATAGGAGTGTTGAATGTGGACATAAAACTAAGCTTAACAGTACTTTTCTTAGCAGTGGTCCTTTAGACTGCATTTTAGAAGATCTGCATTATACACACAACTTTATATAAATGATAAAGTTATCTAAAATTTGGTGTTTGCCTACCAGACACCTATACCCAGCTGTATGTGCCATGTGTACACTCAGTTTAACCCTCATACAAATCCTGCAGGTAATGCTATTACCCCCATCCTACCTCTAAGTGAATGAGGCTCACAAAGATCTTTGATCAGAATGGAACTCATAGTAGTTCTCAAGTCCAGATTTCCCTGACTTTGATCATTCCAGCTTCTACTGTCTTATCATGCCTCATCTCACAGTGATCTTAGAAAAACACTTCAAATGGGATACCAAATCATTTGAATGGGTTAAACATTACATTGTTCGCATTTGTAAAGACATCCTTTCATCACATTTATCATAGTGTTTTAATTTTGAATATGTTCGTTTAACTTCTACTCAGGCCTTAAACTTATCAATATACAAAGTAATCTTTGATATTTGAGAGATCCAAAGTCTCCATATGTTTGTTTACGCTTTTTTTAATTTCAAAAAGAAGTATTGAAAAATGCATGTATTTCAGTCCCTGGTGAATCACTTCAATAAAGATTCTTCGACATTTAAATTTTCAACATTATATTTATGAAATCTATGAGAACACAGTCATAAATTTGCCTTATTTTAAAAGTTTGATTAATGTAGGTAATTAAGAATAAAGAACAAAGTCTGCTTTATAATGAAAAGCTTGGTTTTCATTTATAAAATCTATTTCCTTAATTCCTTTGGATCTTTAACTCAATTTTCTGTTTCCTTTTTCTGCAAAAACACATTCATAAGCCTACTCTCGGCAACACTCATACACCTTCATTAAGAAGGAGGTCATGTTTTCTCAACCTACTTTATATTATGCTGTCACAGATTTATTCTGTCTTCTATGCTGTGGATTAGCAGCCAAAGCCATGCAAGTCTTGCATAACATACCTGCTGGTTATAAGAGTATGCAGATCAAGCTCCACCTCCACCTCCACCTCCCACATACATTGTAAAAGTACATTCTCTGGGGTGCCTGGGTGGCTCGGTGGGTTGAAGCCTCTGCTTTCGGCTCAGGTCATAATCCCAGGGTCCTGAGATCAAGGCCCGCATTGGGCTCTCTGCTTAGCAGGGAGCCTGCTTCCTCTTCTCTCTCTGCCTGCCTCTCTGCCTACTTGTGATCTCTGTCAAATAAATAAATAAAATCTTAAAAAAAAAAGTACATTCTCTGCCACTTTCAGAAGTCTATGTCTTTCATTCATCATCTGCCTAGGAAGATGTAGGAATACTAACTTACCTGTCTAATATCCCATGGCAGTTTCAGCAACCTCAAGAAACAATTCTTAAGTGGTATTAAAAACAAAAATGGAATACAGTTTACAGAGATCAATTGTAAAAGGTTATAACTAGAGGATGAAAAGAGGGAGGCTGAGAGATTGGATAAAGATGTTCATTTGGTTCCTGCCTCCTTGGTCTTCCTTGGTATTCTTGGTGTTTCTCCACGCCTCACGCTTCTTTTCACTTGCCCATCATGTGATCATTAACCTCCTATAGCCAAATACTTGTGAGAGCTCCACAAGGAATCATGCTCTGCCATCCCTTGGGCCATACGCTCTACTCTTATTTTTCTCCCTAAGTATAATGACCTTTCTCTTTGAATTACTGCTGTCATTTCCAAACTAAAACAAAACAAATTCTCTCAGTGATAGCCACATCAAGACGTGAGCATTTTAGGAGGCTTATCAATTGAAAATCATGTGAAGTTTTAATTCATGGAATTTCAGACACAATAGTAAAACAGCCATCTTCCAGAGAAGATACTTTGGAAAGAACAAGCCATAGGCTATCTAAAATCATATCATAAATTCAATCCCAAAATCTTACTTGACACAATTATTTAAAAAATAAGTTTGTTCAGGATAATTCAATTAATAAGCATGTGCTTTGTACAGCCACAATGATACTAAAGAACCATGGCTTATCAAATCTTGAAAACTTTCTGAAACCCACTCTTGTATTTTAGTATTTCATCCAATTTTTAACTGAGGTTCTATTTCTTGTTCATATAGATAATGGAAAAGTTCCCCTCTATAAGATGTGCCTGGATCATTGATAATTCAGTTAATTCAATTCAATATTCCTAAACTGGGAAATATTTACAAAATGACATATCTAGCAATTTGAGTGGATGAATACTCCAAGAAAATTAAGTCTAGTGTCTACTCAATTCAATAATTTCTCTATGATGAAACTATGATGATGTGATACTAGAACATCTGCTTCAGGTTCAGAAAGATATGAGTTCCAATTTGATCTCCATGATCTACTCCATAACCTTGAGCCACTTATTTACCCTATGTGAGTCAAAGTTTTTTAATAAAGGGAATAATGGACTGTTTTACAGAGTTGATTTTATGGTTTATTAACATATATAAAATAAATTCTCTGCTTGTACATTTTCAGGAAAGTTTAGAGAGTATTGTATAGTAGCAATGGAAAAGAGATTGGGATAAATTTAGGAAAAGCAGTTAAATTGTTTGAAATTTATATCTATTTTTACAATGAAAGATAATAATCTAATAATTTAAAATTTTTTGAAGACTCATTGAAGCACTTATGTAAAAGGACTTTGAAATAATTCAGTGACATGTAAATATTCATTTTTTAACTCTCATTGAGAATTTACTAGCTCTAATTATTGGGAAATCCTATTAATTTTCAACTCCAATATTCCTCCCTAACATATCTAACTCTTAACTTTATTTTCCATTCAAAGAAGATCATTTTTTTCTTTTTTTTATCTGTTCCTATAGTAGCCTTAACCTACAATCATTTACATAATGCCCTTTGTCATAATACTTTGCCATAAAATACTGTAAAGTACCCTTTACAATAAAAGTGACAAGTATTTTCAGGTTTTTGGGGGGTTTTTTTGTTTGTTTGTTTGTTTTTTTTTTTGGCTGTTGTTTTGTTTTTACAATATGCATAGGTTGGCTTTAGTACTGAAAATACATTTCTTATGAAGCATATAGTTATTTTTTATAAATTCAAATGGAATTAAGTTTAAAAATACACAAAGTTGGGAAGTTGAAAGAAAAAAATATAAAAAATGTAATTCTTATCCCTTTTTTATTCACATGGATAAGGCCACATAATATCTTAACTTATCATCTTTACTTTAAATTAGTGTGTGTGCTTTTCTAAGTAATCCATTCTTTTAAGTAAAATTTTGTATTTTTTTTTAACAGGATTCAAATGATAAATATATTTTTTTGTGATCTCTCTTCTGTTTATATTCAGATGGAAACCAGACAGGACACTCACAATTTGGAAAGAATATGAGAAATAAATGACAATTAAATTAGAATAATATGAGAAAAAATGTCGCTCTTCAAGAACGCCACACTTAGTGAGTTAGAAAGGTGCATATAATAGAAAGAGCACCTGCACTAAAGATGCTGAAGTTCTCTGCACCATTGCTTCAAGAAAGGAAAAAAAGAAGGAAGGAAGGAAGGAAGGAAGGAAGGAAGGAAGGAAGGAAAGAAGGAGGGAAGGAAAAGGAAGGAAGAAAGAAAGAAAAGAAAGAAAGAAAAAGGAAGGAAGGAAGGGAGGGAGGACAAACCCTGGAAATAACTGATTTCTACAGGACAGAATATTATTTTCTTGCTAGCTCTCATATTGTTACATAATCATGGAATACAGAATCCAACAAAACAGGGAAAGTAAAATCATAGTCTCAGCACTTCTTGGATTGACATTTAAAAAAATTAAGCATCTAGCAATAAAGTACATGCATATACGTGTTCATGTATAGAAACATGTACAATAATCTCAGAAGAAAGTTTCAAAATTATATCTATGCAGCTCCTAGGTCCAAAACCACATTATTACTGTTGTCTAAAGGATCAAGATGAGGTAATGTCCAAAACCATATCTTATAATATATCCGGATGTGATTAGACTTCAGTTTTACTACAGGATCATAGTTCACCAAACAATTTCCTATTGCTTTTGTTTAAGTTAAGACTGCCTTTTCTGTATTCCTACTACCCTCCTCTGCAGAGTTCTGGATTAAAGGGGCACACTATATTTGAGTTTCTTTAGCTGATTTTTTTTTCCTTCTACTTTTTTTTTTTTTTTTAACCCTGGAGGAATTGAAGTCTACAGGAAACTAATTACAAATGACCTTGACCTTTTCACTTGAAAATTAACTTCTCTGGTAATCAGTCTTTTTGCTTTGAAATTTAGTAAAATAATAATGCAATGACACATAATTGTGTAATTAGTATTAAGTTCAAAGGAAACATGAATTGATCTAGGGATAGCTAGTGTTTCATCTCAGGGTAGTTAATCCTCTCAAAAGAATTTTTTTTGTTATCTTCTCTCTAGTTCATGAGTCACACATACAGCAATAAAACATCAAACAGAATGAAAATAAAAGCATTTAGTTGTCGAAGCTTTCAAAATTTTTTGAAGATTCAACCTTTTGTGATTCAGTCATAAGAAGTGTGAAGTTATTAACTGATATATGAAGATATATGAGGATCTTATTTGTAGATCTCATTAAAAGAACAATTTTTGGTTCAAAAGATTAAATGAATATAGATCAGTGTCTTAGCGGGGAAAAATGATATGTATGTAATTAACAGAAATTGCAGGATTTTAAGGATACTTAATTTTGCAATCGTTATGACCATGTTAGTTCAACATAGGAAATTTAAAAATCTAAGATAAAAAGGATAGAAATTATAGAATATATTGCTTAAATTACACAAAAGTTCTCAGTAAAGATGAAGATGAGTGTCAGGATTTCCTTTACTCGATTCCATGGAATTTCAGAGATTTTCTATTATTGTTTCAAAAATCATTTATATCCATAATTTAAATCCCTGAATGTTAAAATAATATAATATAAGTAGTCTCACAAATTGATTTTAAGTGATCTGCAGTATAAAGGAACCTCCAATCATTCATTACTTTGACAAGAAATAACATTGTTGGATTAAGTGAATCTATTCCCTCCAACTTAATTTTAGTTCATAGCATCAGTTTTATAAACAAAGACACAAATTAGCTGCTAATAAAACTGCCATTGACTGTTTTATGTTTGATCTTCTCATTTTTCTTTTTATCCAGAGATGAATGTGCTATAAAGATTAAAAAAAAAAAAAACTTGGCAAGAAAAAAAAGTATAAACATACAGATAAATAGCTTGTGAGGATTTTAAAATGAACCATTTTTTTTATAAAGAGTTTTGCCAAGATAAACGGATAGTTTAAGAAGTCAGTATCTGCAAATACTAAGTGGTAAGATACAAAGTGTATCCATGTAGTATCCAACTGTCCAGTAACCAAGGAAAAACAATGTTTATAAAAGAGAAGAAATATGTTGTACCTCTATAAAATTAAAAAAAATAATTTACACTCTTTTAATAACTGAAAATGCTACAAAATCTCACAAAGTAACAAGACATTCTAATCTAACATTAAAGAAAGGTTATGGGAGCTCAGTTGGTTAAATGACTGTCTCTTGATTTTGGCTCAGGTTATGATCTCAGGGTCATGAGATCGAACCCCTTGTCAGGCTCCATCCTGGGTATGGAGCCTGCTTAAGATTCTTTCTCTCCCTCTCCCTCTGCCCCCACTCCCCTCTCTAAAAATAAAAAGAAAAAGAAAAAAAAAAAAAAACAAGAAAGAAAGGTTAAACATTATAATGTCTTTTAAAAAAAAGATTTTATTTATTTATTGAGAGAGAGAGAGAGAGCATGAGCATGGGGTAAAGGCAGAGTGAGAGAAAGAATTCCAAGCAGACCCCATGCTGAGCTTGGAGCCCACACAGGACTCAAGCTCATGTCCCAGAGATCATGACCTGAGCAGAAAACAAGAGTCTGATGTTTAACCTACTGACACCTAAGTGCCCCTATAATACCTTTTAACTGGAGGGGAGCTGATAAAGAAAATATCGTTCTGATGATGACCAGTGCTGTGATGAATAAGATTTAATGCCTCATATATATTTAAATTTTGAAATCAAAGCAAAACTCTTAATATACACATCTATCTCATTTATATTTTATTTAAGCAACACTTTCTTCACCATTAGAAGACACTATTATACTGTCTATATGGGTTTTTCCATTTCTGTTTTGCTATTAAACCTGGCATTTGGTCAGTAAGGACTGACCAGTAATGAGCATTTAGGAACTCAGTCTTTGGATGGTGTCAAAAGATTAACACCATTAGAGGTGATAATGAGTAGGTAATTGTGAATATACTCACTCCCTGAAATGTTCCTCACATGTATATTGAAGCTATTCTTTCCTGGGCACTTAGAACCCTATGCATCCAAGGAAAGGAAACATAGAAGGTGCTGCTGGAAGACTTGTTTATGACAGGGTTATCATCTATGCAAGAATAGGGCTTCCTGACCTGGATTTCAATATCAGCATCCCTTCCAGCAATTCCTTTTAACCTAGAACCACTTGAATTCTATTAAGAAGAACCTAGGAATCTTCCAACATGTGCTTAGATCATGAATGAGATAAAATTTGCAATGCAACAATTTGCTTTGAAAGGAACATGTCTTTATATATAAAAAATAACCCACTGATCACTGAACCTGTTTAGATAAGGAATTCCTGGAAGTTGGAAGAGTGATTACGGAACAGAATTCATTTTTCTATAAGTATTTCCTGACACTTGAATATTTCCAGGGTTGTGCAAGTTGGATTAAAAAATGTTAATTGGAGCTTATGAGTTCAATGGAGCCAGCTCACTTTACTGAATACAAATTATAGGAATAGGCATTATAGGGTATAAAATGCTTTCAAAATAACAAAATGTATTCTTCCGATAGCATTTCATTTTATAAGAAAGACTTAGCACACCAATATATATATCCACCTATGATTAATTTTGTATAAGCATTTTATATTGAGTATAAATTGAGACTTTAGCATTGAGTATCATTGAGTGTCATTGAGACTTTTGCACTAATAACAATTTCAGGAAGTGAATGCATATTTTCATTCAGTGATTGTGGAGCAGGTGATCCATAAGCTAAAATTAAAGAAGCACTGGGGCAAAACAATGGAATCAGGGAAGTTTTCTGGAAATGAGAGGAAAATTAATATGCTAGATTTAGATAAATGATTCTGAAAAAGAGAGTAAGATAGTTACTAGGAATATGAGAACTACAAGGAAGAGAAATGATTTAAGATATTGAGCAGTTTATAGGTTACAGAATTTGAGTGGTGATTAATATTATGAAGAAAGACAAGACAACTCAGAAAAAGAATTGTAACTTAGTGGGAATTTTTTTTTTTAAATCAGAGTTCTCATTAAATTTGTGATAAAGCAAGTAAATGGTATCGACCACGTAATTTCTAGATCACTTTTTTTACCATTTATAGAAAATTAGACTATATATGTTTGAACAACTAATCCAAGTATTTTCAACATTTCCCAAAGTTTAAAAATAATGAATAATTCAATGAATACTTTATTATAATTATTAGATAATATAAATAATTGTTTTTCACATTGTGTTCAGAGACTCAGAAACTGACCCCTCCCAACTTTCCAGATTCACCCTGGCTATTCTTCTCTATAATTTATTCTTTAGACAAAATTATCTATAGATATTTCTCTGAACACTTTGTGCATTTCCCCATATTGTATCTTTGGTTTATGCTACTTCTGTCTCTAAAACACTCAGTATATAACTTCCCTTCTCAATGAATCCTGCCTCAATATCCTCAATAATCTTCAGTAGATACTCACTATCTTTTAATTATCTAGTCTGTTCCTGGATTGCAAAACTTTTTTTTTCTTTTTTTATTTTTAAAGATTTTATTTATTTATTTGACAGACAGAGATCACAAGTAGGCAGAGAGGCAGGCAGAGAGAGAGGGAGGAAGCAGTCTCCCTGCTGAGCAGAGAGCCCGATGTAGGGCTCGATCCCAGGACCCTGAGATCATGACCTGAGCCGAATGCAGAGGCTTAGCCCACTGAGCCACCCAGGCGCCCCAGATTGCAACACTTTTGATGTCAGAAATTATACTTTATAATTCTCATATTCCCAGATATAACAGTGTAGTACACAGTAGGAATTCAAACGTATATCTATAATTCTGTAAGAGGTACTATTTGTTCTTTGTGAAACTCTATTAACTATTCAAAATCACTGTTTTTCCTTTCATATCAATACTGTTGAAAATATATGTTCTAAACATTTTAAATCACAGAACCAATCTATGCATTAATCCCTAAGAAATAATATGAATTTGATACCACACTAACTTGTTTTCTAAGAGGTAATAGGTATAGGTATTTATTTGTTACTATTACCATGTATATTCTACATGACAAAATTTAATTATTAAACAAAAGAATTATAAATATCCTCTGGAATATTTGATTAGTTCATTATATACAGACTGTATCTCAGAAAATGTATTGTGGTAAGAACACTTAAAATGACATGTACCTTCTCATAGAGATTTTTAAATGTACAATACAATATTGTCAACAGTAAGCAAAATGTTGCACAGCAGATCTCTAAAATTTGTCCATCTTGAATAGCTGAAACTATATTTATTGATCAGCAACTCCCCATTTGTCCTGGTGACCACTATTCTACTCTCTGCTTCACTGACTTTGACTATTTTAGATACCTCCTTTAAATGGAATCAATAAGATTTTTCCTCTGTGACTGGATTATTGCACTATCCTCAGGGTTCACCTACGTTGCAGTATACTGCAGGATTTCCTTATTTTTTAAGGCTGAGTAATTTCATTGTGTGTCTATATCACATTTTCTTTATCCATTAATCTTTCATCAATAATTAAGTTGTTTCTACATCTTGATGATTATGGATGGTACTGCAATGTACCTGGGAGTGCTAATATTGCTTTAAGTTCTTGATTTTAATTCTTTTGAATAAATACTCAGAAGTTGGATTGTTGAGGGATGCCTGGGTGGCTCAGTCAGTTAGGCTGCTGCCTTTGGGTTGGGTCATGATCCCAGACTCCTGGGATCGAGTCCCACATGGGGCTTCTTGCTCGGCGGGGAGCCTGCTTCTCTCTCTGCCTCTGCCTGCTTGTGCTCTCTCACTCTTTCTCCTCTCTCTGACAAATAAATAAATAAATAAATAAAATCTTAAAAAGAAAAAAAAGAAGAAGTTGGATTGTTGAATCATATGGTAGTTTAATTCTTTTGAGGAACCTGAGTAGGGTAGTGGGAAACCTGGATATTCACATGCAAAAGAATTAAATTGAACCTTATCTTATCTCATACAAGAAAATCAACTCATAATGGATTAAAGAGATTAGCATAAAGTTCTGGGACTGTAAATACTCCTAGAAGAACACATAGGAGAAAAGCTATATGACATTAGTCTTAGAAATGATTTTATAGGTAAATGACACCAAAAACACAAGTAACTAAACAATAAATAGACAAGTGGATTTCTAACAAACTAAAAAGCTTCTACAAAGCAAAGGGCAAAAAATCAAGAGAATGAAAAGCAATCTATGAAATAGAAGAAAATATTTATAAATCATACACCTGATAAGTAGTTAATTTTAAAAATTTATAAGAAACTCCTACAACCCAGTAGCAAAATAGTTAATAATCCAATTACAAATAAGGGGTGCCTGGGTGGATCTGTTGGTTAAGTGACTGCCTTCTACTCAAGTCATGATCCCAGAGTCCCAGGAGCAGTCCTGCCTTGGCTTCCCAGCTCAGCAGGGGTCTGCTTCTCTCTCTCTCTCTCTCTCTCTCTCTCTCTCAAATAAATAAATAAATAAATAAAAATGAGCTAAGTACTTGGGTAGACATTTCACCAAAGAAACATACACATGGCCAGCATCCATAAAAAGGTGCTCCACTTCAGTAATCATCATGGAAATGCAAAATCACAAACCACAATGAAGTATCACCTCAAACTTCTTAGGATAGGTATTATAAAAAAAATATTTAGAAGTGTAATGAAGATGTTGAGAAATTGGAACACTTTTGCACTATTGGTGAGAAATATTGCAGCCATAAGAAATTTCAATACCACGGTGATAGTGATTTAAGGCAACAGTAGAAGCTATAGTTACCTATAATTGAATTCTTTTTTCCCTAAACTTAAATACTGTGTGAGGATTGTCACTTAACTGTCTTGCAATTTAAAACAGAATTATCCATTTGGTCAATTTATTAGGGATTTATTAGGGATAGTGTGTGTTGCAATAGATTGGTTATTAAATAAATCAAACAAATCCATTATATTCTTATCACATATTTTAGCATCTATTTTCTCATGTTTATGACACTAAAGTTTCTGATTTATTATTATATTATATTCAGATTATTACAGATTGCTAAAGGCCATAGCTGGGAAGTAAAAATGTACTCATTCTATTCTTTTTGAGGGTGCTAGCTATATCTATGATTGAGTTTTATTTATAAACTACTTTGGAGGGATTACAAAAGAATCTAAGGATATAGAGCAAAGAAGCAAAAATCTTGTAAGAGTAGTACAGGGATTCCTGGGTGACTCATTTGGTTAAACCTCGGCCTTTGGCTCAGGTCATGATCCCATGATCCTAGGATCCAGGGATCCAGCTCCCTATTGGGCCCTCTGCCCAGCAGGGAGCCTGCTGCTCCTCTCCTCTCCCTCTGCAGCTCCCCCTGCTTGTGCTCTCTCAAGGACTTTCTTTGTCTCTGTCAAATAAATAAATGAAATCCAGGGGAAAAAAGAGAGAGAGAGGTAATATAACTGAAGCTCTTTTTTAATATTTGATTCAGATTTGACAAAGTAAAAAAAGATGTCAATGGACAAAGTCAGTTTAAAGAGTTTTATGCTGTAATTTGGTTTTCTGTAATTGTTATTGACACACCTGCCCTCTGCAGAAAAATGTAAAACATAAGAAACATGAAAAATAATTTCAGACATTGTTAAAGCCACTATTCACTAATACGTTGAGATTGGTACTAGTGACAAGTCATAAAATTATTGATAAGATATTTTGGAAACAAAAGCTGAGCAATAACAATGTATGGGAAAAAAAACTGAGAAAACTGAAAAATAAAGACTTTTTCCAATTATCTAGAAGAAGTAAACAGTACATTTCATTTAAAAAAAAGCCACAGATAGTTAAGCTTTAGATATAAAATATAATTAACTTATTATATTCTAACACATTATAAAATATTGTCATACTGAATAAGCTTGCTATTGAATTATGAAAACATATTAAAGTATAATATTTTTTCTTGCTTTATTATGTAGTTGTTTTGTACTGTAAGAACATTAAAGTTCTAAAAACAATGATATGAGGAGATTTTCATATATCTTTATTGAATTTACTATAATTTGTCTCCTTAGTGTGTAAAGCCTTAACTTTAAGTTATCATTTTTATGATGAATTTGCTTGTAGAATACTTTGGAATATTTTAATTTTCTACCTGGGTGAAATATTTTGCATATTTCTAAATGATAAATTATAGTAGACACTTGAAACATATCTTTCTTTAATCAACAAACTTTCCTTTGCAAACTGAACTTTGTTTGATTTTGTTTTATTTGATTTTTTTTTCAATCAAGTTTTTAAGTAACCATCTGGTTATTTAGAGAAACAATCTAAGTAAATATCATATGTTCTCAGGAAAAAAACAAAACAACCTTGAAAAGTTACCTGGATTAGAATATGTATTTGAAGACTGTTTTTTAAATGCTCTAGTCAGCAAATGTAGACAAATGCTAGGAAGTGTTGTACTGAATAAATATTATGATTATTATTTTGTATTCACTGAGCATAATGCTTTTTTTCTGCAATTGATTACTGTTTCCTACTGAAGTTATTTCAATTTTTTATTTAAAATCCCATAATAAAAGCACCACATCCATTGAAAACTCTTAATATTATAAATTGAAGTTACCCACATTCATTATATCATCATGATTTAATAGTGCTGACATGGATCTTGGGATATCATTACCATTCTTGAAGGGTGGTAATAGCCATGAAGAGAAGCAGCGATACCTTCTGAATTTTAAATTAAATTTTTATAGCAGCAGCTTCTATTTTGTGAAGTTTGTTCTTCTCATAGGAGGTCTATTTTCAAGATTTATTTAACTTAATTCTAAGTTGATATAAATTTCATGTTCTGGGTTTTTAATGGCTTCTAGTTTTCTTGCTAACTGAACTGACAATTCTTATTTAGCCCCAGCAGCACATTAAGAGGCTTGAAATATAAGTGATCCATTATGATTTGAATAGGTCAATATCCTGTGATGCTGGGACCCATTAATAAAACTATTAAATACAATTTAGTGATATTTCCAAATTACTTATGATTGCATTGGATATACAGATCAGTATAATTTTTGTTTATTGTATTTATTTATTTTTTGTTTATTATATTTTATTCTACTTTTATTAATTAACATGTAATGTATTATTTTTTTCAGGGGTACATGTCTGTGATTCATCAATCTTACATATTTCACAGAACCCACCACAGAATATCACTATAATTTTTAATTTCTCAATTAAAAATTCTAAAATATATGCCTTTAAAATAATTGCAAAAAACTGGGGTTCCTGGCTGGATCTTTTGAGAGCATGTGACTCTTGATCTTGGGATCATGAGTTCAAGCCCCACATTGGATGTAGAGCTGAAAGAAAGCAAGAAAGCAAGCAAGCAAGCAAGAAAGTCTATTTTCTCTGATGTTCATAGCAGCATTATCAAATTATGGAAAGAGCCCAAATGTCCATCGACTGATGAATGGATACAGAAAATATAGTATGTATATATAAAACAGAACTACTCAGCCATAAAAAAGAATGAAATCTTGCCATTTGCAATATCGTGGATGGAGCTACAGAATACAATAAGCAAAATAAGTCAGTCAGAGAAAGACAAATACCATATGACTTCACTCATAGGTGGAATTTAAGAAACAAAACATAAACATAGGGTAAGAAAAAGGGAGAGGCAAACAAGAAAAGAGACTCTTAACGACAGAGAATAAACTGACAGTTGCTGGAGGAGAGGTGGGCTAGAGGATGGGCTGCATGGATGGTGGGTATTAAGAAGGACACTTGTCTTGAGGAGCATTGGGTATTGTCTGTAAATGGTGAATCACTAAATTCTACACCTAAAACTAATATTATACTGTATGTTAACTACCTGGATTTAAATGAAAACTTGAAAATACAATACAATAAAATACAATAAAAAATAAAATAGAATAAAATAAAACAGCACATTCATTCAAAAATTCAAAAGGATTAAAAATAATTGCAAAAAGTTTCTTTAAATTTTTAAAACTTGTTATAGCCATTAAAATGAAACACTTCTCCACTTCCTCATATCAGGGAGATGGGTTAACGGGGTAGGAGAAGAATAAATGAAACAAGATGGGATTGGGAGGGAGACAAACCATAAGTGACTCTTAATCTCACAAAACAAACTGAGGGTTGCTGGGGAGAGGGGGGTTGGGAGGGGGGGTGGGGTTATGGACAGTGGGGAGGATATGTGCTGGGGTGAGTGCTGTGAAGTGTGTAAACCTCACGATTCACAGACCTGTACCCCTGGGGATAAAAATATATGTTTATAAAAAATAAAAATAAAAAATAAATTTAAAAAAAAATGAAACACTTCAATAATTAAATAAATATACTTGTCTTTTGATTTCAACACTATGATTCTATAAAAACACGTAACTTTTAGTAGTCTGCTACAATCTGTTAAATAACCTCAAGGATAACTTTCTGAAGTTAGACATTTTTTTCAAAAAATGTTATTTCTGTTGTTCTCTAAGCTCTTTTTTTGTAACATGACATTGGCCTTCTGACTGCTTCATTTATATCACTCTTGTTTCTACAGAACATTTACAACGACCTTTTCAAAAATTTCCTTTGACAACTGTGGTTCCAAAGGTTAATTATTTTACTTTTTTTTTTTTCAAGATGTAATGAATTAAACTGAACAAAACCCCTCTTCCTTCTCCAGTCTGACCAGAAGTCTTGATCTATAACCCTCAGACATTTTACATATGACGATATCTCTGCCAGGAATGACTCTTTTCTTTGAGCTGATAATGTGAACTCATATGTTAGTTCTAAGCTCAGCCTTGCCTGATGTTCCATCCTGGAAAAATTATTGGGTGTATACACTCACTTAATATTATATACCCTTGCCAAACACTTACCACATTTAATGGATTTATACGTATTCATGCATTTCTTGATTAAAGTCTTTCTCCCCAGAAAACTATGAGCTTCACAGAGTTAGTTCATGTCTTTTTTTGCTTACTATTTTATTTCCAAAAGCCAAAACACATGGTATGGCACATAATAGACATTGGATGAATGTGTGTAGAATGAATGAACAAATGAAATTTTCAGGAAACGGTTTTCATTAGGCATAGAAATCTGGCAAAAAGTGATGTCCAAATTCCAAAATATATAAAAAAAAATTTAAACCCCTAATTTTCATAGTTTTGGAAAACTAGCTTTGGAACATAATCTATAGCCAAGATGAACTCATGTTTCCTATATACTGGTTGAATAATTCTGAGCAATGGTTTACTAGTTAGAATCTTCAGTTCCCTTATCTCTAAATCAGGAATAATAACCTTGCTCACTGTTGAGTAAGAAGATATCATGAGCATATAATGAGTAATGTATGTAAGTACTTAGCATCGCCTCTGCTGTGTAGAGCTTAATAGACAGCATCTATTATTATTACTATAGGTGCTCATCGAGTGTCAGTCCTAAGCTAGCTTCTATAGTACACGGGTAATAGTGATCTTTTGACTTGATAAATATTCTTTAATGAACAGTTAAATAGGAATGGAATTACAAAGAAAAAAACAGTATAAGAATGTTTTGGGGGGGAAAGAAAAAAGGATTAATTTTATCATGAAACAGTAGCAAAAAATTCAATGAATAAATAACCATACAGTTTCCTCTAAAAGAATAAAATGATATTTTATCACATGGTGGGAAAATGAGGCTATCTTAGAAAGAAAATTGTGAACAACAACAAAAGAAGAAGAAGAAGAAGAATTATAATTAATATATATAATATAGTTAATATAATTATAATAATTATAATTATAATAATATATTATATTATATCATATATTATTATATTATATATAATATAATTATATAATATTAATTATATATGATATAATTAATATAATTAATTTTTGTTGTGAGCAACAAAAAGTAGTGTTAAGTGAGCTGAGCCCAAATGTTATGCCATACTAAGTAATGTAGATTTTATGATTAAGCACTTGGCATGTTCCAAATCCTCTTCCCATTATCCTAGAAATGTAGTCAGCATATATATTTTAGAAAAATACCAACACAATTTAATGAAATAATAATTAGCTAGCTCACATGCAATAGAAAGTAAGTCCTAAGTCCCAGTTCTACTATCATTTTCATGCCACTATTTGCTAAATGTGTTAGTTTTCCACTGTTGCTCAATAAGTTATCTGAAAAATTAGAAGCTTAAAAAGGAAAGTACGGGGCACCTGGGTGACACAGTCAGATAGGTGTCTGCCTTTGGCTCAGGTCGTGATCCCAAGGTCCTAGGATCAAGCCTCTCATTGGACTCCCTGCTCAGCAGGGAGCCTGCTTCTCCCTCTCCCTCTGCCTGCTGCTCTGCCTACTTGTGCTCTCTCTCTATATCTCTGTCAAATAAATCATATATATATATAAAGATAAATAGGTATTAAAAAAAGATAAGTAGGTATTACTCCTTGTTTGTGTGGGTCAGGAATTCAAAGCAGCTCTGGCTAAGGGTCTCTCGTTAAGCTATACTCCAAGTAAGGACACTTAGAAGTGCTATCTGTGACTGGACAGTGTGCTTTCTACATAGCTCACCCTTCTGGGTGTTGGCAGGAGGCCTCAGTTCTTTGCAGTGTGATCTCTCTATGGCAATATCAAAGGGTCCTCATGCCATGGCAGCTGGCTACCCCAGAACAACTCGCCCCAGACAGAAAGGTGTAAACCACAATGTCTTTTATAATCTAGCCTTTGCAACCACATATTGTTATTTCCTCAACACCC
The DNA here is from genome assembly GCF_010015895.1 of Lontra canadensis. Classification (NCBI taxonomy): domain Eukaryota; kingdom Metazoa; phylum Chordata; class Mammalia; order Carnivora; family Mustelidae; genus Lontra; species Lontra canadensis. The sequence goes on from NW_022631020.1 coordinate 11,761,658, forward strand.
TACTAATTACGCAAGTCAGCCCTGTGTAATGTGGGAATAGAATGTAGAAGGGTGTCCAGATTAAGAAGTATTGATCAGTGTGAGTCACCACAGTCCCAGATCATTTGGTAGTAATAGTTACACCCAAATGCAATTAGTGATAGAATTTTATAAATTTTGAATTATAGTCTACTAAAGCTAACTTATAAAATTGATATTGAGAATTATTTTGGCATGAGCATAATGATTTTTAACATATTTATAAACACATAAGAAACATGTTTATTTGTACTCATTTATTTGTACTTATATTTTTATTCATATTTATTTGTACTCATATCGTCTTACTTTCTCAGTAACTCATTCTACTCTCCACAACCTACCCAGAATTAGCTTCAAAGTTGTAAATGAAACATTTTCACTTTCTCTTTGCAAAAAAGAAAATATCCTCAATAGCTTGCCACTATCAAAGGACTTAATCATATATTATCAACCATGATCCATATAATTGAACTTGATAATACAAAGTAGTGAACAGTGTCCATGCTTTGTATTATACACAACTAAATGCTTTCACATACTGGACTATTAGATATGCCTGTGGAAAGTTACAGCATATGGTACTTCCTAACTCACCCAGGATAGCTGTCAATTGAACCTAAGGGTAGATTAGTATCTTCTAATTGGCTTAGACATAGTTATCTGGCAAGTACAGTATAAAATAATAGTTAATGAGATTGTCAGTTTTCCTACCCAGCCTTGCTGGCTAGCTTTTTATTTTTGTTTCTCACTCAATATTTCAGGAAGCGAAAATTCAGACTGACTTCATTTCTTCCTAAAAACAGTCTGAATATGGGGCGCCTGGGTGGCTCAGTGGGTTAAAGCCTCTGCCTTCGGCTCGGGTCATGATCCCGGGGTCCTGGGACCGAGCCCCACATGGGGCTCTCTGCTCAGCGGAGAGCCTGCTTTCCCCTCTCTCTCTGCCTGCCTCTCTGCCTACTTGTGATCTCTGTCTGTCAAATAAATAAATAAAATCTTTAAAAAAAAAAAAAAAAACAGTCTGAATATGACCACAGCAATCACAACAGTTATGGTCGGCTGTCTAACCTCCAAAAAATCCCATCTAGTTGCTCATCACCTCATCTATAGGGTGTTTGTTTCCATGTTGATCTGCGGTGTTAGGCTGCTGTACACAACCACTTGAATTAAGTGTGTCACACCTCCAGGGGAAAAAAAAAAAAAAGTGGGTTATGTCTATTCTTATTGATCTTTCCAATGCAAATGTCTTCAAAGGCATTTCATCAATACAAAACCATTGCAGAGTAACAATATATATCTCAGAGTTAGGCATCTCTTTAGGATCCATAAATATTATAATGCATGCTTCCGGCTGCAGGCATATGTATTTAACAGTCCAGTTTCTTTGAGCTAGTGGTCCGCTCTAATACTCTGATGCCACAAGATGTGAAGCATCTGTTACTATTCATCAGTGGCTAAGAGGATTTACGGCTTTTCATTAATCACCTGGAAGAGAAACTATTTATTCACTTGATGGCAGCTCTTCTGTGATTACAAGCAGTGCAGAGAGAGAGCACAATTTCAAAAGAGTGAAGCACAAAGGCCAATAAATGACTGACAAATAAGAAGCAGGAAGGAAAGCATGTAGCATCACATCCCAGGAGGCCTCCCAGATTTTTCCTTTTTGTAATCACTTCTTAACATAAGGAAATAGGGTATTCTCATAAGACAGTGATATATTTACTCTATTACTTTCAACTTTCACTTTCAAAGAACCACTACATATGTAACTCTTTAAAGTCTTTCAGCATTAAAAAAAAAAAAAAGTTTTTGAAAAAAAAAAAAAAGGCAATATGGAAACTCTGCCCTAGAACTTAACATCATGACAGATTAACTTCTAGTTACTTCCTTTCCATTTAGCAGCGTGATAATTCTTTTTTGAGAGGATATACATACGTGTACACATAAGTTTATTTGATAGCTGAAATTTAACACATTTTAAATATCAAAAATTAACAAGCTAACAATAAAATGGAGAAATAATGATAATAACATTTGTTACCTTATAAAAAAATTCTCCCAAGTGGGATTTTTTTTCAAGAATGAACACCTTATAAACATTCAGATATCACTTAAGATAACCCAGTACATCAATAGACAAAGAAGAAAAAAATAAATGACCAAATCGATAGGTACAAAAAAGCATTTGACAAAATATATATCCATTCATAATAAATACTCTTAAAAAACTAGGAATGGGGAACATTCTCACCTTCATAAAGAATAACTAAAAACCTATAGCTCACATCCCCCTTAATAGTGAAGAACTAGAAGGAATTAACAAAACTTCTTTGTTCACAGTCTGTATGATGATTTATTTAGAAAATCCCAAATAAGAGAAAGCAAAAATGAAAATAAACAAACAAAAGAACCCTCCTGGAACTAGATAGCAATTATAACAAGTTTTCAGGTTATAAGGATGATATATGAAAACTGATATCCATGTATAAGGATATACATAAGCAATGAAGAATAAGAATTTTAAATTAAAGACAGAACGTCATTTACATTAACACCAAAAAAAAAAAAAAAAGCAGAAGGAAAATAAAGGAAGGAAGGAAAAGAAAAGAGTTTAACAAAATATGTGCAATGTCGGGGCGCCTGGGTGGCTCAGTGGGTTAAAGCCTCTGCCTTCGTCTCGGGTCGTGATCCCAGGGTCCTGGGATCGAGCCCCACATTGGGCTCTCTGCTCGGCGGGGAGCCTGCTTCCTCCTCTCTCTCTCTGCCTCTGCCTACTTGTGATCTCTATCTGTCAAATAAATAAATAAAATCTTTAAAAAAAAATATGTGCAATGTCTACTATTAGAAAAATGAAAAATTCTGATGAAAGAAATCAAAGATCTAAATAAATGTAGAGCTGGTTCAAGTTCATGGTTAGGAAAATCCAATATTAAGATATCAGTTATTCCATACCTGATCTATAGATCCAATGCAACCCTTATAACAATCCAACATGTTAATTGTGGGTTATTAACTGATCTTAAGGTATAGAGAAAATCAAAAGATCCAAAATAGCTACAAAATATTAAAGAAATAAATAATGATAAAATTAAAGTAGCAGGGACTAGATACTACCTGACTTCAAGTCTTAATATAAACCTACAATTAATCAAGACAGTGTGTTACTAGGGAAAGAATGAACAAATAGATAAATGGAAGAAAATACAGAGCCCTAAATAGATCCACCCCAAATATGATCAACTGATCTTTGACAGAGAAGCAAAGGCAACTTTATGAAGAAAGAATAGTCTTTTCAACAAATGGTCTTGGAATAAGGAGACATCCAAATGTGAAATAATGTCTCAAAACACAGACTTTCAACTTTTCAGAAAAATGATCTATAAATATATCATGGGCATAAATGTGAAAACAAAACTATAAAACTTCCAGAAAATAATGTAGAAGAAAATTTCAGTGATTTTGGATTTGGTGATGTCTTTTTAGATGAAACACAAAAAAAGCACAATCCACGAAAGAAAATAAATTAAGTTGAACTTCATTAAAATTTAAGATCTTCTGTTCTGCAGAAGACACTTGTTAAGAGAATGAAAAGTGAAACCACAGACTGGAAGAAAATCTTTGCAAAACTCATATCAGATAAAGAACAAGTGTTCAAAATGCACAAGCAAATCTTAAAGCTGAAAAATAAAAAAATAAACAATTAAAACTGAGTAAAATCCTAAATAAACAACTCACCAAAGAAGACATATAGATGACAATAAGATATGAAAAAATATTCAGTGTCTGATATGATTAGAAAATTGCTAATTAAAACAACATTGAGATAACCAGTGTAAATCTATAAGAATGGCTAAAATCTCAAACACTAACATAAGTGTAACAATAACAATTCTTGTCCATTGCAGATGGGAAGGAAAGATGGTAGAGCCAATGTGGTACTTTCATATAAAACTAAACATAGGTTTACTATTTGATCCAGCAATCATGGTCCTTGATATTTATTCAAATGAAAGGACAATTTATGTCCACACAAAAATCTGCACATACATGTTTTAAAAAGCAGCTCTACTCACAATACACACAGATACAGCTTCTGAAAAAATGTAAATGCCTTTTCCATCTGAAAGAGCACAAACAAAATGACAGATAAAATCTTAAAATATAAACAATATTATCTTAAGCACATATTCTTCATTGCAAGAGGCATAAAGCAGAAGGTATCAACTCTCTCCATCTCTGAGTTGACAAAAATTAGAAACTACCAAATATTCTTAAATAGGTGAATGGATAAATAAACTGTGGTATGTGCATATAGTGGAATATTATCCAGCAATAAAGAAAAAAATGAACTAGCAAATCACAAAAGACATGGAGGAAGCTTAAATGCATATTCTTGAGTGAAAGAAGCCAGTCTGAAAAGACCACATATTACTACATGTATGATTCCAACTATATGACATTGCAGGAAAGGTAAGACTATGACAGTAAAAACATCAGTGGTCATCAATAGTTCAGGGGAAAGAATCAATAATACAGTGGAATCATTCTGTATTTCACTGTAATAATGGATACATGACAATGCATTAGCCAAACCAGGAAGTTGTACAACACAAAAAGTGAATCCTAATATAAACTATATTTTAATTAAAACAATATATCGATATTCATTCATCAACTGTAACATTACATCAACTGTAACAAATATGCCACATTACTGAAAGATGTTAATAATAGGGGAAATTATGTGGGGAAAGAGAGCGAGGGATTTGGTAACTCTTTGTTTTTTCTGCTTGATTTTTCTGTAAACATGAAATTGCTTCAAAAATATTCTATTTAAAAAAACATTTTTATTACTCTCAGTTTTAAAGCCATATATTTGCAGAATTTTACTATAAAAATAAAAGGAGTGAGAAAGTATTTTTCCTTAGAACTATAATTGATTCTGGGCTCAGTATTTGCCTATCAACTTCCAGAGGAAAAGACTTTGTGCTTTGTTAAGAGATTTTTTTAGAAAGATTCAGTGTGATTTTAAACTCTTGCCTTGGATCCTATTTTTATTGGCATCGTTTCCATTATTTTAACTGTCTATAAAATAAGAAAACTTTAAAGCACACTGCATCAGACACACTGATGTATGTAACTCCTGGAAAAAAGATGACATTTCCATTTGAAAGAGCACAAACTAAATGTAGATATACAACCTAAAAGGTAAACTATAATTATTGAGTATATATTTACATTTTTCAGTGCAATAAAAAAGAGGTATAAAGCTGGAGGAGCTCCCTGTTTCCATTATTAAATAATTTAATTGGTCAGACTTGAAGTAGAACATCTAAAAATTATATTTAGCTTTAATATATATTTCCTGTAAAGTTTGTCTTCAATAACATTGTTTATCCATTCAATCTTATATAGCTAGCCCCAGGGCTTGACATAGAGTAGGAAACTTCTAAATATTTAATAATGGTTGGATGTCGCAGTTGGTTCTAACAAATGTCTCATGATCTGCTGAGGTTACATTCATTTTAGCCTTCACTCAAGGTCATGAAGTTGCTAATTCATTTGAAACATTGTGCCTCAGGATCATTACTGAATAATCATTTCTTCCATTTTCTAAATCAGCTTTTCAAATCCTTGGCAATGAAGAACGTGATGGTGGGGTAATGATAACTCCCTAGCAATATTTTGGTCTCCTAACAATTCCTTCTCCCCACAATTTAAGCTCCTGAATAATAATTACAAAGCAGAATGGCTTTAAAATTCATCTTCATATTTTTTTTCTAAGTGTCATGCACCAAATTCCATCAATTACAGGAAAATTGTGATCTATAGAGCCAGGACAAATGTTAAATATGTTAACACTTTCTATGTAGTCTTGGAAGTATTCTGGTTCTAAAGATACAGACATTTTTATAAAGGGTAGATACATTTATCACTTAAAATTACTGATCATCAAAGTTAAATTATGTTAATTAAAGGTAAAATATTGTGGAAACTCTTTTAAAAATGGTTTTGATGCTGTATAAAAACCCTTGGCTTTCTTTGGAGATCTATTGTTTTCATAGAATATGAAAAAGAAAAAATACTGAGTAAAAACTGAACAACACTCAACTCTGTTTTAATAACATTATTGGGAGGGTGTTTTGACAGGAGAATGTTTGTTCTAACTTGAATTTATAGAAGTCACTGGATTAATACATTTCATTCTACTTACCCTTAAGAAGAAAATAAGCTGGTACCTGTATAGGGTAGTATAAAGATAAAAGAACATCCAGAAGAAGAATTAAAGCAAAAGCCATGTCGCGAATGAAAACTCTAGGAAAATCATGTTCCTTTAGATGATAAGACATGCAAACTTTAGTAAACACAATTAAGTCTTTAGAATATCACCTGGGAAATAACAAAGAGGTAGAGTTAACTAGAGAGTATAAACATTACTGAAAAGGGAAAAGAAAGACATGAAAAGTTTCTTCTTTGTTTGTAGGACCCAAAAGGTACAAATACCACATCAAAGATACGAATAGCAACCGGCAAAACTAAATAGAAATCAAGGAGAAAAACAAGTGTTTCAAAAGTTTCCATTGTTTATTAACGGTTCTATTGGATTAAACATCTAAAAGAACAAGTACTTAAGGGCACTCTAAAATCTGTTATCTACCTAACAGTAAAAGCAGCCTCTTCCCCATGGCGCAGGAACAAAATCTGCGTTGGGCTCGATCAGGAAGAACACTGCTCTGCTGAAAGGGTCAGGTTAAGCTGTCACAGCCACGGATGGTTCAGAGGAAGACTTCAGTCACAAAGCCAGCAGATTATCAGTGTAAATGTTCCAAAATTCCATGGAAACCTGTCTTACTCTGCTCTCCTTTTAGGATTTTTATCACTTAGAGGGTAAGAAGGAAAGAGTAAGAGAATGCAGGTGGCATGATACCATATTTTATCAATGAAAATAGACTAAGAGTTCAGTGAAAGGTACTGAGAGATCAGGCATAGCATAATGTTGCAAACATTAAATGGGAAGATAGGCATTATTGGGGGCAAGAATACAATTCTGTTTGGGGTTTTGTTTTTGTTTTATGAACAGTGTAAGGCCCATGAACAGAAGTGAGGTTTGTTAGTGGAGTCCCTTCTTGCATTTTTACATTTTGTCCTCTTTTTAACCTTCCTTCTCACCCCAGCTCTGGGGAATTACTCACTTTCTTCTTTCTTTTGTTCCCAACTTGTTTTCATTCTTTCAATTCAACAGTATTCCCATAATACTCAATTTTTTTTTTAAATCCAAATTTTTGAGTCTATTTATTCAGTGTCAAGGTGCTAAGATGCCTTTGTCACAAATAAGCATTAAACCGCTTTGAAAATTACGGAATTGAAACTAAGAAAAGTTAAGTAACTCCATTATAGGTAACAGTCTGAAAGTGAAAGGACAAATGTTCAAATTCAAGCCTTCCTGAGCCCAAATCATAGTCAGTCCTGCTCCTAAATAATCCCATGTCATCCTATCCGTGCTATGTCATCTTTTCTTCTTTAGCCCTGATAGATAATATAATAATATATTAATTTGATGCATTCCTATACAACATTAATTTATAATATTCTACCCTTTTATTGGAAAAGTATGTGAATTAAAAGGAATATTTGAAGAAACAGGAATATTCTGAGTAAAATAAACAAATAATAAGATCAAGCAGGCTAAATTCCTTGTTCAAGAAATTGCACATATACGTTATGGCTCTCTTAACAGCTCTTGGTGAAGAATAATCTTGAAAGCCTCAGGGCCATTCTCTTTTTGAAATCAGAGTAAATAAGAAAATGTAACACATGCCTGAAACCAGAACTGAGTCTTGCCCTCTAGGAACATTTACCCAGATATCTAAAAGAGCTTTCAGGACATAGGTAATTAGTTACAACTTACTAAATTTATTAAACAAATATTTTAAATTACTATCCAGACTTCCTTCTACTATTTCAATGACATTCCCTTATCAAATTCCTAAATCTTTATCTAACCTTATCTAAACCCCATACATATCCCAGGAATTGCAATTACCACCCTATGTACTATATGTGTTCATAGAATTGGTATTAGTCTTAATTTCTAATATTTCTTTTGCTTCTGAGTCTGTAATAGAAAAGTCCCTCAACCATTTTATTCCACAAATCTTAATTTATATTAATATTTTTATATTAATAAAATATTTGTGACACAAATTAAGAACTTCCATTTTCCTACTATTTCCATTTTCCTACTCTACTGAATATAATACCTGTGAAATGAAGATGGTGCCTTAAAATAATAATGTCTCTTTGGAAGCAAAGCAGGTTGGTCAAAGTTTGTATAACATCTCAAATTACCCAAGATTTACCTAGCATATTTTTCTTTTTGTAACATTCCATTATTATGAGTTTTCATTATAAGCTAGGTGGAGGTAAATAAAAGGTTAGGGAATAGCAAACAAACACAGTAAGAACAAGAAAAGGATAAACCATTCACCAAATAAAAGTCAAACAAACCTCACCTGTTTTATTGTAGATTTTATTAGCAAAGGACACTCAAAATATTTCTTAATCTATAGCCATGTTTTCAATCTAAGGTTTCAAAATAAAATCTTTTGTAGAGTTTTTTTTTTTTTTTTAAGGTTTGTAATAGCTATTTCCTTATTAAGGAAAATAAATATATTATAGTGCCAAATACAATTTTAATATCTTTCTCTGGTTATGCTCACATCAGCAAATGTCTAAACACTAAAATGTTACATTATCATATAAATGTACAGCTAAATTGGCTTCATAAAACGATCGCCAAGTTGTGCCAATTGTTAAAAAGACTAAATACAAGCCGTGCTAATAAAGTTCACAGTAAATTGTGAAGTGGCATAAAATCAAGTCTGTCCCTGTTAGTAATGAATCACTGAAATATTAGCTTTTCTTCCCTAGCAGCAGGATATATAAAAACATCTTGATTAACATCTATTAATTAAGTTCAAATATTAAAAGAAATGAAACATGGTACTAATTTTTATGATCATAAAATGGAAGTGATGGAGAAGGATTCCAAATAATGATGATTATATTACCATTAAAAGTTTCAAAGAAATTTTTAAAAGCTTAAAAATATAGTCTGTCATTATGAAAACATTTAATGCAACTTTGTAGAACTAGTAATTAGAAGCTTCCAATAGGAACTATGTGCATACTTCTTGAAAACATTAAATAGTAGAGTTTGTATGCTCAAATTATTATCAAACAAAGGAAAAACACAGAATTATTCCATTTTACTGAAGAATAAGCTCCAGAAACTCAATTTGACTTACAGTTAGTTACCCTGAAAATTGATACAGTAATGGTGGAGATTGAATCTTCTCTATACAAAATGAATCTATCCCATTAATTCCACCTTCATTTTACTTCTATATCTTTGAATTCTTCAACCTGTCAAATATATTTCAAACTTTAAATTTCTTTCTAAAGTATGAAGTAATAATGTTCAGTATCTTCTCTCTCATAACTTCTATGCCACATGAGAACATTGCTCCCAGATTTGCTTAATGTAAGTACATTCTTCAGGATAGTATTAGGGCGGATACTTGATTTATAGACCAGTAGGTATTTTTAATTTTGAATCACTAGTGGTTAGAAGTTTTAAGGCACTAAGAAACAGAAACCAGTGAAAGATGTCTTTGATCCTTCTCAAATATAACAAGTAAGCAATATTTGATACTAAATACAATGCCTCCTAACTCTGCAATTGATTTAACCCACCAAAATCTGAAAGGTTGGTCTCTCAAGCTGTTGTCGCTCCCTGAGTCCCTGGGCACAGATGGCAAAGAGAAATTGACCCCCCGCCTGCTCTACAACAGCAGGGGCAAGTATTAGGCATTTTGGCAAGGGGAGGGGTGTCCCTGGGGCAGAAATTTTTGGACTATAGTTAAATCCATTTACTACTTTCTGTTACCCCACCTGTCAAATAAATAGAGACCACGCTAACGTATCTATGAAAATACACATATAAGACAAAATAAGCATACGGAATTCTCAAAGGATGAGTCTTTAAATTGGAAAACACATTATCCAGTCACTCTGATGTGATACTACCTTATAGGGGGAAAAAAACCTGATGACATTGGGTGAATCGCTTGGAAGAAATGGTCATAAATGAACACAGTCCTCTGTTTCCACGTAAGAAATAAAAGAGTCATTATATTTTGCTGCAGGTATCTCAACAACAACCTCAGGGTTTTTGCCAAATCATCCTTGAAATAATCTCTTATGGTTTTTCTGTTTACCTCATAAGGCTAACAAATCCGTGGCTTCTGCTGTCATGGCTGGTGTTTACAGACTTACCTTAGTGTGCATTTGTGCTTGATAATTTTACCCCTTTGTCGTATATTAAAAATTCTTGCTAGTGAGAGTATGACTGGAATATCCATTTCCATTCAGAATAAAGACCCTTGTTGAACAGCTTAATTCATTGCACTAACTTCTAACATACACAGAATTAGCTTCCCTTAGATGTGCCTAAATGACTGGTCTCTTTGACTTTGAATAAATTCACAATATCATGATATAAAACATAATCATAGAAATACCTAAGATATTTTTCAAAAGATATATATATATAAACATGTGTAAACACTTACATTATTCATACCTATATTTAAATGAAGTCTAGCCCATGAAATAGGAAGAAGAAAATGTTTGAGTAAAAGCATATAATTGTCAAATAAGGTTTATGCAATAAACAACAGAGTAATGTATTTCCAATATGATCTTTTTTTGATTAATAGATTATTCATTGGCCTTTTGACTGGTCGAAAAATATGTAAGTATAAAAGAATGTAATTGTTGCCTGGAAAAAAATCAGCCATATGAAAACTAAATAGGGATCATGCTAAGGTGCAAACAGATCGAAAGTGAACTTCTTTAAGCAAGAATAGAGAGAAATTCATTATAGCTATGGAATCTATGCAGAGTTCAATAAATTGGCACTGGCTGGGAGATTTGAAGTGCAGTAGAACATCACCTGTGGAAATGCAGGGAAGGAATATTTTGGATAAGAAAAACAGAGCACCAAAAACAAAAGGAGGGTTTAAGAAAAAGAAAGGGAACTGTCTTACTGAGGTGTGGAAAGCAATAGCAAGAAATATGACTACGGAAGTGATTGTGTCTGAAGTGGTTTGAAATTTTCATTCTTTTAGCAAATGGTAATTGAATAGCTACTGAAGATAAACATAGGTTAGGCTAAATGAGTAGCTGTGAATAAAACACATTGTTGCTGTTATAAACAAATATTAAGCAAATTATTAAGAAAATTATTTTATTGCAACTGTGATCACACTACAAAGAGAAAATACAGGGTGTTATGTGCTGATGAAAAAGAAAGCCCCCAACCTTTTGGTAAAGTGACCTTACATTCCTAGTTTATTTGATCTTCCACTCTTCACGATTCACGTTTTGGGGAACCTGGGTGGCTCAGTGGGTTAAACCTCTGCCTTCAACTCAGGTCATGATCTCAGGGTCCTGGGATGGAGTCCTGCATCAGGCTCTCTGCTCAGCAGGGAGCTTTCTTCTCCTCCCACCTCTCTGCCTGCCTCTCTGCCTGCCTCCCTGGCTACTTGCGATCTCTCTCTGTCAAATAAATAAAATCTTAAAAAAAAAATTCACATTTTGTATCTCTCCTTTCTTTTCTCACATCTATCAGCTTTCCCCTATCCATGCTTGATGAATGTTGTAGATTTTTATTTCACTAAGAAATCACAAAGATGTGCAAAATCTCTTAGGCTAAAAGAAAAAGCTTGATGCTTTCCAAGGTCTAAGAACCCTCAAAAACTAGAGTATGGAGAGAAAGAGAGAATAGTATATGATGGTGTTAGAGCAAGAGGTAAGGCCCCTATTATGCAGCTTCCTTCCTTCATTTATTATTCAACATATATTTACTGAACATCTATAGGCAAATATGTGTTGATGCTAGGGACATAATGGGAAGCATGATGGGGGAGATTCCTGATCATGTTGGTCTTAAATTCTGGTTGAACAGAGTAAGGCAGTAAATGAATATCTCCTTTAATCATGTCAATCATACCTCAATAAAGAGGTTAAAATGTAATAAAAGTAAATAAAGATAATTTTATAGTGCTATTGTCACTAAAGGAAATGAAGGAGGAAATATGTTAGTGAGTAGAGTTAGCAAATTAAAGAACAGAGCAGGAGATAGCTATTTAACTGGTGTGGTTAGAGAAAGCTTCTTTGAGGTTGTATCAGTTGTGATTTAAATGATGAGAAAAGGTCACTATGTGAGAAATAAGAAAAATTGGAATAAGCAGCAAAAATAAATCCCTTTATGAAATGATATTGGCACATTTAAAGTTAGAAGGAAGGCAATATGCCTGGGTTACTGTGAACCTGAGTAGGTAAGTGCCACATGATGGAGTGTATGACTGATTACGGAAAAGATCTGGGCTTTTTTTTTTTTTTTTTTTTTTCCAAAGCAAAGAGTCACTGTATGATTTTAAGCTAAAAAGTGCCATTGTGACTATGCAACCTCCTCAGGAGTTTCCAGGTGAATTCTGAAATCAGACCCCCCCTTAGAGAGAGGGGATAAAGAGACCAAAGAAATAAGTAGTCACTCTATATTGGCAGGTGGCAGATTTAATAAGCAGGGGAACTTACTTAAGAGGGTGTGAAAAACAAGTTGATCTCCACACCTGCCGGCCAGAATCTTTAATGTTCATATAGAGGCTTTAACTGGGGTTCAGTCACATACCCAGTCCATTACATTACATTTCTGTTTTAAAGACATGTCCTTGGAGCAACATCTGGGAGCAGAGAAAACAAGGAGAACACACATTTCAAGGGGAAATGGAGGGAAGCCCAAGTCCAGCTTGGGGTGGGGGGGTCAACTGGGGATCATGTCTTCTCAATGATCTCTTACAACAGTCATGTTCTGAATTATAGTTTTTAAAAAAATACTTTGGCTGGTAAGTAGAAAATGAAATGTAATAGGTTGAAAGTAGAAATAGACCATAGGGAAGTTTTTGCAGTAACCCAGACAAGAAAAGGTATGGATTAAATTCCAGAGGTAAGGATGGTGATAGAAGTAGATTATTTAAATGTATATGGAATACAGATAAGCAGAGTTGCTAATAAAAACAAGGAGGAATTGAGATAAGGGGGGAAATCAAGTATAAGAAGCTACTTTGCTGAGAAAGATCAGAATGATCTTATTTTGGATAAGCTTACATTCCATTTTAGACATGCAAGTGAGAAACTCAGTTGGTATCAACTATCTGGTCAAGATAGGGAGTGATGTGAATTTATTGGTGGTGTGAAATTACCATGGTATATAAATCCATGGAACTCAAGAAAACCAAAGGTGAATTATGGACAAGATAATTGAGCATAGCTTTTCACCATCTTTTATTTCTTTTCAAATATTAAACTCCTATTATGAACTTAGCACATTTTTATATAAGTAAAATATATTATTTTAAAAAGATAAAACTTTTACTTGTATTAATTTATATTGTTTAGGGGTAATAAGCCAATACAAATTAAATGTAATTAAAATATATAGTAAATGAAAAAAAATGGCAAGTAGTATTGCCAAATACAGCAATATAAAGGGAATCAGTCACACTAGGGCCAGAGGAGGTGTACTTTTATATTGTGTGAATATGATTGACCTCTTGGTGACATTAACAACAGACCTGAAGGAGAGGGAGTAAATCAAGCCAAGAACTGGCAGGAGAGCAGTGTGTGTAAAGGGAAAGGATAAAGAATAATTCCTACAGTGGGAGGGGATCTAATGTGTCTGAGGAACAGTGAAAAGTCCAGTGTGCAGAGTATAAAATGATCTTGGAGAGTAGGACAAAAGAACAGAATTAGAAGAGGAAGAAGGATAAACCAGGTAGATTACCATGGGATATTTGCACTTTTACTCTAATATTGAGTGAGATGTGTACTCAATGAATGATTGTAAAACAGAGGTTTAACATGATTTTTTTTTGTTTTAAATTAATCTTTTATTAACTTTAGATATAGATATATGCAGAGAGATCAGTATTCTGGGAAATAAACAACTGTGACTCAGTCTGGGATGATAAACAAAGTGGTGAGGAAGAGATTCTAGATATGTTTTGTAGGTAATGTCTTTTTTTTTTAAGATTTTTATTTATTTGACAGATCACAAGTAGGCAGGGAGGCAGGCAGAGAGAGAGAGAAGGAGGAGGCAGGCTCCCCGCTGAGCAGAGAGCCCGATGTGAGGCTCGATCCCAGGACCCCGGGATCATGACCTGAGATGAAGGCAGAGGCTTTAACCACTGAGCCCCTGTACGTAATGTCTTAAGCATGATTCCAAGTCAATTAAACTGAAAAATTGAAAGCATGAAGTTGCCAGCAACTGAGCTGGAAAACACGACATGTACAAAGAGAATATTAAATTTGAGGTATCTAGTAGATGCTCAAGAATAGATGTTAAGTAGCTATGGTCATTTAAGTCATGATAACCAAATGAGATTATTAAGGGACTACCTGTAGGAGTGACAAGGGAAATTGGTGAGTACAAGAAGGTGTCAGTGGTCAGATTAGAATGTTTGAAATTGAGATTTTTGGAGATGGTACACTTACTGGTGATAATACCAAAAGAAGAACATTCTGAGTAATTAATACTGATGAGAGAAAAATTGTTGGAAGTCACGAAGCTAAAAAAACAAGAGTCCATGGTGTTGGACAGATCATACCTGTGGATGTTCTTATCTTCACAATGATACTTAGAATAGTTATGAAGAAGGAGGTGGTAAAATCAACACCAGATTCTATGTATTCAGAGAACTGGTCAATAGTCCACAAAGAAAGGAAAGAGTAATATTGTGTGTTGGCGGGGAGGGGCATGAGTTTTAAAATATTACATTTTTTTATTGAAGTAAAGAGAAACATAAAAGAAACAAAAATGGGGAACAAGTAGGATTTCTATACCATCTTCAGGCTCTGCAATAAGTGTAAAAAGAGTATACCCTTCACTTAAGGGGGCTACAGGAGGGAAAACTATCTTCAAGACAAAACCAAGTCTTGGGGCACCTGGGTGGCTCAGTGGTTTAAGCCTCTGCCTTTGGCTCAGGTCATGATCTCAATGTCTTGGGTTAGAGCCCCACATCAGGCTCTCTACTCAGCAGGGAGCCTGCTTCTCCCCCTCCCCGCCCCCGCCTGCCTCTCTGTCTACTTGTGATCTCTGTCTGTCAAATAAATAAATAAATAAATAAATAAATACAAACAAGTCTCAACTAGAGCAACAAGGAGAAAAGAAAAACTGGAGAAAACCAAAGCTATGAAAAAGGGAATAGCAGGATGAAGTAAAGCCCTATGGGCTGCAGGTGAGCATGACATTAGTTTTATAGAATAAAATGGAGAGAATTGTCAGAGTTAGAAACTTGTGAAGATTTTCAGTGACTGGAGTGTACTCAGTTCCAGGAATAGAGGCATAAGATTGGTCCAGACTGTTTCTTAATAGTTTAAAAAAATTGACCAGTATATTTAAGTGAAATTTTACCCTTTACACAAGACATCTCAAAATTTGAAGCTATCAGACAAAGTTTTCAACTCTTTTGTGCAGCCTGCTGAGGAAAACAGAAACAAAGAGATATGAAGATATTAAAACTTTAAGGGGAATCAGTTTCTAGACACTCAGCTTCTTTGGAAAATGGATATACCTGAGGAAATGGGTTTGGCCGAAATATTACGATGGTTCTCCTTCCCATCACTTATTGGAATCATATTTCTCCCACCTTAAAAAACAAGTATATCTCTCCCACAATCCAAATGTTATTATGATGAATTTCCACCCCCATCCTTGACTATAAAAATACTTTGGTGTTCCAGACAAAAATGTAATCCAGACTCTTGGTATAACTAAACTCTGTTTTAATCAAGAGGTCATTAGTCTGTGTTAGAGTTTATATCTTTTTCTGAAGTATAAGAGTAGAGAATCATGTTATAAATGAGTATGTCAACATACTTGAAATGTTATGAATTAAAGTATATTCACAATTTGGGCTGTTTAAGTGTTGATAATTTTTATTTAAGGAATTCAGATTCCCACTTTCAACTATTGCCAAAGAATATATTGTTCTTGAGAGTAAAGCAAACACAGTTAGACAGAAATACCAAAAAAACACAACATGGGTTTTTTTTCCTAATTTATAATCTCATAGCAAGGCTTCATGTTTTCATATATCTCCTTTTCTCTCTTTTTCTCTCTCATTTTTATTTCTATCTATATGTCCATCTAAAATAACAATGGAATATTCAATTTTTATAAAAATCATGCTGGAAAAATACTAACAGGATATTAATATGCTCTTTGTATTTTCATCTTTGTCAATAATTTTTAAAAGGTTTAGTTCTATAGCTCATCCATATTATAGTCTGTGTCTTGGCTGTATACTTTCTATAATTTTAAAATAAGACGGTGTAAGTATCACTTCTGAGAAATCAAGCTTGTATTTTTAATATAATAACATTTATGGAAGATATTGTTTTATATTTTCTTAAGCAATAATTCAGACCAATAGGAAAAAATATTCCTATTAACTTTTTCTTTAGAAAAATATATAATTTTTCTTTGTTGCTGGTCTAGTGATTATTATTGGTAGTAAACCAGATTTCTACTGGTTTACTCATTCCTTCAATTTACTTATCATATATTAAACTAACTGGAGGTTGTAAATTCTGGCAAAATTCTTTAACAAACACATTAATATAAATTTTAAAGTAGTATATTTTCTAGTGTCTCTTAAATACCTCTTCTGTTGATGTTGTGGGTATTTTCCATTTAAGGTTTTATAATGCAATCTCAAGGGGTGGTTGTGGGCAGTATTTATGTAACTGTGAAGGGAAAAATACAAGCTTAGGTTTAATGTCCTGAAATTCAAAAAGCCAGCTGCACTTAATTAGGATTAATTGTATTGTCCCTAATGTTTCTCTATTTTACTAATCCACTAAAATGTATAATTAAACTGTCAATTATTTGCAACAATTAAGTGAGGATATGTATTTACAAAATGTATATATGCATCTTTGTTCATAGCCAATTGATAAAACCTTAAAACATAAAATGTCCAACTTTATGAGATTTTTATTTTTATTCAATGTTCATCTAACATGATTCCACAAATAAAATATATTTAAGAAATAAATAGAGTAAAAACCTTGTATTAGTCAGTAAATCCTCCTTGACATACTTCTGATAAATCAACTAAATAATAAATCCTTTGTATTTTGTCTCAAAACTGAAGGAAATCTTAACTGAGGTTTAAGATGATAGATCATTAAAAATATTTTTGTTATAGGTAATGCTAAAGCACAACTTTCAAAAATGTCAGCAAATACAATAATTTGTATCAAATAATTTATTTAAATCATTAATTAAAGGGAAAACTGGCAATATTCTATGATCAACTCAAGGAAGAACGGAAAAGCTAATAGATTTATAGGGCATTTAACAAAGAAATGTTAGGATAATAATTCCATGTTAGATAAAAAAAAACAAACAGATAAATTCCCCATAAATTCATTAACTATGAGTTGTCTGTACCATTGGGGAAAAATTATTTGCATTACTAGTGAAAAATTCTTAAAATTAGCAAGGTAACTTCACTAAATCTGAGACTTTTAATTACAGTAAACAGTGAGAGAAACTACATACCTTCCCTGATAATCTTTGTGAAGATTGTGCCCTCAGTGACACTAAAAACACTGTACAGCCCATTTTCTCACCTTATGTCCAAAATTGGAATAATTTTTCCATTTGATAATTGGCATACAACTCGGAAGGAATGCAAATAATTCAATGAAATGCATCTATTTATATAAAAACATTTCATATTTTTAAATCCAAAAAATAAGTAACAGTCACCTGAAATACACTCTCACTAAATTCATATCTTTCAATAATTACCCAGAATATAAATAGGCTAAATGCCCCAATCAAAAGACACAGAGTATCAGAATGGATAAAAAAAATAAAAAAATAAATGAATAAAAATAAAAAGACAAGACCCATCAATATGTTGTCTGCAAGAGATTCATTTTAGACACAAAGACACCTCTGGATTTAAAGTAAGGGGGTAGAAAACAATTTACCATGCTAATGAACATCAAAAGAAAGCTGGGGTGGCAATCCTTATGTCAGACAAATTAGATTCTAAGCCTAAGTCTATAACAAGAGATGAGGAAGGACACTATATCATACTTAAAGGGTCTGTCCAACAAGAAGATCTAACAATTTTAAATATCTATGACCCTAACAGGGGAGCAGCTAATTATATAAAATAATTAATAACAAAATCAAAGAAACACATCAAAAATAATACAATAATAGTAGGGGACTTTAACACCCCCCTCTCTGAAATGGACAAATCATCTAAGCAAAAGATCAGCAAGGAAATAAAGGCTTTAAATGACACACTAAACCAGATGGACATCATAGATATATTCAGAACATTCCATCCCAAATCAACAGAATACACATCCTTCTCTAGTGTACATGAAACATTCTCCAGAATGGATCACATTCTGAGTCACAAATCAGGTCTCAACTAGTACCAACATATTGGGATCATTCTCTGAATATTTTCAGACCACAATGCTTTTTGAAACTAGAACTCAACAACAAGAGAATCCAAATACATGGAGGTTAAAGAGCATCCTACTAAAGAATGAATAGGTCAACCAGGAAACTAATAAGAACTTAAAAAAATTCATGGGAACAAATGAAAGTGAAAACACAACTGATCAAAATCTTTGGGATACAACAAAGGCGGCCCTAAGAGGAAGGTAGATATATAGCAATACAAGCCTTTCTTAAGAAACAAGAAAGATTTCAAATATACAACCTAACCCTACACCTAACAGAGCTGGAGAAAGAACAGCAAATAAAGGCTAAACCCAGCAAAAGAAGAGAAATAAAGATCAGAGCAGAAAGCAATGAAATAAAGACCAAAAGAATAGTAGAACAGATCAAGGAAACTAGGATCTGGTTCTTTGAAAGAATTAGTAAGATTGATAAACCCTGGTCAGACTTATCAAAAAGAAAAAAGACCCAAATTAATAAATCATGAATAAAAGAGGAGAGATCACAAGCAACACCAAAGAAATACAAACAATTATAAGAACACATTATGCTCAACTATACACCAGCAAATTAGACAATCTGGAAGAAATGGATGCATTCCTAGGGATGTATAAACTATCAAAACTGAACCAGGAAGAAATAGAAAACCTGAACAGACCCATAACCAGTAAGGAAATTGAAGCAGTCATCAAAAACCACCCAAAAAACAAGAGCCCAGGGCCAGATGGCTTCCTAGGAGAATACTACCAAACATTTAAAGAAGAATTAATACCTATTCTCCTGAAATTGTTCCAAAAAATAGAAATGGAAGGAAAACCCAAACTCATTTTATGATACCAGCTTTACCTTGATCCCAATTACAGACAAAGACCCCATCAAAAAGGAGAATTACAGACCAATATCCCTGATGAACATGGATTCAAAAATTCTCACCAAAATACTAATCAATAGTATCCAACAATACATTAAAAGGATTATTCACCTCCATCAAGTGGGATTTGTTCCTGGGCTTCAAGGTTGGTTCAACATCTGCAAATCAATCAATGTGATACAATAACATTAACTAAAGAAAGAACAAGAACCATATGATACTTTCAGTAGATGCTGAAAAAACATTTGACAAAGCACGGGATACTTTCTTGATCAAAATTTTTCACAATGTAGGGATAGAGAGCACATTCCTCAATACCATCAAAGCCATCTATGAAAAACCCACAAAGAATATCATTCTCAATGGGGAAGAACTGAGAGCTTTTCCCCTAAGGTCAGGAACACTGCAGGGATGTCCACTATCACTACTGCTATTCAGCATAGTACTAGAAGTCCTTGCCTTGGCAATCAGACAACAAAAAGAAATAAAAGGCATCTGAATCAGCAAAGAAGAAGTCAAACTATCACTCTTTGCAGATGATATGATACTTTATGTGGAAAGCCCAAAGACTCCAATCCCAAAACTGCTAGAACTCATACAGGAATTCAGTAAAATGTCAGGATATAAAATCTGTGCACAGAAATCAGTTGTATTTCTATACACCAACAAGACAGAAGAAAGAGAAATTAAGAAGTCAATCCCATTTACAATTGCACCCAAAACCATAACATACTTAGGAATAAATCTAACCAAAGAGGCTGAGAATTGGTACTCATGAAACTATAGGATACTCATGAAAGAAACTGAGGAAGACACAAAGAAACGGAAAAATGTTCCATGCTCATGGATTGGAAGAACAAATATTGTGAAAATGTCTATGCTACCTAAAGCAATCTATACATTTAATCCCTATCAAAATACCATCAACTTTTTTCAGAAAAATGGAAAAATGATCCTAAAATTTATATGGAACCAGAGAAGACCACAAATAGCCAGAGGAATATTGAAAAAGAAAACCAAAGCTGGTAGCATCACAATTGCGGACTTCAAGCTCTAGTACAAAGCTAAAATCATCAAGACAGTATGGTACTGGCACAAAAACAGACACATAGATCAATGGAACAAAACAGAGAGCCCGGAAATGGACTCTCAACTCTATGGTCAACTAATCTTCAACAAAGCAGGAAAGAATATCCAATGGAAAAAAGCCAGTATCTTTAACAAGTGGTGTTGTGAAAATTGGACAGCCACATGCAGAAGAATGAAATGATCATTTCCTTACACCATGCACAAAAATAAACTCAAAATTGATGAAGACCTCAATGTGAGACAGGACTCCATCAAAATCCTTGCAGAGAACACAGGCAGCAACCTCTTTGACCTCAGCCTTAGCAACTTCTTTCTAAAAACATCCCCAAAGGTAAGGGAAGCAAGGGCAAAATGAACTATTGGGACTTCATTAAAATCAAAAGCTTTTGCACAGCAAAGGAAACAATCAAAAGAAAAAAAAAAAAGACAACTGACAGAATGCAAAACATTTGCAAATGACATATCAGATAAAGGGCTAGTATCCAAAATCTATAAAGAACTTCTCAAACTTAACACCCAAAGAACAAATAATCCAATTGAGAAATAGGCAGAAGACATGAACAGGTATTTCTGCAAAGAAGACCTCCAAATGCCCAACAGACACATGGAAAATTATCATCACTCTGTATCAGGGATATACAAATCAAAACCACAGTAAGATACTACTTTACATCAGTCAGAATGGCTAAAATTAACAAGTCAGAAAACAACAGGTGTTTGCCAAGATACAGAGAAAGGGGAACCTCCTACACTGTTGGTGGGAATGCAAGTTGGTGCATCTGCTCTGGAAAAGAGTATGGAGGTTCCTCAACAAGTTGAAAACAGAGCTATCCTAAGCCCAAGAAATTGCACTACTGGGTATTTACACCAAAGACATAAATGTAGGGATCCAAAGGGGCATGTGCAACCCAATGATTAAAGCAGCAATGCCCACATTAGCCAAACTATGGAAAGAGTCCAGATGTCCATCAACAGATAAAAGGATAAAGAAAATATGATTTATATATAACAGAATATTATGCAGCCATCAAAAAAAAACCAACCATGAATACTTGCCATTTGCAATGATGTGGATGAAACTAGAGGGTATTATGCTAACATAAATAAGTCAATCAGAAAATGCAATTATCATATAATCTTACTGGTATGAAGAATTTGAGAAACAAGACAGAGGATCACAGGGGAAGGGAATGAAAAATGAAACAAGATGAAATCAGAGAGGGAGACAAACCATAAGAGAATCTTAATCTCAGGAAACAAACTGAGGGTTGCTGGAGTGGAGGTGGGTGGGAGGGATGGGAAAACTGGGTGATAGACATTGGGGAGGGTATATGCTATGGCGAGTGGTTTGAATTGTGTAAGACTGATGAATCACAAACCTGTACCCATGGAACAAATAATATGTTATACTAAATAAATAAATATATTTTAACATCGGGATTCCATTTCCTATAAGCTTTAAAAGAACATATATTTATTTATTTCAGCATTATATTTACTGTTGCAATTGTTTCATTGCATAATTTGTTATTAAGTAAACTTAAAATTTTTAAATATTTGAAAAAAACTTAAAAGTGTTCAAGAAAGTATTGTAAATTTAAAAAAAAAAACCTAGATATTTAGAAATTATATGACCAGAAATTTTTTAACAGTATTGATAACAAGGAATTTTAAAGATTTTGGACTCATAATACAAGCAACTAAAAGTCATACAAGATATTTAATACTCATGATCATTTTGCTTAAATAATACTATGCTAAATAAATCATTCTTAATTTCATAGGCAACGAAAAGATATAATGAAATACATTTGCTAAAAAAATTACTTTTGGAGACGTTGTTTCAGTCAACAGTCTATCACTACAGTCATAAAATCTTTCTGACAACACAAAGGAAACATCACACTTTTTTTTTTTATTGGAGCATAATTAACATACAGTGTTATATTAGTTTCAGGTGTATAATATAATGACTCAGCAATTCTGTATATTAGTCAGTGCTCATCATAATAAATGTACTCTTAATCACCCAACATCCCCTAACAGACATGTCAGAGTATGTGCATGTGTGTGTCCATTTTGGTTTTTAGATCTGGCAAAGATATTATACATGATCCACTATGCTAAAAATGGGTAGCTACATATATTAGTACAATGAACATAAAATAGTAATAAAATTGTATTCACCATCTTACCTGTCTCATTCACATTTCCCATAATCAGAGAGCCCAAATATTACCGTGCTTGACACAACTTCGCCATGTTTGACAAATTCATCCAAGATTTATGCTTTAAATTAACAGGAAACTGTAATAAGCTTGACTAACTAGTACCTCAGTGTTTTAGAAACATATTAGAAAGGCTCACTATAAACAGAAAATAGCTTCAGTTTAACAGCTAAAACAAAGTAGAGGGCTTAAATTTAAACTAAACAAACAAACAAACAAAAATCCAAAAAAGCACAAAAGTCTGAATCTAGTTTCAGAATGTCAACCATCTAATAAAAAATTCAAAGGCATTACCTGATTACACTGTATTTAGATGTTCATAATTATGAATTCAAGTCATCATAAAAGCTTAAATTATGTTCATTGTTCTCTGCTGAACATGGCAAATTATTATAAAATGTGCTGTAAAATAATCAAAAGAATTGTTTCTAAAATGTTTCTTGCAGAAAGCCTTAGGCTTTTATTGGCTGGAAAATTTGCTGTTTTGATACACTGCATTGCCCAACAATATCATACAAAACAGACATTACTTCACTAGTTCCAGGATACATGAAATTCATTACACCTTAAAATACTTGAATGGATATATTTATTTTGAATTTATTTAAAGAAAACTGCAAGTTTCAGGAGCTTTCTAGAGTTGCCTGACAAGAAGACTGCTTGACATTTAAAGCATAAGATAATTTCACTACAAGAGATGCTTATTTTCTGATGTTTCTGTGATTGCACATTTAAAAATTTTTAAAATCTGTTTGATGTAAAGCAAAGGATAATTTATATACATAAAGGATCTTTAATGTATAAATTTAATTTATCAGACTGTTTAAGATAGTAAAATCAAGAATGGGTAATTTTTCCCTACCATTTTACAGATACCAGTTGTTTGGGTTTTTTTGTATATGACAGAATGCATATATAGTGTATCAGTAATAGAGCATTTAAAAAAGCATTTTAAAAAGCATTTTAAAAAGCCCTTTCACGTTTATTTTAAATTAGTTATATTTGTCTTATTTTGAGATGACCTACTTAAATACAATCATATAACCAATAAACTCAATTACAACTTCATATACTTTATATCATTTATACAAAAATAAATGCAAAAATTAGTATACAAGGGGCACCTGGGTGGCTCAGTGGGTTAAGCCTCTGCCTTCGCTCAGGTCATGATCTCAGGGTCCTGGGATCGAGTCCCGCATCAGGCTCTCTGCTCAGTGGAGAACCTGCTTCCTCCTCTATCTCTCTCTCTGCCTGCCTCTCTGCCTACTTGTGATCTCTCTCTGTGAAATAAATAAATAAATAATCTTTAAAAAAATGAGTATACAAGACAAAAGAATATACATCAGAAATTTCTTATATCTCATTTTACTTTATTTAAAATTAAATTAGTTTTAGGTGTTCTTTACAGAGACTGAAGAAAAAATGAATAAAGTTTTGAAGACCCTTTTACTTTTTTAAAAAATTCAATATAAAAATAACTACCTTGAACTTAATCACATAAACATCTAGGAGTAATTACCCAATTGATAAAGTAGTTTCTAAGAGGAAAAAAGTAGAAAACAGAAATAAAAGTTTTGTTAAATAAAACCAATTCAACTTATCAAGTGAAACTCTATAAAGAGACATAAGAAAAAAAAAACTGACCAATGAATACTGACAAAAGGGAACATGATATAATCTTGTAGACATATGTCTTTGTTAACATATTTAATCTAAATATGGTAATGATTTTTGTATGGATGTTTTCTGTAATGCCACTGATTGAAGACTAATAGCAGAACCAACTTTTAAGGAAATTCTGAAAATGGCCAAAACAGAGCCTGATAAATGTAGACCATTGTGTAAGTAATCCAGAGTAGTGGTTACACTATATCATACATATGAAGCCTCAGAAGCTTCTTCAAAATGATTGTTCCCTGCAGGAAAGCTTTAGATAAGAATTAGTGCAGAGTTTATGGTTCTAGTATCTGATTAAAATCTGGAGTGCAAATGTGATGTAGATTTCTGTCAGGTCCATATGGTTTTACAATTAATGAAACAAAGTACACAAAAGCTTTGTGTATAAACAGAGAATGATGTGAACCAAGCATGAATTTGTGGGTAAGGCTAAAATTTTCCCAAAGAATACAGTCCTTGAAGTTGTATGCCAATAAACAGATCATAGCTAAGCAGTTGTTCAAAGTTTGCAAACACAGCTGATGAATCATTGAACACTACATTGAAAACTAATGATGTATTATATGTTGGCTAATTTAATTTAAATTTTTAAAAAGTGAGGAATAAAATGTAACAATTTTTTCCATAACAATAGCCAATCTCATTGAGATTTTATTCTTAACATGTACATTTGAAATAAATTAATATCCTTTTGATTCCTGCAGTAAAATAATTGGCAAATATATAGCTAGGATGTAGATGAGTTATTTTCCTATGAAAAATATTAGTTATAAAATTATTCATTTTTGGAAAATTTGGGGTAAATTGATGATTTTGTTTTGAACATAACAATTCTGAAGGCATTCTCTTACAGTAATTTACTGGTAAGAACACTTGATTCTTGAAATCACTCTAAATTCAAAACAATAAAGTTATGTTGTAGAATGTTGCCCATTCTCTTGTGCTATAGAGAAGCAACCAGTTTAGTCAAGATGTTTTGAAATAATTTATGTAAAAATGAGCAAAGGAGAAAAATTAAGTATAATTATATCCTAAAGAAATTTTCCACATGTTTCCTAACAAATTGTAGTCATGCATTTGGGCTATTTTTTGGTTTTGTTTAAGACAATTACCCAGGTGATATGCAAAGAATATGTGCAAGTTAGTTTATTTACAATTCTTCATTATAAAAGCAAAGTCCAAGAAAATATGATGAGCCCTTAAAGTATATAATTAAATATGAATCCCCCATTGTTTCTCTACATATGGAATGTCAGTAGAATATGAATGGTATTAGAACCTAGAATCCTCCAGTTCTTATGTAGAACAACTACCTTAATACCACATAATTATAATTTTATAGATAAAAATGGTATCTGTTCAATATTGTGACTAGTAACATAATCAAGGAAATCAAATCATGAATCCTGTATGAATAAAGGCTGTTAGAAATGCTGTTTTGTTCATATTAGATAGGAAAAGAATAACATATTTAAAAGATTTCCTTATTTTGAACTTCATCAACTACGATAATATAAGAGAAATATTTTCTACATCCAACACAAGTTGAATCTTACAACTTAAAATGTTTAGAGCTGTTGAATTTTGTATATGAAACAGAGAATAAGTCTCCCAGGTATCAGTTTGTATTTTGGCTTCAGTAAGCTCCTTCACAAAATCCAAATATCTCTATATTTCCTCATAATATATCTCTATATTTCCTCATAAATGTCTCTATATTTCCTCATAAATTATTATCACCTGCTGATATTATAAGGACTCATCCCTGGATTTTTCATGAAAATAATAATTTTCTAATAGAATTGAACTTGATTTTGAAAATCCAGATATTCTTTATCTAAATTGCATGCTTTTCTCCTTGACATAAAGATGTTGTGTGTATATGTGTGTATTTGTGTGTTATTAAAATTACCTCAAAATTCTTGTCCACAAAGGTACAAGAAAAATGAGCCCTAGGTTTTCACAGACACAGATGTGATGAAATTAGCTATTTCATCGACAATGTTTTGATAGAAGCAGTAATGCAGATATTGCTCCCAAGGCATCCAAAATGTTGTTTTCAGACATACTCAGCTGTGCATTCATTAAAATTTGTTGTATAAGGATATTTATGTCATTAAAAAGATGTTGTAACATTTAAGTGAAGAAAAGAAGCTCATACATCAGAACATCCACTCTGATTATCATATTTAAATGACTATTTCTAAAGTGTATTTGGAAAATTGTAAACTAAAATTATAAAATGATTATTTCTGTGTGGTGAAATCATCTCTTTTTTGTTTTGTTTAATTTTCCTCCATTTTCTAAACTACATCCAATAAGAACTTATTATTAATAGAAGAGGAAATAAGTAAATGTGAGGGATTTAAGATTTTATCAATAGTAAAAATTTCTTTTACTTCATGTACAATCATGAGTGTAAATGCCCACTAAGATTGCTCTAAAGAGTTCAAAAAAGAAAGAAATAACAACCCCAAAAGGATACTTCTAATTTAATTTATAAGACTACAGCATGTTAGAAATAAGAATATAAATTTTTTTTCATTTATAACATATGGTGCAATATGTATTAACAGATTTTGCCTATAAACATGGTAAATTCTCACTCAGATTGACAATATAGTGTACTTCTCACAACAGTGAAGTCAGCCTGACTTGGGTTGAATCTATATTCTGTCTTTACTACTTTTGTCACCTGAGCAAACTGTTTAACTTCTATTCCTACCTCCATTTCTCATTCATGATATGGGAACAATAACAGGATTGCTGTGTGGATTACACAAATGAACACAATGCAAATAAATGCTTTAGTACAGTGACTAGCAAATTATGAGTAAGCAATTCACATTGACTAATATAATGTTTTGTTTTGATTGTTTGTTTGTTTGTTTTTGGTTGCTGCTCCTAGTGAAATGAACCAAATGTAAAGTCTTTCCTTAGCTCCAGTATTCAAGCATTTCTGATAGGACCTCATTTCAATTTTGACATTCAAATCCCCAAAATAATATATTTCCCTGTGTGGGTGACAGGAAAAATGAAATTCAAAAAAACTAAAAACACTAAAGGTAAGGTAATCATTCATCCAATAAGATAGTAGAGCTCTGTATTCAAGGGGAATATTAAGTATGGATATATTTATGTGTAATTCTTTTATCTGATAATTAGGTCAGGACCTGAAAAAAAAGTTTTATTAAAATTAGAGAACTCAGAGGCACATGGGTGTCTCAGTCGATTAGGCATCTTCCTTCAGCTCACGTCATGATCCCAGGGTACTGGAATCCAGCCCCTCGTCAGGCTCCCTGCTCAGTGGGGAGCCTGCTTCTCCTCCCTCTGCTCATCCCCCTGCTTGTACTCTCTCTGTGTCAAATAAATAAATAAAATCTTTTAAAAAAAATTAGATACCTCAGCATATGATACTCTGAAAAAAAAAAAAAGTTTGAAGTGGTTAGAGTTCACCCATACCTAGCAAAGACTTACAATATAAAATTAGAAGTAAAAAATCTAAAATCCCCGACACCTGGGTGGCTCAGTGGGTTAAAGACTCTGCCTTCGGATCAGGTCGTGATCTCAGGGTCCTGGGATCAAGTCACGCATCGGGCTCTCTGCTCATGGGGGAGCCTGCTTCCTCCCCTCTCTCTGCCTGCCTCTTTGCCTACTTGTGATCTCTGTCAAATAAATAAATAAAATCTTTAAAAAAAATCTAAAATCCCAAATATATGTCTTTTCTAAAATGTAGAGACTCTGTAAGTAGCATTAAGTTTATATATAACATAGAAGAGACCATTTATGATCCTTTCCTTAAAGATATGTTTTTATTACATGATAATTATATCAGTCATCGCTACACTAATTGTCCTGACAATTGGTGGGATAGAGAAGAAAAGTGATAGGACAAACAGATTGAATCATTTGTTGCTCATTAGGTTCACTACATCTTCCTAAAAATAAAAATCCTTTGTGGAACCACAACACCAATTCAGAAATAATCGAATTACCCTTTTCTCCTCAGTTAGACTTCAGACCCCATATAAAGTCATGTGGATACTGATTGCATCAGTGAAATTAAAGTCCGATTTAATTTTTGTCAGCACTCTTCTGTGAGATATATTTTGGTTTCCTGTTTTAACTTACAGAGAAATACTTAAGACTAGTAAAGCAACACAAAAATTTGAGTTGTTAAATTACTTAATTTATGAAAATAAGCCAACATGTCTCCAATATCCAGATGTGAAACTAAAGATGTCTTTAGTTTCTAAACTACTGGTGACAACTAAAGCATGTCACCATGCTTTATTGCCAATATTTTTTAATGTTACAATTTAAAACAAATGACATATAAGTGGACCATTCATTGAAGATAAATTATAAATAATCAAGATAAAGAAAAACAAGTCAACAATAACAAAAAATAAATAAATAAATCCAAATGCATAATTAACAAGAAAACATTTTTAGCTTTACTCAAAGTCTAAAAAAATAATGCAATAATGACAGACTTTACTTAATTTACTATAACTATGGATCAGGAAGTCTAGTATTTATTTTATAATATTATCACATTAGATCTTCACTATAATCCTCTATGTGGAAGATCAAATCATCATTTTACAGATGGATAAATTGTGGCAAAGACAGATTAAGACTTGTCTAATGTAAAATAAATTAAAATTGGCAGAGTCAGAATTTGTTTTCTTGAGTTCTATTTCTGCACGTGCACATACACATGGACACAAGAAAATGAACAGAAGACCAAAATTCACTATGCTTATTTCAGCTCGATATGTGCTTACAAAAACTTGAAGTCAACCTATGTTTCCATCACTAGAGGATAACATAAATGGACGGGCGTGTATACTATGGAATTACTCTGAAGTTAATGAAGAATAAAAATCTCTGTGGATTGACTTAACTCTCTATGGTATATCATTGGCTAATATAGCATATTGCTAAATAATACAATTTATACAGTATTTACAGTGTACATACATATATGCAAAAGAATTATCTACAAGAATACAAGTTTTTAAAGTTGGAAATGTGTTTAGAGTGTGTTTTATGTGATGCAGGTCAAGGAATAGGCATTGAGGTTTTGACTTTTTATACTTACAGAGAACATCACTACTATCAACTTAAAGGAATGGCTTTTTCTTTTTTTTAAGGAATGACTCTTTACATGAGATTGAGTCCTGGGGTAGGCTCTGTGCTGGGCATGGAGCATACTTGGGATTCTTTCTCTCTCTTTCTCTTACCCCAATCCCCCATCATGTGTCCGCATGCTCTCTCTCTAATAAAAACATGCAAAGTACTCACTTTTAAACATGAACAGTCGTTTCTGAGACTTTTATTATTATTATATTTATACCATATTTATCTTTGCAGTGGTAAAGTACACACTTCTATGTGGCTTTGCTCATGGAAATCTTGAGAATCTTGATTGAAAAGAAGCAACTTAAGTCAACTCCACCCTATTCATGCTTTCAAGTTCCTTAGTAACTACATAAAAGTAAACACTAAATGCTATAAACTATGTCAGATTGCTTTTTTAAATGCAAAGTACTCACTTCTTTATATGAAAAGTCATTTCTGAAAGCAAAATCAAGATTGTGTTTTAGATTAGCAATGATATGATGGTGGGAGAGAAAATACAACAACATTTGAATGTTTATTTATGAGAAAAGAATTTTTTTAAGGATTTAATTGTGTTTATCTACCATGTGCATTAGTTTTCTTCTGTTGGCATTCATTGGGAGATAAAATGATACTTGTTATTACTAATCTTCTTGTATTAAAGCCTTTTTGTATCTCTCTCTCTCTCTCTTTTTCCCTCTCAATCATAGTTTCAAATTCAGGAGATGGGAATGTCTAGGAATTGCAATTTTAATTATTTCAATAATTTACATTTTTTTTTTTACCTCAGATAAATTCATTTGCTGCTTTCATTCAGACCATTAAAATGAAGATAAGAGTTTTAACTGGAAAGTTTTTTTTTTCCCCCCCTGGACAATGTATAAAGTGATTATGAAGCACTTTTACTGCACAATAAGGTTGAATAACTATTTTAGTTATAACCATTTTCCTCAGGTTACCTAACACATCAGGGAGCAAATCAATATCCACCTTCAGTTTCATTTTCCACTTCCACACAAGCCAAATGCTTACACAAGTGGTCATATTTTGATTTATAGAAAACCAAATGATACTTGTCACCTAACATTTTATATCTTTATTTGAAAAAGCAATCATACTGTTTATTTACCACTATTTTTCCTTGACACACAATTGTTAAGAAAAGATTACTGTTTTGTTTTCTCAAAGGATACTTAGTGAAATATCAAATGCTTTTTTGGTATGCTCAAATATTATCCATATAAATTCTTCTTTAAAATATTTTTTTAATTTTTTAAATTAACATATAATGTATTATTTGTTTCAGGGGTACAGGTTTGTGATTCATCAGTCTTACACAATTCACAACACTCACCATAGCACAAACCCCCCCCAATGTCTCTCACCCAGCCGTCCCATCCTTCCCACCCACCCTTCCCTTCCAGCAACCCTGTTTGTTTCCTGAGATTAAGAGTCTCTTAAGGTTTGTCTCCCTCTCTGGTTTCATCTTGTTTCATTTTTCCCTTTCTTCCGCTATGATCCTCTGTTTTGTTTCTCAAATTCCTCATATCAGTGAGATCACATCCATGTAAATTCTTAAGATATTTTTTGCGGTGGTATTTTGTTTTACAACTCAAAAGTTTGAATTTATATTTATAAAACATACTTATCAATCACATAACTGAATAAATAAGTGATTTTAGATAAAGAGAATGCTCACAAGTTGACATCAGAATACATATGATACAAATGGACAAAAAGAGCAAGCTTTATAAGTATATTAATTTTTAAGACATAGTAACCCAAAATTTTTAAATATATTCTTTTAAAAATAGATTTAATTTAAGATGCCTCGTTAGCACAGTAGGTAGCACGTCAGTCTCATAAAATAGATTTAATTTAATTTTATTTTTATATTTCATATTTTATGTTATTATTTTTTAAAATTTTTATTATGTTAAGGTAGCCACCATATAGTACATCATTAGTTTTTGATGTAGTGTTCAATGATTCATTATTTCCATAGGTCTATGTCTAAAGTGGGGCTTGAACTCAAAACCCTGAGATCAAGAGACACTTGCTCTATACCAACTGAACCAGCCAGGTACCCCTCGAAATGATTTTGATATATTCTCAATGTCTATTATTAATTTCAACTGTTCATTAAGTATTTTATAAGTCAGAGGACTTCTTCATGACAAAAGAAAGATTATTGAAACCACTTGGTTTTCAAATTAATATGCAATTTAATTGAATTCCAAAATTTATAAACCCTACTTTATTACCCTTATTTGAACTTAAGAAGTGTTTATATTTTCATATATAATCACTAAGTAAGGTATTACTCACATAGTCATCATTCTAATAGTATTGAAAAAAAGTAATATGTTCAGTGTTGTTCAATATTCCAAAGTTGCCAAACTCAAAATCACCATTGTATTTCCTTTGGCAACACATAAGGAGTAATGTTATGTATAAAGTATATAAGCATAGAATATCAAATTATCCTAATCAATTTTATGCATATTGAATATACACAATTTATCTTTTATTTTTTCAACCTGAATCTGAAGTAATTAAACATTTTGTCATTTAAATCACCAAACTAGTTCATAATTATATCTGAAATGTAAGATTTTGGGGGTGCCTGGGTGGCTCAGTGGGTTAAACCTCTGCCTTCGGCTCAGGTCATGATCTCAGGGTCCAGGGATCCAGCCCCGCATGGGGCTCTCTGCTCAGCAGGGAGCTTGCTTCCCCCACCCCCTCTGCCTGCTTCTCTGCCTACTTGTGATCTCTCTCTCTGTCAAATAAATAAATAAAATATTAATTTTTTATTTTTTTAAAGATTGGAATGGAGTGATAAGATAAAGTGGAGTGATATAGAGTGGAGATGCCACTTTCTTGCTCAAACCACCCCAATGGTTTCCCTTAGAGTAAAAGTCTAACTATTGGGTTTTACCAGGACTATAGATCTCTCTTTTAACCTTCTGCCTTCATGTCTTATTCATTTCCATATTGTATTATAGTCACAATAGCCTGCAGTCATACTAACCTCCTTGCTTTATGCACTTGCTTTCTTTTACCTGGGATGTTATTCCCTGGATTGCTACATAGTTCACTCCTTCAACCCATCATATTTTTGTTCAAATGTGCATTGCTCCAGGAGACAACTTTCTCCCTTGGTCTCCTTATATCCTAATTCTAGGGATTCCTCTTCATATTACTTCTCTCCACCTGATATTTATATATTTCTTCTTTTGAAGAAATATATAAATATCATCCCCTTCATAGATAGAAAGCTTAATAAGGACAGGAAGGCTTTTTTCTTGTACTTGTTTATTCACTGATATGTATTCAGTTCATGGAAAAGTACCTGACATATATTGACTTTCCATTATATACATTTTTTATGGGATGGAACATTTTTGAATTTCATCCATATATATATATAGCAATATCCCTGCATATATGAATAAAGAGAAGTATAAATCTTTGCACTAGATGATTATTTGCACCCTGGTAATATTTAAAAATAGAGATGGATTTTCTAGAGATCAATACAGCCAAAAGATGAAGATAATTACTTTAAGAGTGACATAAATAATTTTTCTTATAATTTCTAATATAGCAATCGTGACTGAAAATAAAATATGAACATACATTCATTTTATGTAATAAATATTAAAATATAATATCACTGAGGATATATATAGTGAGGCATTTCTTTTCTTTTTTTATAAAAAAGCTGCTATTCATAGCAGCTTTATTCATAATAGCAACAAGATACAAACAACTCAAATACCCACTGGATTAATAAACGAATTGATAAATGAATTGTGTCATATTCATGTAGTAGAATACAACTCAGCAATACAGAGGAACAAAGTACTTATAGATTCAACAACATAGCTGTATCTCAGAAAGAGTGTGCTGAATAAAAAGTCAGACAAAAAAAGACTTCTTCCTGTGTGATTTCATTTACATAAAATTCTACAATGGGCAAAACTAATCTTTAATAACAGAAAGGAGATTACTCATTTTTCTGGGCTGGACCTGGGTCTCCTCACTACAAGGAGGCAGATGAAATATCTTTATAATAATTGAAATAGTCTTAGTTGTGGTGACATACAAGTGCACAGATTTGGCCATAAGTACATTTAGTTGTGTGTAAATTATACTATAAAAATGTAATTTAAACATAAATTAAAATAACTTGGTTTGCCAGGATACTGGAATACTGAAAACTGAAATAGTAGTCATTAACTCCTAAATGTTTGCCGGGTGCCATTAATTATGAAGAATCTCTCCCGTGACTAAATTGGCTGTGCTCTCCAGTATCTCTGAGTAAGTGAGCATAGCTGATTCTACACCCTCTTTCCCTTTCTCATTTGCCTTGTCCTTTTGACACTAACTAGGCCTTACCTACATATGTCCTATTAAAAAAAAAAAAAATGCGTTGTAGTGCTTGGTGAAGGTTAAGGAAAACTTAGTTGATCCCCCAACATCAAGTCAACTCTACAAACAATGTAGCAACCAATATGGCAAACTTCCTCGTGTCTAGTACTTTTTTCCTACTGGCAGGATATTAAATCTCCCAATTTTCACTCAATTACCAGTCTCTTCTTATTCCTCCTGAGAGAATCTTCAGGAAACCACTGAGTACTGGAAACAGAGGAAGCTACTAGTTCTGAGCCCAGATGCTTGCAGCAGCAAAACAGGTTGTTTTACAGGAAGACACCTGGAATCTGGCCAATCTTCTTTTCTGCTCTAACCTCATCTGGTGGCCAGATTCTGCACTGGGAGCAATGTCGGCTTCTCGAGAGGCTTATCAAAAATTTAATTATAAAGTGTTGTATCATAAAGTATTATAAAGCTTGTTTTCACAGTATCTTTCAACTTAAGGCAAATGAAGTAATAGTAAACATTATATGAATAATTAGAAAACTGTGTATTTATTTGGTATGAACACATTAAAAGAGGTGAAGATATTTATTCTGAACAGTAAAATTAATTTTTAGAAAATCCACTGTTTATTATCATGATTGTACTTTCTTGGTCAAACTTTTATAAATAGAAGCTCTTTATGGTACCTCAAATAAAGTCTGTTTAACAGCATTCTGAAAATATGATGACAGTACATCTTATATCCATATATTATATATAGATAATAATTTTGTTCCACTTGCCTACCTTCAGGTCAGTTCAGAGCTATAAAACAGCAAAGCTAAATGTTCTGTACTGTGAAATAAGAAATAGTATCAAGACATAAATATCATTATTGATGATGAGAAGAATTCTTGACATATTGAGGTTGAGCCAATGTATGGATTTAACTTCTAGTTCCTTTTTCACATATCATTAAATAAAGTACACCACAAATCAACATGATAAACAGACACTTGAACATAGGAGAACATTTCACATTTTTAGGCCTCTGAGACTGCATTATCTATAACTGCATTATCTATATACTCTGATAAAGACTACAAAGAAATGAGCTTTAATGTTTACTACACTAATTAATGCATTAATACATTAACAATACATTCATTAATTAATTAAAATAAAAATTGCGTGCTTAGGGGCACCTGGGTGGCTCAGTCAGTTTAGCGGGTGCCTTTAACTCAAGTCATGATCCTAGGGTGCTAGGATTGAGCCCCACATCTGGCTCTCTGCCCAGTGGATAGCCTGCTTCTCCTCCTAACTCTGCTTGCCACTTCGTCTGCTTGTGCCCTCTCTTTCTCTCTCTCTCCCTGTCAAATATATGAATAAATAAAATCTTTAAAAATAAAAAAATAATAAATTCTTTAAAATCACATGCTTGAACAGGTATTCATTGTGATTCTTAATTTTATATGTGAACTGGGCTAGGCAATGGTGTCCTGTTTGAAAAAAACATTTGTCTAGATGTTGCTGTAAAGGTATTTTGTAGATGCGATTAACCTTTAAATCAGTAGACTTTCCCTTCATAACGTGTGTGGACTTCATCTCATCAGTTGAAAGCCTTAAGAGAGAAGGCTGAAGTTTCCTGAAGAAGCAATAATTTTACCTCGAGACTGCATCATAGAAATCCCTCATGGACAACTATCATACGATCTCCCTGATATGAGGAAGTGGAGATGCAACATGGGGATTTGGGGGGTAGGAAAAGAATAAATGAAACAAGATGGGTTTGGGAGGGAGACAAACCATAAGTGACTCTTAATCTCACAAAACAAACTGAGGGTTGCTGGGAGGAAGAGGGTCGGGGAGGGGCGTGGGGTTATGGACATTAGGGAGGGTATGTGCTATGGTGAATGCTGTGAAGTGTGTAAACCAGGCAATTCACAGACTGTACCCTTGGGGATAAAAATACATTATATGTTTATAAAAAATTTTTTAAAAATTATAAAAAAGAAAGAAAGAAAGAAAGAAAGGAAGAAAGAAAGAAAGAAAGAAATCCCTCATGGGTTTCCAGTTTGCAAATTTCAGGCTCACAATTGTAACATCAAATCTTCTCTCAATTTCCATCCTATTGGACTGCTCTACAGATTAAATACTTCTCATCCCCCACAATCATGTGAGCCAATTATTTAAATTTCTATCTCTATGTATACACAAACACATGCTAGTGATTTCCTTTCTCTGGAGAACTCGTACTAATATAGTCATTGACTGACTTCTATGTGCCTGGCACTGATGACAGTGACAAACATGACAGAAGAGTACCTATTCTCATAAGTGCAGTGGAGTCAAATGACAATAAGCATTTCAGGTCATGATAAATGCTATAAAATATTTAAGAAAGTAAGGAGTTTGAAAATCAAATAAAGCCTACCTGATGGTTAGAGAAACCCCCTCTTGGATGATAATAAAGCTATCAATAATGGCGAAATATAACATGTAGATTTGGGAGAAGGGCTTTATGGCCAGACACAAGAGCAGATATACAAAGAAGTTTGGAATATTTGAAGAAAAATAAGAAGGCTAATGTGGCTGAAGAAAGAAGAGGAAAACTGAAGGATACATGTTTGAAGAAATATTCAGAGGTCACTCAAATTAGCCTATAGGCATAGTTAGGAGTTTTTATTTTATTCCAGGTTTTTGGAGTCTCTTAAACAGGCAGATAATTTAGTCTGAAAAATACCAATTAATGAATCATTTCTGTATGGGAAAATGCCAGTATGACAAGCAAGCACAAATCCAGTTGCAACTAAGAGCCCTCTACATGATGAAATTGATCATATGGCAAGTTGTGATTAGTAAATGATGACATAATAGCTGTGCAACAATGATTAAAGTAGAGAGGACATCTATACATTGGTACGTTTCTCAGAACTTCAAAGTCGGTGAATGCTGCCTGGCCTGATGAATCCACTTAGGAGAAGTCCAATATCAAAGTCTGTATCTCAGAGTAACAGCATATTCAGATATTATTTCATGTGAACATTCATTTCCTCTTAACAGACACACACACAAAATGGTGCCCTCTAAGCTTGCTAGTTTGTTTTTGGATAGAAAGTATAATGTCGCCATTCTTGCAGATAAAAATGTAGATGGCTCTTATCTTTTCCAACTAATACATGTCTTAAATGTATCTATTTCCTTCATTTCCTCCTTTAGGCTAAGGACGATGGGAATTCTATTTATTCTCCTGACAGTTCTTCTCCCACTGCTTGAAAATTCTGTCTTCTTTATACCTCATCTTCAAAGCTCCATCTCACTAATGGAAAATCTATTTCTAACTTTTTTAAGACTGACTCCAGGAGGAACTTTGTAGTAATAGCAAGGACTACATGAGAATAACTGAGTGAAAAAGACAATTAAGTTCCAATTACTGTGCTGTTTCCTGTCAACACTAGACATCACTTCACAGCATTCTTCCCACCTACATTTCCTGTTCTCTGCCTCTTCCTCCTCTGGTTATTCTATTTTGTCACCACCTCAAGATCCTCATAGAACATCTGTGGAAAAATGCCCAGTTCAGCCATTACTTTAAGGAAGAGGAAGAGAAAGGAAGTTGGATAGTTGTTATTTTTTTTCTTTTTTTATTTTTTAATACAGATGGTTCTAATCTAGTTCTTTGTATATGAAAACACCAATCATGATTACTACACAATCTTTATCTTATACATACTGAGTCTGTGTTTCAGTCACAGGTTGGGTTCTGCTGGAAATCACCTAAGAGATAAAGATTACTAGAAAGTGATCCTGCATGTTGCAGTGAGTACTGCCAAGTGAGTACCCTTGGAAATAACACCTGTGGGAGGGATGGAAGAGAAATATCCTGTGTAGAGGGAGAAGTTGAGTTGTGATCCAATTCCAACCATGATGTTGGCCAATGTTTCACCACATTCTGGAAATGAAACAGACATTCAGTGTCATCATGAGTTGATCTAGATGGCTTGGTCTTTATGGCTCCCCACTGGTCAATCATTAAATATGATGCAGGCAGAGTTAAGAGAGATCTTTTTAGCAGAGGCATCTCAGAAGAGGACCAAAAATTAAATGTAGCATTCTGACAACACTCTCACCAACTGAGACAATAAATTCTTCATTTCTGAAGAGATCTGAGCATTGCATCAGAGTGAGTGCTTTAGTGGTATAGGGTTATCTGTTAGGTAAATTCTGGTCATGATCCTGAAGAGGAAAGATAGTTGAAGGGACAATGATATGAATAAAGAAGTGACTGGTCCTGGTATCTATAGAATTCAAGTGAAATCAAAGACCATTTTATCATTAGACCTTTTTTTTTTTTTAACCTTTTATTTATTTTTTCTTCCTTCCTGGCTCTTTCTCAAATAACTGGCTATAATAAAGGAATCAGAATAACCACAAAATGGCTGTATGCTTGCCTTGGCGATAGGCAAGAAAGTTGGAAAGTATGGGATATTATTCTACTTTTGTGTGTTTGGACCTGGAGAAGAGAAAGACTGCTGGGTAGAGAGGAGATGAAGGAGGACTAATTCCCTGGGTTCAAAAGAAAAGTCAGTGGAATGCTATGAAGACTCTCTGAACACACACAATATCCCCAGAAGGTCTGCACTGTCAGAAGCATGGTGTTTTGTTGTTGTTGTTATTGTTGTTGTTGTTGTTTTTAAGATTTTTATTTATTTATTTGACAGACAGAGATCACAAGTAGGCAGAGAGGCAGACAGAGAGAGAGGAAAGCAGGCTCCCTGCTGAGGAGAGAGCCGGATGCAAGGCTTGATCCCAGGACTCCGGGATCATGACCTGAGCCGAAGGCAGAAGCTATAACCCACTGAGGCACCCAGGCGCCCCAGAAGCATGGTGTTTCTTACCTGCACAATCCTTGAGCTTCCTTCTTTCTTCTAAGCTTGTGATCAATTGAAAAGTTTCAGGAGCAATAGATGTGTTTTATGACAGAAGCAACACCTGCCAGATTAATGGTTTAGGGCAGTACCCACTGTCCCTTCACGGTATTTCTCACATCCTAAATTCAAATTATGGAAACAAGTACAAGGACTTTTATAATAAAAATGATTAGCATTTCTTAATTATAGCATAAAAAGAGAGGAGCCAAGGATCCTGAAAAGTCATTATAGAGAAGAATGCTGTTGAAAAGTGTTAAAATATAATTAACATAATTGTCAAGAAGATCAGATTATAAATCTCATATAAATATAAATTGAACACATGTCAAATATTTCAATCCATTAATTAATTGTTGGTTCAAAGAGCATTTGAAAGGCTAAAATTTGTATAAATGGTAAAATTGCTGGGTTAGATAAAAAGCAGCTTAATGTCCAACAAGGCTATAAATTACTAAATCCAGGACTATTTACTCCACTAGACACCAATTATTTGCATCTTTACTGTACAAAAATCTACAAATTAACCTGTATGTTTTCTAAGGCTGAAGCTTTTAAC
The DNA here is from genome assembly GCF_010015895.1 of Lontra canadensis. NCBI lineage: Eukaryota > Metazoa > Chordata > Mammalia > Carnivora > Mustelidae > Lontra > Lontra canadensis. Next base: position 11,801,136 of record NW_022631020.1, read on the forward strand.
TAATAGTAACTAAATAATGGAACTAAATACACTCTCCTACAATCTAGATAATCCTTGGGAGAGATTTAACCTCCATAAACACTGAAAAGATGTGGTCCGAATTTTTGTCTATGTTCAAGTTTCAGATAATTTTTTGACAAAGTTTTAATATAAATGTACAGAGAAATAATTTATTTTTTATTTCAAGGACAAATAGTTTAATAAGAAGTTACGAAGGCAACTATAATCTAAAAACAAAACAAAACAAAAAAACACTACGAGTTGTCAGTGATAAAAAGAGTATTAAGAGAATAATCCTAATCTTTAATATATAACAATTCTCTAAGTCCTCTGAAAAATTCTAGTTAACAGTATACTCTGTATATTCAATATTTTCATTAAGTTATTTATATGCTTCCTTGCTTGTACCCAGTAGCATTTTAAAAGATACTGCTATTGTTCTGAAAGGATTTACCCAATAAAAGAACAAGGTACTATTCAGTATTGTTAGGGGATAAAGAAAATTGGGCTTTATTAGAAAAGGAAAAGCATGGCATAGGGTGAAACATGGTAGGGAAATACAGAACACAGTCATCTGCAAAAACAAGAAAGAGCCAGAAATGGAGTGCAGTTTTGTAATGGAAGAAAAAATAATTTGCAAATTAACTCATGTTTTACTTCCTTTTCACTCATTCAATACTGCTATATTTTCAGGTATTATCTCAAATCTTGTATTCAGCAAAGTCCTTCACAGATTATGTTAGCTCAGAATGAATTTTAGTTTTCATAATCAATCTTAATGATTTCATCTTCCATTTTTCATTCAATTATATCATTTTTTATATATTTTTTAAAAGATTTTATTTATTTATTTGACAGAGAGAGAGATCACAAGTAGGCAGAGAGTCAGGCAGAGAGAGAGAGAAAGAGAGAGAGAAGCAGGCTCCCCACTGAGCAAAGAGCCTGATGTGGGGTTTGATCCCAGGACACTGAGATCATGACCTGAGCCGAAGGCAGCGGCTTAATCCACTGAGCCACCCAGGCGCCCCTATCATTTTTTATATTTAATTCATCTTTTAAATTACGGCTCACTGTCCTTGATGTTTTAAGTTCTTTGATTTCAAGAACCGTGGATATTTATATGTACATCAAAAAATTAACAAGAGTAGACTTTACATAAATAATTGTTTAATTATTTGTTTACTTTATTTTTTAATTGTTTATTTATATGAACAATGTAGCCCCAAAGAGAGTTCGGTGCCTGGGTGTAAGTTACGGAGAAGAACTGAGTCGAATAAGGGAATAAGATCAGAATGTTCCTGTAGACACAGGAGAATCTTAAACTAAAATAACCTCAAAAATATAATCAACAACAATGTTCTCCAAAAATCTTTGCTTATTTATTTGTTCTCATGCTTTATTTTCTGAATCTGACTCTCCATGTATTTTTTCAATAAAATAATCACACAATATACTTGTGAATTAGATTCAATATTGTTCTTTAATTCCTTTATCTGATTTTGTTTGAGACTTTTGAGTAGATTCCTTAGCTGTCTATAGAATGACATGTGTTTGTTTAACAAATGTTTGAGCAAAGCAGGACTAGCCAAAAAAAACATTGCCAAGTAGTTTATCAAAAAACAAGCATGTACACTCTTGTCAGCATACAGATACAAACACAGAGACAGATACACACACACACACACACAAGCATGCAGGTATTTCTTAATGTAGAAAAATAAACTCAATTGTCTGAAGAGTAATAATCTCAGTGATAAATAGAAAACAACAGATAGTCACTTGTACAAATGTTACCCTTTCCTTTTTCCTGCTAAGTGACAAAATGTTCAATGTTATATCAAAGATTTTTAAATGAGCTGGCAAGACAAATTAAACAGATACAAATTTTCTAAACACTTGCATTATGAGCTAAAAAAGTTGTGTAAAGAACCTAATTTTAAAATGACAAGTACCTTTAAGGATTGTAAATAGTAGCAAATGAAAACAATCCATTTTCAACAGTACTCTAGATATTTAACCACTCCAACAGTCACTTTACCAATTTTTATAGACTTCATCTCAAAATAAAAATCACTATTTTTAAAGGGTATTCTAAACTGGTTTCTCTAGGTTTCCAGCTTTCTTTATCTTTAGACAAAGCTTTTCCATATAGTTAGGTTTTTGCCATTTCACCTCTATCAATAATAATGAATTTTACTTTTCATTAAGATTTACATAATAAAATATACAGCTTTTCGTGTTTGTTATCCGATCTTCACAACAGTCATATGAGAAAGTTCCCTGAATTCTCGACTTACACATCATTGAACCCACATAGAATTATTCAATTATTTGACTAAGGCCACAAAGGATTTAAGTAGAAGAGACAAATCTTGAAAAAGTAAATTCCTACACCTATTTTACCACAATTGCACCATTTCCAGTATATGAAATTTGAACATTCCACATAGTTTTGTTTTGTTTTGTTTTCCATGTTAATAACTAGCTTGCTACTATATTCATTATTCTAACCTTTTGGGAAATTCCAACACACTGATTACACCATTTCATTCGTTCATTCCAGGATTTCTTCCTGTCCTTAATTAGTTATTTATCACAGATATCCTCCCATTTGTATACACTCTCAATGGCTGTGATTACTAGCGCTCATACTCGATTTTCCTCTGTGCAAGTTCTTCAACTACTGCACTTCCCAGTGGTCTTGTGATGGGACTGACAAATGAATTGTTCTGATCAATGAGCTGTAAACTAAAGCAATATGTGTAATTTCCCCACTGAAGGATTTCATTGTGAGTGTGGGATCCCTTAGTGATTCTTTTTCCCTTCTGTGGTGATAGACAAGGCTGTACCCCAAATGGTGTAGCCAAAGGATGATGATGTACTATTAATTTTGGGCATCTAAATGATTAGCCAGAGCAGGCCCTTGCTGACATGTATGTCACATAAAACATAATTGAAAAGTAAATATTTATGTCGACCCTGACATTTTGGAATTGTTTGCTTCTGCAGCATAATCTGGTCAATCCTAGCATAACACCCTTGTAGATCTCCCCCTTTATGGCACTCACCTGGAAAAACCTCTTTTATCTACTCTGCTTGCATGCACCCGAGCATTGGACAAGGCTTAAAGCAACATACACAGCCTTTTTGTCTGACCCCACTTTATGATCTTAAATTTCAAATAGGTCCTAAGAACTAACCATCCAATTTATTACATTTGTCAATCTTATCTTCCATCTTCTGAAAAAGTCAGGACGCATCTTCTCCTCTCCTTTTCAAACTCCTCCTGCCTTCTCTGGGTCCAACTTCTCATCTGATGACTAATTTTCTTCATTTCTTGAAAGATTGAAGCTATTTGAAGTGAAGTAGCTCAAATTCCTACCATCGAATTTAATTACCTCTCAGCCTCTATATCCGATTTCTCTACCTAACCCTTTTGATCCATTGCTTTTATTCCTACCTCAAAACCAGGCTTTTACTTCTGCAAAATACTGTTTTGCTAACTGAATCTTCCTGTTTCTTCTTCCTATAGAAGCATTGATTTGATACTTCTCCAGGATCATTCCAAATTCTAACAAACTCCCATACAAAACCAAAGAACAACTGCAACAAAAACTCCAAAACAAAATCCCTACTTTGGCCTCTGATCCCTTCCAATCACTGTCCACTTGTTCTACTCCCTTTGTATTAGAACTTCTTGATATAGTTGTCATTGGTTATTGTTTCTATTTTCTAGATTGTTGTTCTCCCTTCAACCTACTCTGAGAAAATTCAGAGTTTTGTTCCCATTACTTCTTGAAATTTTATTTGTCAAATTTGGAAATGACCTCCATTTTATCAAACTACATAGTCAATGCCCACTCCTCTTTTCTCTGGATCTTCTTGAAATATGTAAGCTCATCTTTCAGGAAATTCCAGTCTTCTTGATTGCTTTCTCCTCACTCCACTGCGTGTTCATTTTTGATCTCTTTGCTTTTTCTTCCTTTGCTTTCTCATTCTTAAGTGTTTGAAGACCCAGGGATTAGTTGGTGTCTGTTCTCTATATTCACTCTATAGGTGAATAAATTTCATTTATCCCTTCACTTTAAATATCATCTTTCCAAATGCATATCTCCAGAGCTGAACTCTGTGTGTGTGTGTGTGTGTGTCTGTGCGTATGACATATTTAGTTTATAACCAACTCCTGCCAGACTTCTCCATTTTGATGTATAATAGTCACATCAATCACAAATTATTGATAATCCTGTTCCTCCTAAGTATCTTTATATACATAAATAGCACCACCATTCATCTAGTTGTTCAGGACTAAAATTATTTTTGAATCCTCTTTTTTTCAAACCTCATTTGTTTTTCAACTTCATTTACTATCTTGATGGCCACATTATACCCCAAATTCATCTAATTCTTACTTCTTCTTCTTGTAGGTGGGAGGGTGAGCTACCATTATTTTGGTTCTTAGGCCATGGTAATGAACTTGTAAAATCTCCATACTTGAACTGTGGTCTCTTCTCTGCAGAGTCTATCCTTGTAGTATCCAGAGAGCTCTTTGTTGATATAAATCCTGTCATAACATTCAACTGAGCACAATCCTACAACAGTTTTCTTTACAACTAAAATAAAGCCCGAACTCCCTACCATGGTCTACAAAAAACCTATATTATCTGGCCCCTGCCTACCTATTCAGCTAATTGTTCTCTCGTGGTTATTCTTGAATACATTAAGCTAATTTCTACCTCCAAGTTATTGAACAGAACTATTTACTTTGACTTGAATATTCTCCCTCCAGTTTTCTTATCACTTTCTCCTAAGCATTTTCAAGTCTGCTCAGAAATTTTTTTGAAAAAGTATTTCCTGAGCACCCCATTTAAAACAGCCCTCTAAAAGCCCACTTCAAATCTAAGTACCTCATCTCCCTCTATATTCCCATGCTCCTTCAACTTTCTTCAGAAAATATATTATTTCCAGAAATTACACACACACACACACACACACACACACAGAATGTCCAAATCCCTAACCCAAAGCTTTTCTACTGAAGTTCTCTTGGTGGGCTTCAGAACATTCCAGGATCATTAAATCAAAGAAATTTTGTGTATATGTGTGATATTGGATAGGTGGTGGAAGGGAGAGGGGACAAATCTTTGTAGAGCTGAGGGCAATAAAGCAAAGCTTGTAAACTTTTGTGAAACATACAATAATTTTCCCAGCAGGGCCTCAAGGTGCTATGAAAATTTCATGATGTATGACATCTGATGATACTTAAGAATATTATCAGCCTACTGAGGACTCTACAGGCCAATAATAATTCCTCTGGTCTTTCAGTTGTTCGTAACACCAATTTTCTGGAATAAAACCTTCAAGTAAATTTCCCTTACTCTTCTACTTGAAAAACCCTAGTTTGAACTTCTAGCATTTCTATATATTTTGTTTTAGTTATGAGCACCAAATAAGTTATTGGGTTTTGGAAAAAAATTAGAATATTGTTAATAATACTTAACATACTTAAAACAATCCTACACAGATTAAAATGGTTCAATTTTATTTGCAATCTAAAATGTATAGGGGTGGGCACAATTAATGATAAAATACAATTATCCCATTATATTGCCTTAAATAAATTTTGAAGATGCTGCAATATTTAACTATTTTCTCTCACTAAACTCTGTATCTTTAAAGTTTCATTGACCTGGATAAAATTAAACATAACATGAATTGTTCTTTTCTTTCCTTTGTTGTGTTTTATTTACATCTGTATCTACATCTGTATCTTCTTATTTTTTCCTCAACAGCTTTTAGTTTCAAACAAGCATAAAATGGAAAGATAGTTAAATTATAGTAGCAAAGAAATTGATTAAGTTTAGAAAAAAAATCAAGGGCATCCTTTTCTCTTGAGGCTATTTTATTATATTTTTTATTATTTTAATTTTTTTTTCGGAAAGTTGACTCCTCCTGTCTCTTCTATTTGGGAAAGAAATACTCTCTCAGTAGTATAAAAACAAACATTGCATGTTACATTTGGATGTACAATATGTGAAAATACCTGAATGAGAAAAAAAGAACTAGAAAAATGATAAATATATATCTAAGTAGAGCAAGATTAGTATGTGGCAATAAAGTCTATTATCCTCTCTTCTTCATTTCTTTTTTGTTTGTTTGTTTATAATCTGGATTTAGAGTGGTTATAGAAGTCAGGCGCTGATTAAATTGCCCCCACAAGTGAAACAAGATACTTTGTCCTATTTATAATTTACTGCATTAATTTTTAAAAAAGTCTAGGAATCTTTTGGGTGTTTGATACATATTAAACATAGAGGAACAATTCAGATTTTTCAATCTAGCTAATACCACTTGGTATGTGCTATGGTATGTGCTAAGGTATGTGCTACAGTGAGTGCTGTGAAGTGTGTAAACCTGGTGATTCACAGACCTGTACCCCTGGGGCTAATAATACATTATATGTTAATAAAAAAATTTAAAAAATAGTTTACTTTTATAAGTTCACCATGAAAAAGAAAAGAGATAACAGAAATAGTAATTTGCAATCATTTTTACTTATCCTGGTTTAGCAAATGTACCAGTTCAGTGTAAAATAATCAGACTGATGATGCTCACAATATAATTATTTCATGTTTTACAATGGTTTCATGAACAAACTAAGAGACAATTGAGAAAATCTTTTGGCTAATTGGAATCAAAGTTGTTATACTATTATAAAATTCACAAACAATAAAAACAAAATGTTGTTACTACTGTTTTTAGCAGTAGTCCACAACACACACAAAATATTATATTACAACCGAAGGGAATTTGATGGTAGACAATTTAAACATGTTTAGTGATAAATAAAAAGACATTATTATTTTGAAATATTACTCTTGATCTAAAACACTCTTTACCATTAGTGATTGTCAAAGAAATGTCAATTTATGCCCAGATGTCAGAATTCTAAATCATTGTTAAATTGTAAGATATGAGATATCAAGGAAAACAAATAAATTAAAAGAGTTGGCACAATGACTAAATCTAATTTAATAGCCAAGACAATCCTAAATCTGGAAGTCTTTACAAAGGAACCAGCAATCTGAAACCCAGATGTTAAAGAAGGTAATTCAAGTTTATTGAGTGCCTGAGGCACCGGGCTAAAGCCTTTCTCTTTCTTTTATCATTTAATGGATCTGCCATTTCCATAGATCATAATTCTCATTTACAGAGTAGTTAACCAATCTAGAATCTAAAATATTCAAGTAAACTTTCTCAGACTTGTGGAAGGAGGCAAGGCTCAGCTCTAGGCCTACCACTCTGTAAACACCCAGTCCTGTAAGTACTAAATTCTTTCCCTAAGAGCTTCTTGGCAATCCAGATATGGAGGTTCACACACTATGGGTATTCATGTGTCATACACATTCACATAGTCCCAATATTCCACAAAACTTCAAAGTAAAAGTAGGTCAGTGTACTCAGAGGAAAAATTATCAAACCAAAGTGACAAGGGTAACACCAAAACAATTTGTGGAGAAGTACTCGACTCTCTTATGTCTTTTAATATGTGGAATCATTATGTTTTGTATCTCAACTAGGAAACAGATCCATTAGTATTCATAATGTTTAAAGAAAGAAAAAGTAAAAGTAGCAAAATTATCTCAGGCGTTTATGTACAAATTACAGGAAAAAACTTAAAGCTAATGTGTTTCAACACATTGTTGATTAAAAATCAGGCAGAAATTAAAGTACAGAAAATGCAATAGTATCATGACTAAATATTGAGTGATTAGTTGTGTCTTTATAAAATTCTTATTTTACAGAGAGGAAAACAAAGTATCACACTTTTAAATTCAAAATCAACTACCCAGGAATCCTGGCTAAAAATTTCCAAGGTTCACTAAGAATAGTTTTCTAATTGATGCAAGTATAGAAATAAGAAAGTGATCAGTAATAATAGTTAAACTATTTGTAATGAGTAATACAGTATGGATATTGACAGTCTATAACTGTGTTAGATACTTGCATTTTCTAAAAATCAGTTCTTCATGTGATTCCGGTTTTATGTTACACATTAATATTACTACAACTGGATGGTGATACATTGAATCCACAAATCTGTTTTTACAGAGTATCTATAATTTTCATCTCAAACTAATTACTTTGCACTATATGTGACTCTGGAAATACCTTTGAAATATTTTTATCTCTAAACAAGTCATGAATTTGCAAAGAAAAAGAAAACTCATTCTGATCTCACAATTTCAGGTACCATATCTCTACAGTTGTCAAAATCTTTAGATATAACTATATATGTGCTTTAATATGCTGGCAAAGATACACAGATACTCATTCATTCAGGTTGATGCTTTGACTGTGGAAGGGTCTCCTTCCCTTTGCACTCAGGCAGTGCATATTCTTTCAGTGACAACAGTGAAGACACTCTACCAGTACCTACAGTATTGCATAAATGTGACAAAAGGATTTCTTTAGGTGCCCTCATCTTGCTCATATAACAAGCATACGAGTAAAGCCATTTCATTCATTCAGTAGAATATTAGCATTCTGGTGCACCTGGGTGGCTCAGTGGGTTAAAACCTCTGCCTTCAGCTCAGGTCATGGTCTCAGGGTCCTGGGATCAAGCCCTGCATCAGGCTCTTTGCTCAGCAGGGACCCTACCCCCCCCACCACCCGTCTGCCTGCCTCTCTGCCTACTTGTGATCTCTGTCTGGAAAAAAAAAAAAAAAGAATATTAGCATTCCAGGGATATGAAGGGTGAACAGAGCTTCCCCCTCTCACTTATCTAGATGTAAATAAAGATCTCATTATGATGGAGAAAAAAATCAAGTATTTTTCCACCTTTAATGCAACTGTAATTTTCTGGACTTGACTTTTTATTTTTTAGTTGTAGGGAGAAAAATGTCTTTCACTTCTGCACTTTCAAGTTCTTGGTTGAGGACTCTATAAAAAGACATACAGGTGTCTACCACTTTTCAAAAGTTTGCATTATACCACTTTGCTTTTATGAAAGACCTACATCAGTACCTATTTTCACTGACCAAAAGAAATCAGAAGAGGATTTTCACTTTTATGAAAAAAGGCAAAAAACAAAAACAGTGTTTAGTGTTTGTTTTGCAGCTAACCTTTGTAGAGGCAGCATGCGACCAACCAGCTAGAGTAGCCCCACTAGGCTCCTTCCCTGGGGACTACACATAGCATCTCCGTCAAACGACCACAGCTTTGAACTGTGCTTGTGGGCATCTGTGTTTTATCTCAATTTATTTTGTGCATCTGTTAGTAAGATGTGTCCTAAGATATGAGAAAGGGCTGAGAGAGGTTATTTTTTTAAGTCTGGGAATGCTTGAAAAATGTTTCCTGTAAATTAATGTTAATTGCTTCTTTCCTTTAAGCCATATCGGTTTACAAAAGTTTTCAGAAGAATGTTCTACTTTTGGAAAGCAGGGAAAACCTATTTATTAACAAGAGAAAAGCATAGAAATATATTTAATAAAAGTCTTATGTGACACAGAATCCTTCAAAAAAAATGAGGACTCAAAGAAGGGGTTCAACTTGGACAATTTTAGGCTAGGTTTGATGAAGAGTGGAAAGTCTTGGGAAAATGTGATAGATTAAAGGAGTGTGAGGGACGCCTGGGTGGCTCAGTTGGTTAAAGGAGTGTGAGCTCAGGGAGCTACCTGGGGAAAGCAGAGTAGGGTCTGTTCCTTCAGATTCTTCTCAGTATCCTCCTCTGTCTTTGAGATAAGGATATTCCTTTATTCTGGGTGTAGAAAGAGTACCTCTCCCATGACAGTCTTAAGAACAGTGGGAGAAGGTCAACGTCCTTCCTGCTCTTGCTTTTTTTTCTCAAATTTCTTCAGATTAATATATTCAATATGCCAAGAGGCCATGCTCTAGAGTAACATGTCCTGAAGCAGTGTATCTTATCAAAATCTAAAATTCTAGGGGAACATCTTTAACTAATTTTCTAAGATTTTCATAGATATGCATTTAGTTGTTTTAAATTCACACTTTTGAATTTAAAAGTGTGATACTTTGTTTTCCTCTCTGTAAAATAAGAATTTTATAAAGACACAACTAATCACTCAATATTTAGTCATGATACTATTGCATTTTCTGTACTTTAATTTCTGCCTGATTTTTAATCAACAATGTGTTGATTTTCATAGATATGCATTTAGTTATCACTGAAAGAATATGCACTGCCTGAGTGCAAAGGGAAGGAGACCCTTCCACAGTCAAAAAAGAATAATAACATGAGTGTATAAAATGAGTCACAAAGATGACTATATTTAATTCATGTCATGGATTCACACTAATATGGGTGATGAGAATGACAATTTTGAACTATACAACATTACTGCTGTAACTTAAATACTAACAGTTTCAGATTATATCAGAATTTGTTTCCATATTTCCTTGGACTATCTTCTGCATGGTCTTAAAATTTTAAGAATATCAAATCTTATGAATTTATAATAACTAATATCTTCTAGAACTCTATGCAATTTAGAAAAAAGTTTAAGTAGTTTTTCTTGTTTTAACTTAAGTACAAATATGAAATAAATAATTAGTTTTGGGGAGCCAAAGATTTTCCATCCAAAGAATTATTTTATTGACAAAGCCATGAATAAATGTAAAAACATTTAAAGGACACAGATTCTGAAAATATTTCCTCTTTTTCATGTATTATATATGTTTATCTCTCAATGATATGATCTAACAAGTAGTAATCATTCAACCATGATTTGTTTTGTTGCTACTAGTTTGGCCAGAACATCATTTCATATCTTATCATTTGAAATGTTATTTTCCTAGTAAAGAAAGACAATAATTTTAGGTGTTTTGGCTTATAACAAAAAAGTTCAGAATTTTTATCTAAATTAACTTTCTAAAAAATAGAAATTTTTTTATCTAATAGTAAGTGGTAGTAAAGTTACGTTAAACTGATCCTTCATGAAAAATAAAAGTAGGGGCACCTGGGTGGCTCAGTGGGTTAAAGCCTCTGCCTTCAGCTCGGGTCACGATCCCAGGAACCTGGGATCGAGCCCCGCATCAGGCTCTCTGCTCAGCGGGGAGCCTGCTTCCTCCCCTCTCTCTCTGCCTGCCTCTCTGCCTACTTGTGCATAATATCAAATTGACTCCTATGGAGAAAATGAGTGCTATATTAATACAGACAAAATCAAAGTTATAATTTATAGTTACAATGAAATGCAGCACACTAAAATAATTTATATTGGTCATGCTAAAGAAATCAGAGAAAACATTGCAAAGATAATGAACATTAGAAGATTTTGGGTAAAAAGACTTTATTCTCTATTGCTATAGACTGAAAGGTCCATTCCTCCAAAATTTGTATACTGAAACATAATTCTCAATGTGATTGTTATTTGGAAGTGGGGCCTTTAGAAATTAGGCCATGAAGTGATGCCTTCATGAATTGGATTAGTGTCCTTAAAAAAGATCTCAAGAAGCTCCTTTACTGCTTTCTCCATGTGAGGATAACAATCTAAAAACCAAGGAAAGAGCTTTCACCTGGGACCAAATCTGTTAGTGATCTTGGACTTCTCAGTTTTTAGAACTGTGAGAAATAAACTTGTTTGTTCATAAACCACCCTACATATGTATTTTAACACTGGAATGGATTAAGAATATCTGTCATTCTAGTCAAATTGATTGACAACTGTCCAGCATTCTCAGTGTCTCCTCAACCATCAAAACCTTTAGTGATTTGAACTAAATTAAAAATTAAAAAAAAAAAAAAAAAAGAAAGAAAGAAAAAAAAGAAAAGAAAAGTAAAGAAAAAGGAAATTCTTCATACAAGGGCCCCAGAACTGGGCTTTTCAGGTGGTTGATAATGACTAATGTCTAATCATCTTTGTCAATAAATTTAGCCTTGTTTTTAAGAATAATTTTATTTTATGTTATTTTATTTCATCTTGTTAAGGGTCCTCTTTAATTTCCATCTCCTACTTTCCCAGTCCCCTCAGATCATTCCCCTCAGGTAACCACCAGTTGTTCTTTAGAGTTAAGAGTCTGCTTCTTTTTTGCCTCTCTCTCTCTTTTTCCCTTTGCTCTTTTGTTTCTTAAATTCCACAAATTAGTAAGATCATATAGTATTTGTCTTTCTCTGGCTGACTTATTTCACTTAGCATTATACTCTCTAGCTCTATCCTTGTTTTTGCAAATGGCAAGACTTCCTTCTTTATTATGGCTGAATAATATTCCATTGTATATTTGTATACTACCTCTTCTTTATTTATGTATTGATGGACTCTTGGGTCTTTCCACAGTTTGTCTATTGTAAATAATGCTGCAATAAACATAGGGGTGTATGAATTCCTTTGAACTAGTGGGTTTTTTTGTTTGTTTTGTTTTTGTTTTTTGTTTTTTTTACTTGGGGGGTAAACATCCAGTAGTGTAATTCATGGATCATATGGTAATTTTTTTTTTTTTTTCGAAGAACTTCCATACTGTTTTTCATAATGGCTGTGACAATTTGCATTCCCATCAACAGAGCATAAAGCTTCTTTTTTCTCCACTCCCTCCCCAACACCTGTTTCTTGTGTTTTTTACTTTAGTCACTCTGACAGATGTGAGATGACATCTCAGTATAGTTTTAATTTACATTTCCCTGCTGATAAGTGATGTTCAGCATCTTTTCATGTGTCTGTAATTTATCTGTATATCTTTGGAGAAATGTCTGTTCATGTTCATTTTTTGATTGGCTTATTTGTTTTTTGGATACTGGGTTGTATCAGTTCTTTTTATATTTTGGATGTGAACCCTTTATCAGATATGTCATTTTCAAATATTTTCTCCCATTTAGTAGGTTGCCTTTTAGTTTGTTTTTTTATTTCACTGTAGAAACTTTTTATTTTTATGTAGTCTCAACTTAACCTTGCAATACAATTTCTCTTTTTGAGTGTCACTAGTTTTCCTGTAATTGTTGTTTTGAACATGTTCTCTGCAAAGATGCAGAACTATTCTCCAAACCTCTCAGCTCCTAGTTTTTAGGGTCATTGCCTGCACAACAAAAATATATAAACCTGAATAAAGTTCAAAGGCCAATATGTTTAAGGATTAGTCTACCTTATTTTGAAATTAACAGTTATTTTGGCCAGTGAGTCATTAGTCATGTAATTATCTTGCATCAGCATATACATCTACACAGACATCCATACATATACCATATATGTCTACAGCAGAGAAATGTGACATCAAACTTTTACTGTATAAATTCCTTACATGAAAAAACACTGGCATTTATTGATAGCATTTATTTATTTATCTTTAAAGATTTTACTCATTTAATCATTAGACAGAGAGAGAGGCAGAGGCAGAGGAGAAGCAGGCTCCCCATGGAGCAGGAGCTGGAGGCCAGACTCCATTCTAAAACCCTGGGATGATGACCTGAGCTGAAAGCAGACACTTAACTGACTGAGTCACCCAGGCACGCCTATTGATAGTATTTATCAAGTGATAGGAAACAAAAAATTCAAATAGTGAGAATAACAGTGTATTTTCAGAAATACAATTAATTTCTGGAAATGCACTGATATTTTTGTGAAAACACTAATTTATAAAGAAGATTAATGTTTTTATTAATGTACAATGGTGTCCATATCTTTCCAGTTATTAGCATATAAATGTTTGCTATTTGAAGAACAGTCTTCTAGATCTCAAGGTACCAAGAAAAACAAATTAATGAAAGGATCAGTTTAAAATTTTATTTCCTGAATGGTCCATATGTATACTTAATCTGATTTGGTACAGACTACAGTTACACAACAGAGTATCCCAGTGGCTGGAATACTTGAGACTGACATTTAAAAATAAATCTTCTTCAGAAGTAAGTGATAGTAAAGCATGCTGGGCCACCATCCCATATTATGGCAATAAACCGGACCTACTCAAGATTAATTAGTTCAGTTGTTTATATTATATTCCCTAACATTTATTGAATGATGTTTAAGACTGATGTTACTTAATTTCATATTTTTAACTCATTTATGTGTTCTTCAAAGCAATTCCAAGTCATTTATTATCATAATGGTCAAGAGGTGAGCATTTCTTTGTTGCTCACAGCCCCTATATACAACCTGCACTTTTCTCTCAATGCTGTCGGCTCTTCTAATTATAGAGAAGTCTGAGAGATGGAGTATTCACTGTCATAAAACTTTGGGAGAATGTCTTTTTGATATTTCTATGATCAAGTCTGATAATAATTTTAAAAATTGTGGCATATGTGCATATTTTCAACGTATTTAGCATTTACAGAAATAATCTTGAAGATAAAAAAATAAGGAAGAAATAAAAAATGAATATTGCTATTTCAGTTCCACTATGGAACATAATTATTTCTTTAAAAATGTCTTTTTTTTTAAATGATTTTTCTTATTAATTTGATAGAGACACACAGAGAGAGGCAACCCAAGCAGGGGGAGTGGGAGAGGGAGAAGGAGGCTTTCCCACTGAGCAGGGAGCCCAATGTGGGGCTTGATCCTAGGACCCTGGGATCATGACCTGAGCGGAAGGCAGACGCTAAACGATTGAGCCACCCAGGCGCCCCTAAAATGACTTTATGTAACTTTTCTATAAAGTATCTTTCAGCATTCAGAACATTTAAACCAAACCTGGATATAGCTTCAATTACTTCATTGTGATTATATTCTATTTTTATCTCTAGAACCCCTGAGTGCTGGGCAGCTCTTTTGAGAAAAACACCAAAACTGAAATCTTAAAACTAAAGGCAAAAGAAAAGTTGGCCTCAGGTATGGGAAAGAATGTATTGCTTTCCCAAGGCCATTCTAGCCTGGAAGGAGAAAGGAAGTTTGTGTGGAGATAGTGGTAACTGCTTCCAACTGTCAGCATTAAGTCCTGACTTGCAAGCTGAAGCTTTGCAAGCATTTTGGGGCAGAATGCATTTATTTTTCAACAAGTCAGCAGTTCATAACAAAAATTCACCTATGCATAGATTTTAGGCTGCATCTAAATTATTGATGAGTTTAGTAACTTGCTGATAGCAAAGTTTTTCGGGTCCCAGGCTTATAATATGCAAATGCTCAACTGCTCCTTCTTGAGTATAAAAGCTTTTTTAATTGGCTTTGATATTTTATCAATAAACAATTAAAAGGGAAAAAAATAAGAAGAAAAACAAAAGAAAATTACTTCACAAAATCTCTGTGGGATGTATCACATAGCCAGATAGATTTACTTTTCTCCTAAGAGAGAGACAGAAGTTAGAGATTTTATTTCTAGATACAAAAATTTAGAATCATTTGAAAATAACAACAATAATATTATATACTTTTAGGGGCGCCTGGGTGGCTCAGTTGGTTAAGCGACTGCCTTCGGCTCGGGTCATGATCCCAGGGTTCTGGGATCAAGCCCCACATCAGGCTTCCTGCTTGGTGGGGAGCCTGCTTCTCCCTCTCCCTCTGTTGCTCTGCCTGCTTGTGTCTCTCACTCTCTCTGTCAAATAAATAAAATCTTTAAAAAAAATATTATATACTTTTAAATAATGTAAAGCAAGTTTTAGAGGTTAACTATAGGTCTAAGAATATCTGACAGGTTTTTAAATATAAAAGATGCCAAAGAAGTTTGGAAGATAAATTCTCCAGAATTCTTAAATTTGGGGGTGTCAGTTAAGAAGGGGATGAGTCAGTGGAACATAATTGCTTCATATCTCTGTTTAATTCTTTCTGCTTCAGGGTTTCTCAACCTTGACATTAGGGACCTTTTGAGCCTCATAATTCTTTGTTGTGATGAGCTGTATTATGCTTCATAGGATGTTTGACATCAGCACTGGCTTCAACTCACTGAAGGCCTGTAGCACCACTCACAGTAGCACCACTTCTCCAACCAAAAATATCTCACCTGTTTCCAGACGTTGCCAAATGTCTCCTGGGTAAGGTTGGGCAGTCAAAATTACTCACTGCTGGAAATCACCACTCTAGTGAGTAGTAACCAAATGGCCAATACTAGATCAAAGGAGAAAAGAAAAATTAAACAATTTTTAAAAACACAATATGTCCCTAAATTGTAAAACACACTGATTTTGCAATCCATTAACAGACTCTAAAATAAATGTTTAGAGATATGTTTAGAGATAGAGTATGGAATGTACATAATCAAATTACAATCAATCACACAACTTTGAGTCAACTTTTAAATAGGAGTTGTATATATTGATGAAATACATAAATGAGTCAAAATTTTATTTTTGTCATTTGGAATCAATGACAGCCAAATACTTTTAATTGGAACTCCCTTATCTATGCCATTCATTATCTTACTGAATTGTTTATGGATCACTCAGTGCCCAAAAGATTCAGTGGGAAAAGCCAAGATAATTATTGGAATGGGTCCTTGAGTCAATGAATGATGGACAACTCACAATAGCTGGGTATTTTCAATAATTGTATTATACATATCCTTGGGCAAATATAGGTAAAATATCATGATAACTGCTTAGCTTGCTTAATTAATACAGGTCCAAGTCACATAATGGCTGGGAATTAAAAACAGATTTCCCTCCAATCTTTTGTATAAGAGAATGAAACTGTAACAATCTCTAAAAAAATTATATTCTTAATGTTCATTGCATGAACCCAAAGACAACCAGGATAGGGCTTCAAAGGAAATTTGAATTTACTCATGAGTCAATGTAGTACATAAATGTTCTAGGGTTTATGCAGACGTTTCTTATATGTGGTAAGGATACAAAATAAATTTTGTACAGCCACTACTGAGTCACTTTTGTCTCCAGCTGCTTGTAGACTAGCAGGTAAATGTAGGAGCTTCTACAGTGATGGCACCAGGGACCCTGATTTCAATGCCATTCTAGTTGTTTCTATAAAAAAATATTGCGGTATGTCTGAAATGAAGGAGATTCACGGGGGTGTTTCTTGGTGTTTCCTTGCCAAACGATAATTATGAACAGCAAGTGCAACAACCAAGACCTGACACAGATAGGGAAACTAAAGTTTAAGATACTTTGGGGGTGAGGGTCTAAGTCATCCAACCAGGTAAACAACCTGGGCCATCAAAGTGCAGACTAAGGAAGGGTGACTCAAAAATGGCTAGAGGAGACCTGAGGTGATCGCTCTCAATCCAGGCCTCAGGACAGGCTGCAAGTAACAGGGATCTGCTGTTTGTCCCATTAATCCCTCCCTTTTTTTGTTTAGTTTTGTTGTTGTTGTTTGTTTGTTTTTTGTTCTTGTTTTTGTTTTTTAAGATTTTATTTATTAGAGGGAGAGAGAGAGATAACTCAGGAGCAGGGAGAAGGGGCAGAGGGAGAGGGAGAAGCAGGCTCCCTGCTAAGTAGGGAGCCCGAACAAAGGGCTCAATCCCAGGATACTGGAATCATGATGTGAGCTGAAGGCAGATGCTTAACCCACTGAACCACCTATGTGCCCCTTTATTTAGTTTTTGTAAAGATTGGGAAAGCTACCATCTCGACGGGTACTTTGTGATGAATGCGGAATGTAATGCCTAAGTGAAGGGAAGGGATACAAATGTGGGATCTCTCTCCTATTGTGCATCACTCCACATCTTTTCTGTCCCACTTCTTACACCTGGTGGGTCCATTGGTTTCCTACTTATATTCACCACCTCTTTACAGTTGCTCATTGATAACATCTTACCACCATCTGTAGCATGGGCACATCCTGTTTTGCTCTCAGGCTTACCTAATACAAAAATGTGGGCAACATTGACAAACCTACTGGACACTCATACTTGGGCAACTTAGACATGAAGGAAACTTAGAAGGATGAGTGTTGACAAAAAAATGCTTCACACTTTCATTCCCTAGCAGAAGAGGGCTGTGGCACATTTCTTAGGGCATTTTAGAATGCCCTATCGGGGGGAGGGTGCCTGGGTGGCCTTAGTTGGTTAAGTGTCTGCCTTTGGCTTAAGTCATGATCCTGGGTTCCTGGGATGGAGCCCCACATAGGGCTCTGGCGGGTGTCTGCTCCTCCCTCTCCCTCTGCCTCTCTCCCAACTTATGCTCTCTCTCTCTCAAATAAATAAATTCTTAAAAAAAAAAAAAGGAGGTCCTATAGGATAGAGATCTAGGCACTTGAAACAGTAGTCAACTTGATAAGGCATCCTTATATGCTATATCTTTTTGACCTCCTGTCCCCAAGAGCCCATTTAAACTGTATCTTGGAGTTACAATTATAAATAAGCCATCTGTACACAAGACTTTTTCTCAGGCCCTAGGTCAAGGTATCCCAGACTGATTACTCTGGTAGAGAAAATCCTTGTGATATATAATATAAAGAGGTCAAGGAAGAAAAGAAAATTAGAAAAAAAAATCACTTTCTAAAGGCACGGAATATACTTTTCTACTGAGATATTTTCTTGGTCAATAAATTTATTAATTAACCATCAACTGAACAAATATTTGTTGCTGAACTAGCACTTATTAATTGCAGATGTCATTTTGGTGAATAAGACATGATTACCGAAATAAGGCTTAAATATTTTAAAAAGGTATTAAAATTAGAAATTTAACATAAGTACAATAGAAAATGAATGGTGTAAAGCAGGAAAAGAATGACTAGGAGGATACAAGTTTGTCAGATGTTCAAACAAGAAATGATAGTGGCTTAGACTATGTTGTTTGCATTGAGAATTCCATTTATTTTTAGTTCTTATTTACTACTGCTTGAATTGTCTATAATTTTAGTTCACAGCTCTCAGCTAAAATAATTAAATAACAGAGGTTTTTATTATGCTCTCTATATTTTCCTAATAGAATAGTTTTCTTTGAAAAGTAGCCAAATACTGAAGAAGTAACTTGTGCTTTGGAGGTAAAAGACGAAAAGTTTTCATTCCTGACATAGCATTATGCAAATAAATAAATAAATCATATGCAAATAATAAATCATATTAAAAAATTAAGTTAATCTCTAATGGAACCTCTGTCCATTCACTGTAAGGTTGTTCTGATGCAAATCTAGAAGGATAGTTCTATTACTTAGTAAGATAAAGTATATAAAATTCCTGGTTCTTATTAATTGCTGAATAAAGTGCGTAAATTATAATTTTGCTTCTTGGTTTATTTCTTTTTTTTTATTGTAACAGAAGACAATATATGTGAAAATGAATGTAATGTCTGATATAATGCAGATATTTGAAGAATATTTCCTGTTCCTTTCCAGACTATAAGAATTTATTCTTGGGCTATAGCTACCCAACATCCCTATTTACAAGCAAATCATATGTTTCAGTCAAATTTCTATCTACACAACAGCAAGCAGGTGACCAATGTAGGAAATTAGAAGCCCTTCCCTACAGTGCCCAGACAACTATACTATTTATGTTTTGTGAATGCTTTTTTCCCCCCTAGGCTGCAATTGGAATTTTAAAAATTCTCTCTCATCCTACTGATGTGAAAATCGTCTGCAACATTTTGTCTTTAATAAAATCTACTAAAGTTAAAAGAACTACTAAAATTTTTAGCTTTATCTCCAAGACCTCAGATTCATTCTTTGCTTCAAAATAAATATTTAAATAGAAGACGGGCTAAAGCCTGTAATTTTTGTCTAGTGGTCTTCTCATAAAAGATGTGCCTCTTTAGTTGGTTTCATTTCTATTATAAGAGCACAGACCAGGGAAGTGAAAACTTAACTGTCAACCATGAGACGCACTATGTTTGTAAATATTTATCTCAAGTCGGCAATGGCAAAAAAAACCCCACATCTTTCAGTGGAATGCAATTTATTCTCATCTCCAAGTATACATATCTTGATGCCAAAAGGAGAAAAGCTGCTGTGCAAATCCTTCTGGAATATTTTGCTCTTCAAAACAGACTAAAAATAAGAATAATATTTAAAGGAGTACACCAAAATGTGATAGATATACAATCTGTACGTAACTCTTTCTTTTTGCATTTACATTTACATAGTATTTCTTTTTTTTTGGTTCTACTGTTAATGCATTTTCTATTTTAAAGGTATGTAATGAATGATGTTACCTATGCATTTAAGTCTTTACATAACACTAAATTTTTTATGAAAATAGTTCTAAATACTACTTCTAACTGTTCCCCCATTTCTATTCTTATAATAACAAAACATGCAGTTGGAGTAATACCAGTACTTTAATTGATTTATTAATTGAATATAATAAATTTTGCAAAAAATAATTGTCATGAGCATCCATCATATTTATGTTAATAAACAATATACTTCAGATATGTATATGTGTGTATATATAAAAATATATATATATATATAGTCATCAGTGACTTAATTTTAAGTTTTAAGAGCATATTTAAGGAAAATAGGATATCTAATTGAAAAATTATTTGGCTTAGCAAAGTAAACATTATAAAAGGACAAACAAATCAATGGGCAGCATGGTCAGTCTTTTGAAAAATATGATTTTTTAAGAAGCTCCTTGAAACATTGAACATCCAAGCATTTCAGTACTATGTTTAAAAACTGATGCTAAAACCTATGATTCAAGGAATATTTTAGAAAAAAATTATGCCTGGATACAAGAAAGATTGTTGATAAGGAAACTAATTAGGAGGCTGTAACACTTTTAAAGAGTGAAGGCAGGGGATAGGAAGGGCCAGAGCTAAGGTGGTTCTGTGGAAATGTAAATTAAGATATCATAAAGAAAACCTCATCAGGATTTTGAAATAAAAAGAAAATGGTTCAAAGCTGTTAGAAATCCTAAAGTTCTCTCAGAGATTTTAATCTTGCTGAGCTACAGCAATTGTGGTGATATTAACAAAAATAGAGAGGTCAGAGGGGTAGTTGGTTTTCCTACCTGTGAAAGGGAATTAGATTAATGAATTAGCAACCACGCAATACTGCATGTAATGTAATTAAATAGTAACAGGCTGATCAACTGATTTAGTCAAGGTAAATGGAGATTTATTCCAGATTGTATATTAAATGCCATGGTACTCTGGGAAGAAAGACTCTTTTTTTTTTCCACTATAGACCTTTACCAGTTTTGCTAAAAACGATTGTACAAGTTTCTCTCTGTGTCTCAGTGCACAGAACAAGAAAAATTGATTGCAGCCAAGAGCACATGATTTACAGGTAGATCACATTTGCACATGGAGCTATCATTTTAGAAAAAGAGGTAAGCTATTTCATGCATGTTTAAAAAGTAAGGCAAACAGTCAGAAATCTGTAAAGCAAATTGGACAGGGGCAAGTAATCCCATACATGACAACTGATAATGAGTCAGTACTCAATGTACTTTGTGCCGGTACAAAGGAAATCATGGCATTTTTGCGTATTAGTATTAAACACTTTGTATTTATTATTAGTAATAAAGACTTTGAAGCAAGAGTGGACTTCCCAGTATTGTTGATTAAGACAAGGGAAAAATGGGATCTGAAGAAACAGATCCACATTAATTCACATTGAGGTGAACCCGTATCCAGGTTTGAATGACACCATTCACTCTTTTAGCTTTCAGTTCCTTACATAAGTAAGAGTTTTTACATTTCATGTTGTGACTTGTTTAGAAATATTTTACTTACAATATTATATCCTGTGCTATGAGCTAGTGTGTCAGCTTACTACAATATAAAAGTAATACATATAAAAGTAAACTTATACCTGACCCAGGAAGGTGGGTGCCCAGGCATGAGGAGCCAGTTCGAAATGTTGTGCTTAGAAAAAGATTATTGGAGACATTAGCTGTCCTCTCTACTCTAAAAATATGTTACGTTACAGTGATTAGGAAGATAGCACTCCTTATAACACTAATAGTAAAGAGTGAGCCTGAAGGAACTTGATAATAAAAATATTTTTACTATCTGATAATTATGGAATACATTAAATATACAACAAATCATAAAGTGCTCACTTATAATATTGAATTTAAACCTGACAGAAAACTGGAATGTGAATGTTGCCATGATATCCACTTTACAGATGAAAAAGATAAGAGAAAATAAGTGATATTTTCAAAGTTACAAAGGAAAAAAAAAAAAGAGGAGCCAGAATTGACTTTAATTGCTCAGTTGAATCAAAATCCAAAACTTTATCACTGAATTACTATACTAAATTTTCTTACAAAGTGAGGGGTTTAAGATAATAGTTTTCAGTTTTGCGAAACAAAATTAATTTTTATATGTGTCTTGAACAAATATATCTTTATTAAATGTTATTCATTGAGTTGTTAATAGTTCACTAAGATTTGAAATTAAAAATTATTCCTTTATTAAATATAACACAACTCAATTGTATTATAAATAAATCCTAGATTCCATAAAGTTAAATATAAATGAGTTAATGGAGACATTTTAAAAATTTTAAATAAATAAATAAATGTATAATATAAATAAATAAATAAATTTTAAATAATGGGGACGTTTTCTAAAATCTAAGGACAGACTTGATTTCAGGATCTTTTTCTTTTTGTTCTTATTTTAAGATTGATAATGGAGACATTTTGAGACTGAGAGAAGGAAATCATGGCATAATTTTGAAAGAAATCATATTATGAAATGTAGTGCTAGCTGCTACTCTTTACACAAATTGCTAGAATAGTCTAAAACCATACTCTAAGCACCTGCAAATCAGTGTTAAGTATTTATGGACTTTGATTTGAGGATGTATGCTTTCAAATTTTTTATTGTGAAGTCTAAATGATTCATTCTAATTAACGGAAGAAACACAAAAGGACGTGTAATTTATAGTATTTTTCTCCAACGTTACAATTTACCAAAATTCACATTATTAACAAGAATTGTTAAAATATTATATCTCCAATGTATTCTACACACTGAGCAGCTATTGTCACAGTTAACAGTCATGATTCCTGAAAAAGGTGGGAGAAAACTATTCTAGCTATACTTGACAGATGAAAGTAAATAAGGGCAAAATTCTTAAATATCGGGCTATCAAACCATCTGGGTCTGGGGAATTTCAATGAACTGGACACAGAACAAGTCACCTCAGTGATGATGGTGAGAAAATACCTGGGGGGATTCACAAGAAGAGGCTTAAATTACAGATCAGGCCTGCATAATAATAGTGAATGAGTCTTAGCCTTTGTTACAGAAAATAGGTTGGTTCCCAGATTACCTAAGGATGTAACAGAGAACTCCACAGGACAGATGGGAATCCTGAAGGAAAAAAAAAAAAAAAAAAAAAGAAAGAAAGAAAAGAAAAAAAAAGAAAGAAAAAGAAAGAAGAAAGAAACTGTATAGTTTCATGGACATTTTGGTGATACCTTTCATAATATGAATAGAGGCTTAGAGAGACAATGGACTAGACTAACAGAAATTCTAACTGTTTTCAGTTGTCCCAAAGTGGCAAATTTCCAAGAGGCTCCTTAGGATGAAAAACACAGAGGTCATGAAGGATACACCTAGAAGAATACTTTAACACTGCAACTTTGAATATTCTTTAATTTGTACATACTGCACAAATGTCTTAACTGTTCAGTATCAATGGCAGTAATTCAGGACCTAGAAATTTACTTTTCCTCTTATTGCTGTTCGCACTTTCAACTATGAAAGCCATACAATCAATTCTCTGTATCTTGTAATTGAGGTTTACAATACAAATTTGTACATAATGATGATTTAATACTTACTTTATGAGGTTGTATACGCTTGTTTATGTTACAGTCAACAAACATGTGAATCACTTCTAGGAGTCCTGTATTTTCTGTATATCAGTGATTTATTCAGCAAATATTTATAAGGCATCCACTATATGGCAAGCACGTAATGGAAAAAATTTAAAATGAGATTTTAAATATAAGATGATCATTCACTTCTTTGTGATTCTGTATGAATTTGATGGTAATACCGCTAATATTTTAGTATTTAATAATTTGAAAATCTGCCTTCTATTAGAGTCCATGTGTTTTATGTTTAACAGAGAAATGATGATGTACCATCATAACTTTGTAAGAATACTGTGGTTCTAAAGCAATGTTTTATCCTTGAAATTTATCTGATACTCTAATAATTTCTATAAATTATTTAAAATTATTTAATAAAAGATAATATCTCCATATTACCTTTTCCTTACTGACTCTCATGTTTATTAAACACTAAAGTCTTTTTTTTTTAAAGATATTTTATTTGTTTATTTGATAGAAATCACAAGTAGGCAGAGAGGTAGGCAGAGAGAGAGAGGGGGAAGCAGGCTCTCTGCCAAGCAAAGAGCCCTATGTGGGGATGGATCCCAGGACTCTGGGATCATGACCTAAGCCAAAGGCAGAGGCTTTAACCCACTGAGACACCCAGACGCCCCAACACTAAAGTCTTTATGCGAAGTTTAAGGTTTTTTGTTTTATTTACCTTATTCTAGCCACGTGGAGGATGAGTAATCCCATATGTGTAAATGGTAAATGCCATTATTCAGAAGGATGGAATTCCTAGGGAAATACAGGGGGATTAAAAAATTAGAAATACATTGGTAGCTCTCTTTGTTGCTCAATGAATCATCTTTCCATTCTTGTTCTTGAATCCTTTCTAATCTGGGTCACTTAATAGTGACCTGAGGGTGGCTCTCAATTGGGGAGACAATCCCATGCTTGAAATATCTCCTAAACCAAATGTGACATCAAAAATAAAAGGACTGAATGACTATCTTTGACATGCTTTTTTAATCTTTTGAGAAAAAAAAATTTTCTCTTATTTAAAAATAATAGTTGATATCAATTTCAATGTCAGTAGAATCTTGAAAACAGACATAAGGATGTAGTCTAGATTTGTATATAAGTATATAAGGCTAAAATGATTCTCATATATATGTATACATGTATATAAGGCTTGTATATATGTATAAATGTATATAAGGCTAAAATGATTCTTTCTACCATATAGTTAATTCAAGTTATTTTGCTGAGAAGAATATGTGGATTGTTTTCCTTAAAGCAAATTCTCTTCAAAACTCCCTTTTGTTTGTATTTCTGTAGTAGAGCAACTAGAACATTAAGAATTTCATTTGTCAGAGGTTCTTGAAAACATACCTAATTTAAATTTTGGCAATGCCTTCACTGGAAACTTGAATTAAAACTGGGTTTATTTGGGAGGGGGTGGGGTGTGAGTTAAATATAGCCTTTTATGTTTGGTCAGCAAAGGAAAAAAAGTGCAGAATTCCAGAGCTAGATGCTGAAGAAGCAGTCTCCTGAGTCATCTGGCAATTTTTTTGGTCTTAGCAGGAGCAGCAGTTTCTTTAGCATCTTGGTCGATACTGAGACATTGGGAATCATTCCTGGAAGTCCAGGCCAGCCATTTTTCTCTTCAGCTCTCCCAACAATTCAGTAAATATTTTTGTAATCTTTATGAAATCCCTGTACCATGAAACTAACTAGGTTGTATTCATTCTCTGTAACTAACACCTGATCTGTGCTTCCAGCATCATAAGAAAACATAATGTGTGTAAGCTCATAGTCATATTGTGATAAACAATATAAATAATATGTCTTCTCCTTGTGTATCCATCTGCATATCTTTCCTGAGACTCTGGTTCTTGTAACTAGGATTAAAAGGTAAATACTCAGCCAGACACATAGTAAGTCCTAAATAAATATCCTCTGACTCATTATTCTGTAGCTTGTCTGCATAGGGTTTTAAGGCATACCATAACAACCCAGGACATGGCTTCTATTTTTTGTTTTTGGAGTTCACATAATATGTACTATAACATTATTGGTTGAAGTGTATTTACTCATTTTTCTATACAGTGTGATGCCTTTACTGAATTTAAAAAAAAGAATAATCTTTTCCCTATAGTATGGAGAAATCCAGTATATACTGAGAAACTAGAATCTGATAATTTAAAATCAGTCTACTTACTAAAATAACATTTCTAGAAATTATATCATATGCTAATATCACATCTACTATAGTAATATTTGTAAGAATTATAGTATAAACAACTATCATAAACACATATCTCTACTTTCTAGAAGTTATAAGCTAATATTAAAAATAATGCATTATGTTCACTTTTAACTCTTCCAAAACCCTCTCTAGGCAACAACCTATCCTGCTTGTCTACGCACTTGGACATCCCCATATTTGACATACTATGATACAATTGTCCAAATCAGAAGAAATGAGAATTTGATCTTTAAGTCCAAAGATTGAATTTTTTTTAAAATAGTAAGCCTCATAAAAGTATCTGTTTCTGAATTCATTATTGCCGAGTCTTTAAATCATTTGTTTTATGGTACTAAATGTCTCGCACCTTTATTTCAGCTGCCTGTGTAACTGAGCCTATGGAAGAAGCTTATTAATTATACTGCATAACCCATAAGTCAGACCTTTAAGCTGTGCTTTGCACAACAGGAACCAATAGAACAATGGTTCAGTATGATTTTTAGCCCTAACATCAACATTTAATCCAAGTTATCACCCAGTTTTATATTGGACTGTGAGGCTATGGACATGTTCATTATCAGATACCAAAATCTTTCCTGGATCTTTGAGAGAAATAATTGAGTTGAGCATGAACAGATTAAGCCCTGCTGGATACTGGAACTTAGAGGAAGACTCCACAAATGCGACCAGTTAATCATAGCTCTTTGACATATTTCTCTTTGATGATGACCAGTCCCCTTGAACACATTACAGGAACTTAAACTGTTAAGAAATAATTTACCTTTTGACTTTTACTTCTTAAGTGGCAGATATTGTCTTCTGGGAATTCTATCAACAACACTCTCCTCTTGCTTCTAAGCTTAGTTTGTTCTTTTTTTTTAAACTGAACCTAAAGCCTTGTTGTTTTTTCTATTGTTTGATAAATTCTGTGAAACATCACTTGTCTTTGGTTAAAAAAATTATGTTGTGTAGAAAACACTGACTTTCTTCTAATTTGGAAG
Source organism: Lontra canadensis (assembly GCF_010015895.1). Lineage (NCBI taxonomy): Eukaryota > Metazoa > Chordata > Mammalia > Carnivora > Mustelidae > Lontra > Lontra canadensis. The sequence continues at coordinate 11,827,962 of NW_022631020.1, forward strand.
AGATGGCCTATGACAAATTTTCTGGCCAAATGTTTAATCAGTGTCTATGACTTGGATGTATAGACCAAAGCCTTTCCTGATTTTCTACCCCAGAGGACTAGAGGAAAAATGTAAATAGCTTAAGGGCCATCTCCCATGATGCAGGACAGGATCTAGACCAGGCAGGAATGAAGTTGCTGTCTTCCTGTATGCTCCTTTCTGGACCATTAATCCCCTTATTTACTTCCTATGACAGAGATACATCCAACCAAAGAAGGAACACCGGACCCTGGGCCCTGGGGACACAGACAGTTCCACTTTCCACCTAAGTGCTCCCAATGTATCCCTATTCAATTCTCACTGTAGGTTAGAGTACTAGGTGAGGGATGTTTCATATTGATCTATGAGATATCTTTGCTACAAACCTGGAACCCCCTTTAAGGAAAAAAATATTGAACATTTGGCGGTATTTAGATAGACTTAAGCATGGATCATACGTGGACTTTAGTTTAACCATCAATACAATCACAGCAGAAACAGTCTGAGCCATTCTCCCTTATTAATCTTTCATGAGACTTCCAAAAATCATGTCTATTGAAGTTTTAGAGGATTTGTATTTCATGGAAAACTTAGAATAATTTTCAGGCATGGATAAGAAATATCCAAAACTTTGTAATTTTGATAGTTGAAAGGTCTTAAAAGAGTATTTAAATGGCTTACTCCTTTTAAGGATAAATGGCAGTGAGACAGTATAAATGATTTATTTACAGCCATTTCATTAGTCTGGACTGAACCAGTGTTCTAGTCTTGAGCCAGTAGGCTGTCCTTGACATATCCACCATTTCTAAATGTATTTTAGTCATTTTCTCTGTAATATAAATATTTCAAATTACTTGCAAGCCTTTGTAATAACACATTCTACAATGGACAAAAAGATAATTTGGCCAATTATGCTCAAAAATATCACTCTTTGTTCCTTTAAAAGTGTTACTTCAAATCAATTTACCAAAATTTGTTTTTATTACTACTCGGGAAAAAAATCATTGGCACATTTACATTTTAATAAAGTGCCCTCCAAATTACCAATTTTATCATATTAGACATTGTTTCCATACATAAAAGACTATTTTACAATTTGTAAAACTTCCAAATGACTATTTTATGTGTCATAAAATATTTTTACTGAAATAACTATAGAGTAATGTTTCCTAAATTTAAGAATTCTGGTAATAGACTGAAATTCAAAATAATTTATGGCAATTTGTCTGGTTTATAGTTATTCTTCCATAACATCAAATAAAAATATAAATTATTAAAATATTCTATCAGGTATAATGTATGAACTTAAATATAAAGCACTTTTATATTTAATATTCTATGAAGCATCACTCAGAATAATTTATATGTAAGGCTACATTTGAATACCAAAAATGTTTTTAAAGTGTTTGAATAAAGATAAATTTATTCCTGTTTATTATATTGTAAAGTCATAAATATACTTATAAAAAGTTATGTTATTTTTTCCCCACAACCTGAGTAATAAAAGTTTTCTTACCATATTTACTATTTTCCTCCATGAATAATATGATCAGAGAATCTAAGATAAAATTATTCCATAGGGAAGATCTCCTGATTGTGCTAGTAAGTACACATGTATCTTATTTATAACAATTTTATTAAGTAGGTTCAGTATTTAAATTTCCATTCCAAAGTACTATGGCTTATGGTGATGACCTTTCCAATGTCAAACTCTTACTATTTAATACTCAAATTGATATTAGTCTCACTCCAATACACATGCATTTTTCACCGACATTTCTGCCTTTCCATCTTTTAAATTCAAAAAGGATTTAAAATAGTAATACTTAAATATAATGGATACTGACATTGCCTATGATATTTAATAAAAGAAAAATAGTAAAATAATTGTGGTAAATACAAGAAATACATTATTTAGCAGCCATCAAAAATAAAAATCTGATGACACGAGGTCCAGAATTAGCTTCACAAAAATTATGACAGTTGAATGAGTAGGGATATAGAAGAAATAATAGTGGTCATGTATTTGATAATTGCTGAAGCTGGGTAATGAGTACATTCGGTTCATTAAATTAATCATTATTTTTGTACAAGTTTTCAAGTCCTTATATTAAAAAAAAGTTTGAATAAATCAAGATTACCAAGAACACATAATGACAAAGGCAATTCCTATAATATATTCTGTTTTTAATGCTCTCAGTCTCTTAGTTGACTCAAATCAAGCTCATACTCCATTTCTCCTTATGCTGTGCTCCTTAATAACTAACATTTTATAGTCTTGTGATTCTCAGGGGACATTGTAGACAATCTCTTTCAATATAAGTGGGCTTTCTTTCAATGTCTCCTTAAAAAATAAAATCTATATAACCTCCACTGTTCATATTCTTCATATTAAATGTATAAAAAGCTACATTTATTTTATGTTTTACCCAATATCTTAGCAGAATTGATGCTCTTTTCCCACTCTTTGCAGTGATATACTTAAGGACCAGATCTTATTACTTCATATTTGTTTTCAGAGATCCTAGAAATTACTAGAAACATTAAAGGTCTTAAAAAATGTTTGTAAAAAGATACACAAATGAATTTATAAATCATGGGTTGGAGTCATTAATACATATTGTGTCTTATTTTAAGATTTTATTTGTTTATTTATCTGAGATAGAGAAAGCTTGAGCAAGCACCAGTGAGGGGAGTTGAGGGGGAGGGAAGATATGGGAGAAAGAATCTCAAGCAGACTCAATGCTGAGTGCAGAGCTCGGCCTGGTGGACAGATCTCAAGACCCTGGGATCATGAGCTAAGCCTGAAAAGAGTTGGACATTCAACCGACTGAGCCACCTAGATGTCCCACATATTATGTGTCTTAAGGTGTATCCTTTCTTTGAAGTTGAATGGGACTTTTCTTTTAAAAAAGTGTACATGGAATGAATCCTGATGGTCATAGCAGCATTATCAAAAATAACCAAATTATGGAAAGAGCCCAAGTGTCAATCTAATGATGAATGGATAAAGAGAATATATATATATATATATATATATATATATATATGATGTGCCATATATATATGTATATATTACTCAGCCATCAAAAACAATGAAATCTTGCCATTTTGCAACAATGTGGATGGGGCTATAGTGTATTATGCCGTGCAAAGTTAGTCAGAAAAAGACAAATATCATATGATTTCACTCATATGTGATTTCAAGAAAAAAAAAACAACAACAGATGAACATAGGGGAAAGGGAAAAAGAAAAGAGAGGGAAGCAAGCCATAAGAGGCTCTTAACTATAGAGAATAAACTGAGGGTTGATGGAAGGAGATGGGTGGGTGATGGGCTAAATGGGAGATGGGTATTAGGGAAGACACTTGTGTTGAGCACAGGTGTTATATGTAAGTGATGAACTACTAAATTCTACTCCTAAAACCAATATTACCCTATTTGTTAACTAACTTGAATTTAAGTAAAAATTTGGAAGAAAAAAAGGTAGTGCTGTAAAGAAGAAAAGAAAATCATACACTAATTAGGAAGTTCATACTATATGAATCTTAAGAGAGCACAAGCATTTTTTTTTTTTTTTTTACCCCAAAATAGGTTAGGTTTTGCTAAGATGGGTGCATCTGGAGGGGAAAAAAAGGGAAAATCTGATTGACTATCTTCCAAGCTGTGCCTAAATAATCCTGTGGATGAGAATGCTGGTTGTTGCCAAGGTCCATTTCAGAAATGATAGTTTCTCCACCACCTAACCCCCAACAAATGTGTTAAGAGCTTTCTTCAAAAATTAAATTTATAACCAGCTAGAGCATCAAAAACCCTTATGTATCCTCTACTTTCCTGAACACCAAAATAGGGGATGTATATGTATGCAGATATTTACCCCCTTCTAAATAGGAATTACTGAAAATAACAGAGCCATTTTATAATCTTAAAATAATTGAAGCATGCTGGCCTCAATATTTTTATTTGTAAAAGGAGAGGGTTGGGTTATGGAACCTCAAAAATGTCTTCTAGCAATAAAATCCCTATTTTCTGACATTTCAGACTGAGGAAAAAGAAACTTTTACCAATAGGATCCTCTATTTTCTTTATATAGTTCAAGACATTAAAACTACTGAGTGAAGCATCCATGCTGCCTTGATTATTTCTATTTGAGGCTATTCAAGCAGGGATTAAATATTTGCTTTCCCTTTTTAAGTACGGATGTTGAAGAAAGTCTATAAAAGATAAAAAATATATATTCTCATATAGAGAAAACTTGATGGTTAATATAAAATCTGATCTTAATGATCTGTATTAGTTAACAGAGTTCTGCAATATTATTCTATTTTTGACACTGGAGAGTAATATGTTCTGGTTTTGCTATGAGTTTAACTTTGCACCTAGGTTTAATAGGTAATTATTAAATTAGTCTTCTTCCATAATTAATTGAAAAAGAGAAGAAGCTTGGACAGATTTAAGACCTTGGACTGAACACCATCACATTTAAGTCTCAAGTTTTTTGTATGGCCTTGTTTGACATAGTGAAAGCACAGAGGTAAGCTAAGAAGTAACCCCTGTAGGTTCTTTACTGTTTTTTTCAAATAACACTCAAGAGTTAAAAAACATTCAAATTCAAAAAGGATAAATGATAGTTTCCATCTTTTTTTAAAGTATAGACAAACAGATGTAAACATTATGTTGCCAATTTCTTTACAGTTGTTGTTGAAATTGAAAATTACTAATATATGATTTATTTTCAAATATTTGCTTTGCAAGAAAGTAAATATGAATTATTTTTTTCAGACTTCTATGCATTTATACCTTACATAATGTCTGCAAACACTCAATAGGTAATTTTTAAATTGATGATTCCATAAGTTATATCAATAACCTGAAATGTGTGATTTTATTGCTTGGAATAAGTAGGTCAATTTATATTCAAATTTGTAATTTCTGTTTTTTAAGGTTTAGGGTAACTAATTTCAAAAAAGGGAGAAGTTAATAACAATATTTTTTATTTTCTTTTGTAGAAGTAAATTAAGTGTGATTTCATAGAAACACAAATAAACAGCAAAGTTATTTGCTTAACCAAAGATCCAGTTACATTACAATTATTTAATATACTAATAGTTTTATTGGCTGCCCAAATTTTATCTCATAAATGGTGTTTTAAGGAATCATTCCAGTTTACAAAATTAGGGTAACAGCAGTCAGAAATTTAGAGAATTAAAAATGTAGATATGGGGGAAATTATTTTGGTGTACTGAAAATTTGAATTTTTTGCCTATGATGGGAAATTGCTGAGCCCACAGCAATAGACTTTAGCTCTGCACTAGAATTTGACCTAAAATATTTATTTGGCTCTTATAAGTCAGATTCCCATACTTGAAGGAAAACACTCTGTTATTCAATTTTCAAGCAAATTTATATTTAGTTCTGATAGGAAATAGCTGAATAAACACAATTTTTTGAAGTCCAAAAATTAAATAGGATGAGACAGATATTAGGAATTTCATCTTCTATATATTATAATAATAGTAGAGAAGGCAATGTTTGGCAGATGTTGCTTGATGAAATTATTGTACTATTGAATGAAATACCTAACAAAAGTTCACTTCATTCCAGTGGACTCAAGAGGACTGGATTAAAAACCACTGCTTCTTATTAGCTGTGGACTCTTATATAGTAAATAAATTGCTTGAATTTTGCATTCTTGGGGAAGCTTTATGAACTTGATTTTACAGAAACTTGAGTTTCCTCTCCTAATAAAATCATGGAGGCTTAGGAAATATATAACTTCTTTAAAAAATTTTCATTGATAAAAGACTCATTTTTTTTCCTGAAAAACAAAAAGGAGACCAACCTTTATTGAATAGCTAATTGTTAGACACTTGATTGTTTTCATTGTGGAGAGAGATAATTTTGCTATCGTTATAGGCTCTACCAATGGTGTCCACTGAAACTTTTTGAGAAGACAGATAAATTTGATGTGTACTGCTCAATCCCAATATGGTAGTCACTAGCCACAGGTGTGGCTAGTGAATAGTTTGATTAAAGAATTAGTTTGATTAAAGAATAGTTTGATTAAAGAATCAGATCTTTAATTTTATTAATTTTCATTAATTTCAATTTATATAGCCACACGTGGTAGTAGTGTCCACATGTTGAACAGCCAAATTTAATCTCCACCTGCCTTTTATATGTTACTTAATCTCCATAGGTTTCCATTATCATATTTATAAAGTGGGGATAATATGTATACCATCTTCTGGGCAGCTATATGGATTAAGTGAATTTTTGAATGCTGTGGCTACATATTGGGCACTAAATACTTCCACTTTAAATGAATTTTCATGAAGGACAATTATCTACTTATTGTTATCCACATTTCACAGCAAAAGACACTGTGATCAAGACAAATTGTTTCTGTTTCCAAAGGTCAAAGATCCTACAAGTATTGGGACTTATATCTGTACCCAAGTACTGTACCAAGTAGCATGACTCATTAATTATTCTATACAGTTTTTATACATAGACTGACACACCAGCCAATAGTGATGGATGCTATTATTACTGTCTTTATTGGACTCCACACTTTTTTCTGTATGTCAGAGAATCCATTGAGTCCTACTGTTGGGCATTTCTGTGGTTTAATACTCATTAAGGCCTCTTCTGCCTTCACCTACTTTTGATACATGGAGCATATCATAGTGCTCTGATGAGGATTTGCCAACTTAGAGTGCTGTTTAGATTCTAATGTTTTATAAGAAATCATGAAAGACTTTTTATGGCTTTACTTCTATCCAGACAGAAGACCAGGGTAATTAAGAAGGAAACCGATTCAGTTGAAACACACCATATAATACTTAGAACAACTATTGCTTCCTGACTACACAACTTAAAAATTGAACCTCTACCATTTCTCTCCTGAAGACTTCTTTTGCCAAAGGCTACATATTGCCTCATGAAAAGTATATACTTACAGCATTTGCCTTATGAACCTATCAGTCATAAATACAAGCCTGAACTCCTGTGAAACACTTAACAAAGAAGGTTTTAATGTTCCTTTGTGCGTGAATAAACTATAGAGAGTCTTCTTGATGTTTTTTTAATTATTTGATTGTGAAAAGAACACTAGACATAAGATCTACCCTCTTAACAAACTCTTATATGTGAAATCTGTTATTGTTAAATGTAGGTGCAATGTCATATAGCAGATATCTAGAGCTTATTCATCTTGCTTAACTGAAAGTTTGTACATAATGATTAGCAAATCCTTGTTTTTTACTCCCTGCAGCCCTGACAACAACAATTCTACTCTCTGATTCTATGAATTTGACTATTTTAGATACTTTATGTAAGTGGAATCATGCAATATTTTTCTTACTGTGATTGGCTTACCTTACTCAACATAATGCCTTCAAGGTTTATCCAGTTGTCATATCTCACAGGATCTCCTTTTCTTTTTTTAAGACTTAATAGAATTCTATTATATGAATATATCATATTTGCTTCATCCATTCATCTGTTGATGAAAATTTAGTTTATTTCAACATCTTGGCTTCTGTGAATTGTGCTGTTTTAAATAAACCTCAGAGTGTCAATATCTCTTTGAGATCTTGATTTTAATTCTTTGGGATAAATACCCAGAATTAGGATTGCTGGATCATAACAACTCTGTTTTTCATTTTCTTGAGAAACTTCCATACTGTTTCTCATAGCAGCTGCACCACCTTGCATTCCCACCAACTATGTGCATGAGGTCAAATTTCTCCACATCTTTACCAACTCCTATTGTCTTTTTTTTTTTTTTTTTAAATAATAGCTATCCTGTAAGTTGTGGAGTAATATCTCATTGTCATTTTGATTTGCACAGTCTGATGATTGGTGATCTTGAGCATTTTTTAATATGGAATATGCTAGCCATTTTATGTTTTCTTTGGAAAATTGCCTAAGTACTTAGCCCATTTTAAAATCAGTATATTAGTCTTTTTTGCTACTGAGTTGTAGGGGTTCCTTATGTTTGTAACCTTAATTCCTTACCAGATATATGTTTTGCAAATATATTCTCCCATTCTATTTGTTGCTTTTTCACTGTTGGTTGTTTCCTTTACTAGGCTGAAGGTGTTTAATTGAGGTAGTCTCACTTATTTGTTTTTGTTTTTGTTTTTATCTGCTTTTAGTATTAAATCTTTGAAATTATTGTCAAAGCCAATGTTATGAAGATTTTCCTTTATGTTTTCTTGTAGGAGTTTTCAGTTTCAGTTCATACTTTTAGGTCTTTCATTCATTTTGAGTAAATTCTTACATATAGTATAAGATAAAAGAATCCAAATCAAAAAAGAAGAAGTAAAATTATCCCTGTTTGCAAACAACATGGTCTTATAAATAGAAAATCCTAAGGATTCCATTAAAAAGGAAAAAAAAAAACAGCTAGAATCAATAAACAAATTCAGGGAATTTGCAGAATATAAAGTCAACCTAAAAAAATTAGTTGTGTTTCTATACACTAATAACAAATTATATGAAAAGGAAATTGGGAAAATAATCCAATTTACAGTAGCACCAAAAATATTACTATATTTAAGAATAAACTTAACCAAGGAGAAGAAAGTCTTGTCTATTGAAAACTATATACATTGACGAAAGAAATTAAATAAGACATAAACAAATGGAAAGACATCCTGTGTTTGTGAATGGAAGGCTCAATATTGTTAAAATATTCATACTAGCCAAAGTGATCTCCAAATTCAATGCAATCTCTATCAAATCCTGAGGACATTTTTATAGAAATAAAAATATTCTAAAATTCATATGGAATCACCAAAGGCCATTAAGACCCAAATCAAACTTGAGAAAAAACAAAGTTGCAGTCATCACACTGCCAGATTTCAAAATATATTAGAAAGCTATAGTAATCAAAGCAGTCTACTTGTGTAGAGACAAACATGTAGCTCAATAGAACAAAATAGAAAGTCCAGAAATAAGTCCATGCGTATATATCAACTGATTTTTGACAAGGTTGCCAAGAACACACAATGGAGAAAAGATATTATCTTCAACAAATGGTGTCAAGGAAACTGGATATCTACATGCAAATGAATAAAAATAGGCAGGCTTCTTCTTGACTCCAGATGGCTGACCTCCCTTTTCTTAGAGCATTTACTTTAGAAAACTTAAAATTGTAAATTCCTTTCCTGTCCCTTTGAGATGTAAATCTTTTAAAAGGGCTCCTGCCAGTTTTACAACCTGGAAATACCTTTCTCAAGGACCTGGGAGCCACCTCTTTGAAATGTAATCATCAAAGAAAATGGTTCCCCATCTCCCAATCTTTGTTGATAGACTGGAAGCCTAACTTCCTTGGCGCATGCTCCAAGAGGTAAAACTATCTCCTGTCATGGAGAGAGAAGAAAGTTTACTTTTCCTTTGGGTAAAACAAATTAGTGAACACATGGTCTCATCCTTCACCCCGGCTCTTAAACTCTCCCACAGCTTGTTTCAACAGAGTTCGGTATCCAGACCTCACATATGCTCTCTCCCCTAATGATGAAAATAGTATTGCAATGAAAGCAATATCTGTTTGCTCATTTTGACTGGTGAGACTGTCTTTAACATCAATATATATGAATTCTACAAGAAAGCATCTATCTTGAAAGTGCTACCTAATATAGAGGACAATTTTAGTTGCTAAGATTACATCATACATGGTGCACCAAATATTTTAACTTTCCTTTTAAGCATTTTTGCCCTTTCCACATAATGCTCTCTGTAGAGTAACTCTTACGCCTAATTTGTTTCTCTTTTCACCACAAACCTTTGTAAGGGCCTATTCAACCAGAGCGGCCCCACCCTGGTTGAACTGCCATTTTGTTGTAAAACTTAAATTGACCGTGCCCACCCCCCCCCCCCACAGGGGAACTTATTTAAAAGCAAGTCCGGGAAACCAGTACCAGGTAACAAAGTCCAAATACAAGGGCAGGTCAGGCCAGGTGGAGGTATTCAATCAGTGGGGGCGCGTACTGTCTCCTAGCTACCAAGAAGTATGGGCCCCGCCCTTTGGGCACCTTTTGGCGCCAATCCTAACAAAGGTGTGATAGGCTAAATGAAATGTCTACTAGGGTAAATTGTAATTCAATTGGTCACCTAGCATCACTGTGGAGTTTTCTCTGTGTGTTACAATCTCATTGGCCACCTGTGTGTGTCCAGGCCCAACCACATGGCCTTTGCTCTATAAAAGTTAGTCTGGAAAGCAGGGAGGAGTCGTCCTCTCTTTAGTGGAGGCCCCGATGGGTCTGTTTGATGGTCAGTCTGATTCCTGATGCTTGGCATGAAGTAAAGCTTTGTTTGACCTTCGCTTTGTATCAGTCTTGTTCCTTTAATCATGGACCCATTATTGGGGTACCCAATTTTGGGGGGACCCAACACCTTTCTTTTGAAAATCACCTTCAGTCACACTGGCTTTAGGCTACTTTCCTGAATTTACTTGGAATACATTTCAGGTAGCAAATTCTTCCAATCCATACAAGAGCTTCACAAACTTAATAATTACTTTCAGCATTCTCTGATAATTAATTTTAATTTGATAGTTATTATAACATCATGAAATACTTAAGATGCAAATAACAAAACAAGGACATGTTCCAATAAAGTGTTATCTACAAAAACAGGATGCCAAGAAGATTTGATCCATGGTATATAATCTCCCAATCTCTGCTCTAAATCCTAACAACTTAATCAGACAAAGCAATAATATAATCGTATTGGTTTCACTGGCTCCATACTTGACCTACCCCCTTCTTTAATTAATACAAAAAAGTATTTTATCAGTTAAAGGTGTTAAATATAAAAGGAACGTCTCTCAAACATGTTAATTTTTAACACCCACATTGAGACATATTTGGTCTGATTACTGCAGTAAAAACTTGAAAATGGGATGAGTCTTTTGAAAGATTCAGTACAGTCCTAACTATTCAAAGCAAAAATTCAGTGAAATTTTGTGTGTCTCCATGTAGGCCCTGAGGAAGGAGTTGAAATTAGGTAAACACATTTTTTCAAGGCTTCAAAGATAAAATTATTAAAATAACATCTAAAGGATTTATTTCTGGGTTTTGAGTTTAATAATATACAAACATTTTCTCAAATGTTTGCTTATGGCAAATCAATTCATCAAAATAATAAGATAACATTCAAGTGTGTGTGACCTATAAAATTAGGAAGTAAAATACTTAAAATATTGAAAATAAAAATGACCCAATTCTAGTGACCTGTGAAGAAGAAAATTTTAAAATACGGCACAAGACAGAGAAGTGGATCTGGGGATAATGTTAGAGGAGGACATACCTTAAAACTTTTTTCAAAATAAATAAATTAAATGCAATAGGGCATGCAAAACATGGCATAATGGACACAAATGTTTATCTTTGTTCACTCTAATAAACAAAGAAAAACATTTTTAGTTTTTCAATAAACTCGTAGGTTATGGGCTACAGGAATTAACATAAAGTAGAGGGGCACCTGAGTGTCTCAGTCAGTTAAATATCTATCTTGGGCTCCGGGCATGATCCCAGGACCCTGAGATGGAGTCCTGAGCCCCGCATCAGGCTTCCTGCTCAGCGGGGAGCCTGTTTCTCCCTCCCCCACTTCCCCTGCTTGTGCTTTCCCTCTCTGTGTCAAATAAATAAATAAAATTTTTAAACAAACAAACATAAAGTTGAAATCTAAACCTGGAGTGAACAAAGTTAATAAGAGGCAGATCATTTTCTCTTTAGAACCTGTCCTTACAGGGGTGCCTGGGTGGCTAGGTGGGTTAAAGCCTCTGCCTTTGGCTCAGGTCGAGATCCCAGGGTCCTGGGATCGAGCCCCGCATTGGGCTCTCTGCTCAGCGGGGAGCCTGCTTCCCTTCCTCTCCCTCTGCCTGCCTCTCTGCCTACTTGTGATCTCTTTCTTTCAAATAAATAAATAAAATCTTAAAAAAAAAAAAAAAAAGAACCTGTGCTTACAGAAACTCAGTAATTGGAAACACAGAATATCTATAATAAATGCAAGAACAGAGTATAGCTGATACTGAAGAACTGGTGCTAACCCTTTCAAAGGACCCAGAAACTTCTTTGCCCACATCTTGCCTCAAGCCAGTAACTCTTACCCCCTTCCAGTCTAGCACCAGAGGTTTGTTCTTTGGAAGCTTGAAACAAGCAGAATTTGGGCACCAGGTCCAGTTGAGGGTAGTGATAAGTTACCTTAACAAGAGTCAATAAATTTGACATGAGGACCATTCTCTGCTTACTTCTGTTAGACTCCTAGAACATCAACAGCCAGAAATACACTAACATATATGGTCATTGACAAATCCCTTAAAGAAATTGTCAGTGTGCCTACCCAATAACCATGCAAAGAAATCCAGCAGTCATAAACCCTGCAGAAACATATAAGGCTTTAGTTCAACATTTGATGTCTTATACAGAGTAACATATAACCAATGATCTCAAAATATTTAAGAAAGCCTCCAACATTAAAAACTGAAGATGAGGGGTGCCTGGCTGTCTCAGTTGGTGGGCCTTCTGACTCTTGATCTCAGGGTTGTGAGTTTCAACCTCATGTTGGGTGTGGGGACTACTTTTTAAAAATGTAACAAAATAATAATAAAACAATAAAGATGAAAACAAATAAGCCTAAAAAAGGAACTTGAAGATAATAGAATCAATTCAGAGAATTAAAAAAAAAAATGCAAAACTAAGCTTAAGTTGAGGAAATGCCCAAGAAAGAGGAACCAAAAAAAAAAAAAAAAAGAACAGAAGAAGAAAGATACATTTTTAAATTATATTTTAAGAAGTATAAAATCCAAATAACATTAACTTCAGAAAAAAACAGATGAGGGGGGAAAAAATATTCCCCAAACTGAAGAAAATAGGTTTCAGTATCCTCCCTGAGTGTCTAGCAATATAAATAAAGCAGATACCCAGCAGGGTATATTACTGTGAAATTTCAGATCACTGAAAATAAACAGAAAACTCATAAAGCCTTGAGTAAGGGGATAGAGGTGAATGATATACAAATAATCTTCAGTAAGAATTCTTCTTAACCACCTGGGAAGTTAGATCAGTGTCCTTGAAATTCTGAGGACATAGGATACTCAATTTAGAAAATCTAAATTATCAATTAAGATCAATTATCAATTATTTTTATCTGAATCATTAATTTAAGCTAAATTATCAGTTAAGCAGGGTTAAAAAAAAAAGTTTGATAAACTAATTCCCCCAATTTTTATATCCTTTGCTTCTTCCTCAAAAAAAAAAAAAAAAAATACAAGAAGAAAAAAATGTGAATAACAAAAACGAAGACTCTCAAGTAAAACAAAGTTAATGTATAAAACATCTTTCTTGGGGTGCCTGGGTGGGTCAGATGTTTGGGTGTCTGTCTTCCATTTGTGTCATGATCCCAGCGTCCTGGGATCAAGCCCCATGTCAGGCTTCCTGTTCAGTGGGAAGCCTGTTTCTCCTTCTCCCTCTGCCTGCTGCTCCCCTTGCTTGTACTCTCTCTCTCTCTCTGTCAAATAAATAAATAAATAAAATCTTTTAAAAATAAGATGATAAATAAAATAAAATAAATAAAATAAAATAATAAAGTCTTTTCTTGTGTTGAGATTGAGTCCTTCTGAGATTCGGTGCCAGTATCTCAAATCTGAAAAGAAAAATTAGTTCTGGGAAAACTAGTAAGACTAAGAAATGCTTAATATAAGAAAAGATTAAAAACTATTTTCCCATATAGAAATAATATGAAAAATAGGAGCTATCAGAAACAAGAGTTTCTATTTCTTGTCTTCATTCTCATCAGGTGTTCTGGTTCCAAAAGCAATGATTTACTTACAAAACCTACTCTAATTTGCCCTCCACCTTGGCAATCACATTGACACATGAGCACATTATTGATATTGTAAGCATTCGAGGTTGCACTTTGCCCTTATAATGTAATTCTAGAGTGAGACTAAACAAAGTCTTGAACAAAGATTCTATCTCAAATTATTACACACAGTAAGTGTCCAGTGAATATTTGCTGGAAGAATATTTGCTTCCAGTATTTTGATTTTATATAGATTTCTATAACTCATCTCCTTCCTTATGGAAGCATTAGAAATATTAAGGATATAAAAGTATAATATTTATATTTGTATAAGCAAATAATACCTATAACATAAAATATAATATAAGGGCATGATCTCTTATTGTGAAGTAATTATAAAATTACTTCACAAATGTAAAAATGCCCTAGAAAAAGCATGTTAATTGGAATAGTTGAAAGGTTAGCTGGTGAAATTCAAAGATTCTATAGCATTAATTTTTCAACATCTAAGGTATAGTGTAATTTTTTTTTAATATCTGAGAGTCAGCAAATTGTTATTATGGAGTTATTTCAAATAAAAGCTTCTTTTAATGAAATTGTTTCTGTGCAAGGACACTGGAGAAGAAAATAAATTAGTTTTGTTTTTGTTTTTGTTTTTGTTTATGCAAAATGGTTGATGAAATATAAGTTACTTTTAAAGGATGATTTTTTTAAAAAAGATAAAAACCAAAGTTTTTGTTATAGTATTACTCAAAATGAGATGGAAAAATACAAGACTATCATAAAAAGAATTTAAAAACATTTATAAAATCTCATCACTAGCTCTCAGCTGTTTCCTTTTCTTTATGGGTAGTATGGTCCCATATATTAAATCTAGATACATGGAATCTAAATTAAATTGCCACAGAAAGCATGCATTATAAACTCTATTCTTGTCACGGAAAGTTTATTACATATGACATTTGCCTAAAGGTAGCGTTCCTATAAATACAGGGTCTTTGTAATGTATTAATAAACTTTGCTTTACCAAACACTAATAACTTGAAAAACAGGTTTTCATATAATGTACTATATATTTGCATTAATTAGTGGAAAACACAACAGCATTTGATGTCAAAAGTCAGAAGAAATGAAATAATACAAGAATTTGTTCTTTTTCTTGATAATATAATATCATTAACCACAGTGGGGGAAAAAACTTGGATTTCAGTGTTCCTTCTTTTAATAGGAAAAGTGAAACAAGCACATATTAAGTCATCTTCAGACACTGACTGATGATGACATAAAAGAATACAATCAGTCTTTTACAATAAAGACATATCTATCAATTATGAGTGTATTATACACTCAGTATTTTTATTACCTGGGGGTTCAAAGTTACTTTAAAAGTCATGCTGCTCCATTTGATTCTAAAACTTTTAATTTAAAAGTAATTCTTCCTTTATCTAATATATTGA
This sequence comes from Lontra canadensis, assembly GCF_010015895.1. Lineage (NCBI taxonomy): Eukaryota > Metazoa > Chordata > Mammalia > Carnivora > Mustelidae > Lontra > Lontra canadensis. The sequence goes on from NW_022631020.1 coordinate 11,843,252, forward strand.
AACCATGTTCTTCTTTTTTTTTAACTTATTTATTCTTAGCATACCAGAACATATTTTTTTGACTTGTCCTCATCTGTAATATAGGTAATTTTAAAGTATGAAATAGGGAGAATCTGAGTGTAACATAAACTTTCTAAAAAGTCCACCTTGAAATATAAATTATCTTGTTGTTTCTATGCCAACATTTTTCACTGTTTTAAAAATGTGATGACCAATAAAATAACATCACTGATAAATAGTTATATGATATATAAATACAAACTACTGTATTTTATATCTTATTGTGTCACCCCTCATCAGTCTATTTTAAATACAAAAGAAGGAAAAAAGAAATTGCAAGCTAAGCAAACCATAAATGATTGAAAGTTAGCTTGAGGAAACCTTAATTTGTTTACCAGTGTTTCTCATACTTGTCTTACTTTTACCCCCACTCCTACAGTGCATATTCATTCTTTCTTCTTTTTATTCCAAGAAGCAAAGGAATTTTAATTAGTATTGCTTTCTAATACTCACTCCTATAGTTTATTGTGAAAACTGTACGATAGTATAATTATGCTTTTTTAAGCAATAATACCAGCAACTTTGAATTAAATAAACTATTACCAGAACTTACATTATCTAGGTGCAAGGGCTAATGTTTATCAGATTAACTAGACATAGTCTGATTTGAAGATATAACCAAGACATAACCAGCCCTGAAGTTGACAATAATCTGTTTCTAGATGAATTTTGAGAACCCTTTGCTAAGTACTTTCATTGGGATTTCAGAATAAGGATTCTTCCCCCCATCCCTGTAGTTTGTAGTGTTTGTTTTGTTTTGTTTTGTTTTGTTTTGAGAGAGAAAGAGAGAGAGAAAGAGAGCACACACAAGTGGGAGGGGAGGGGCAGAGGAAGAGGAGACAGAAAATCTCAAGCAGATTCCATTCTCAGTGCAGAGCTCAACAAAGGGCTTGATCTCAGGACCACAAGATCATGACCTGAGCTGAAACCAAGAGTTGGTTGCTAAAGGGACTGAGCCACCAGCTGCCCCAATAGTCTCTGTATTTTTAACTGATCTCTACTACTGCCCAAGGTTAAAGACATTCTTTCAGATTTCTCTTCAGTCAAACCATCCTAAAAAATAATTACTTTGTGCTCTACTTCCCATTCCCACATTTTAGCTTTTCTAAAATCAACCATTTACGTGCTGTATCTAGACTTCCCTCTCTACCATCTCTTTCAGATTGACTATTCTTTAGGGCACTCTATCCAGAATTTTATTTGATTTTTCTAGACCACCACAGTGTGAATCACTTTCCCAACTGGATTTACAGTAGCCTGAAATTAAACAAATAATAGATTCCACCCCATCCCCCATCCAGCATGCCAACTGCATAAAAATTGCATTTTAAATCAAATGTTAGCATGCAAATTTGGGTAGAAAAAAGGCTTGAAAACATACAGCTAAAATAAGAAACAGTAGGATTTTGCTTCTAATTGTGACAAACAATTTCTTAGACTTTGGCACCAGCTATGACAGCACTAAAACCTAAAGTATTTTCTTTGCCAGTCATTTGATTAAAGAGATTTTAAAAATTTAACTCAAAATCTTTATGTGACAGTTTTAAGAATACGTAGTATACTTTTAGAGATGAAATCGAGAGAGACATCAGTAATAGATAACTTGTATGAGCTGTCAAAATGTTTGCCTTGGGGCACCTGGGTGGCTCAGTGGGTTAAAGCCTCTGCCTTCGGCTCGGGTCATGATCCCAGAGTCCTGGGATCAAGCCCCACATCGGGCTCTCCGCTCAGCGGGAGCCTGCTTCCCCCGCCCCGCCGCCCTCTGCCTGCCTCTCTGCCTACTTGCGATCTCTCTCTGTCAAATAAATAAATAAAATCTTTAAAAAAAATGTTTGCCTTGTTCTTAATATCTTAGTTAATTTATTTTTATATTTTTTTAGTTATGTTATTTCATTTTTGAAATATGGGCATCTTAAATTGTACTGTTTGAAGTATTTTTTTTTTTTTTGGAAATGGCTTTCGAGAGAACTAAATCTATACATTAAAAATATATAGAGTGTGTAATGTCTGACTTAGAGAAAATAGTAGACAACTCAAGTTCAGGCAAAGGAAAAAAAATCATTATAAGAGTAAGCAAACTTTATTAAGTTATAGTTAAAATTAGGAAGTAAAGCTAGAAATATGAGGAATAGCTTTGTTCCACATTTAAATACAGAAAAATAATGTGTTCTGAAATACCTTTCAAAGACAGTAAGATTGGAGACCAAAATATAGAGTAAATTGAAAACAGGCTCTGTGGTTTCAATACTATTTCCTTGTCTTTTATCATGGGTGATCGCAGGAAAGAGTCATAAAAAAACTTCTGGATTCACAGCAAACTTTCTGTTAAAGACATCATATATACCTTGTGATTTAATGCTGATTGTAGAAGGTCACTTTGGATTTGAAAAGCTTCTATGAGCAAAAATTATACCTTTCTTTGAATAGCATATATTGTTTCTTTTACAAGAGAATAAGAATTATGCAGATATTCCTATCCCATCAGATGTCTGTTTTTTGCTCTGATCATGGTAAGTTTCAAGTTAAGTACAATGTTTAAACTTAGAAAGGAGGTTAGTCCTGTTTTACAAATTTTACTGTGTCATTTGAGGAAATATGTGGATCAAAAAAAAAATATTGACTGTGTTAGATTTAGGCTTTTTTAGTAAAGTTGCAATTGATAAGGATTTTTGATGAGGACTTAAGGAAAAGTAGGTCATGGCTTGAACTGCCTCATGTTGAGACTTGAAGGAAGTAGGGAACGTTGCTCGGGACACAGAGCAGCTCCCAGGGTGCAGCAGCATCTCTTATTGTCCAGCTGGACAATCTGGTCATCCTCTCATTTCCTCAGCAGGCAGAACACATTGCTCCCTGCTCCAATAACCCTGCTTACACTGTGAATCCTTTGTCTCCTCTTCTGTGATGGTTCCTTCTGCTACCATAAATATCCCTCTACATCACAGCCTCTGCTTCTATGTGGCTTCTTCTTTGATATGACCTTTTCTCTGTGACTGTTGTTTGTGTATCTGTCTGCTCAAGTCCCTTCTTTCAGCTGAGTTTCATTCTCTGTGATTGTCTCATATAGCCAAGAAGCCATTAGTATATTCCAGTCATAACCAGTTGTGTGTATGTTGTGATGTATGTAGCGTTGGGAAATGTCTTCAAAAAGACGTGATAGTCAATTATCTGCAAGTTGGACCCAGGCACTGGAGCCACCATCCTTGGAATGTGGTTTCTACTTGCCTTTCCCACTCCCAGAGGTGCTCCAAGAAGACAGACTTGAGACAGTCATGTGGTGTGGAGAACACCTGCACAGTATAGGTGACTGAATTCAGTTAAGTTCTCTTTATATATTTCTAAGATTTGGCAGGTTGTTGCAGGGATCCATGCATCTTGCTTCTGCCCAAGATAAGCTTCAGATGGAAATTCCTTTCACTTATTAAAATTGCCACCAACCAACCTGGAGTGGCCTTCCTCTTTCTTTGGTCTCTCCCTGCCCTCTAAGCACAGGGACCAGTTTCAGATTACCCCTGGGAAGCTCTCTATAGGGTTACACACCAATATGCAGTCAGATAGAACTCTTTTTTGCGGCAGCACCCAAGCCATTGCTCAGCCTGCGGAAATTGTCTTATGGTTTCTGATTCAGCCAACGGTTGCCAGAGTAGAGGAAGTATGTGGTGTAAGATAATTGATATCTAAGAAGCCCTTTGGTCCTTAATCTGCTCTGGATGTCAGAAAATTACATGTAATCCTCATTCCCAAGGACTATATTGGATCTTGATATAAAGAAAGAAATAACCATGTTGTACAGCTTACTTATTTTCAAAGAGCTATTTTTATACTATAATATACTGTATTATATTCTAATGTATTAATTTTCTTTGTTTAAAATGTACCACATAGTCCTTTTTTTTTTTAATATGGCAAGCTGCCTTTTCATTTTTTAGTGTATGGAGATAAATATAAATAATCCTATGTGCAAAATACACAGAAAATTAATTTGAATTTATAAATAGAATATTAATTATCTAATAAAACATTAAAGTAGAATAGAAATTAGGTTTCCAAAACATGTGGAAATTCTTAATTTTGCTGAAGTAACATCTTAAATCATATGTTATCATAAGTCTAAGAATAGATATTTAATTTTAAAAATACATTTATTCAATTGTCTATAAATGTACTCGTTTTCTGAAGAAGTTGAAAAATTTTGCAATTGCATCATACTGTATTAAAGGGATGGAAATCATGTACTATGAATGTATTATATGTTTAGAGTATGTCAAAAGTCTGTGCAAGTATTTTTTGTAAATGTTAAGTTCTATCTGTAAGATTAACTCTTACATAACATATAATACATAATACACTTTTCAAACTTATAAAAGATGAATGGTGTTTATCTAAGATCTGTTTATAAATTATATTATTCAAGAAAGCCAAGTACATATTTAAAATGAAATTCTACTTGAAAACAATGCATGTATGTAAATGTGTGTACATGTATACATCCCTTCATATCAGTTTTATTACTTTTTATTCCCAGTGATCCCAAAGAAATCATTTAGAAGTACAACAATAAAGCCTGAATTGAATCAACAAATTTTCTGAGCTTTTCTTCTCCAGTTTATACTTACTAATTTTTCTCACCATCTCAGGCACTACCTTCCAGTTAGGCAATATCTGCTTTTCTATAAGTCATTTCTACTCATGGCTATAGTCATAAAAATGATAATGTCAAGTGTTTACCTCTTTCTTAATCAGGAGCCTGCACTCCACTGTGTTATTATCAGGGATAGTAATGATCTCCATAACAGAGATAACTTGAAGATCTCAGATAATTTACTCAGATCACAGTAACATCCACTTATTGTTTCTTTCTTGACCTTTGTGTCTGCTATAAAGTTAAGGTTACCCCAGGTCATTTGGGTGACTCAGTTGGTAAAATGTCTGACTCCTGATTTCAGCCAGATCATGACCTCAGAGCCCTGTGATCAAGCCCTGTGTTGGGTTCTGTGCCAAGCATGGAGCCTGCTTAAGATTCTCTCTCTTCCTCTCCCTTTGCCCTTCCCCTCCTGCACCCCTCCAAAAAAAGAAAGAGAGACAGAAAGAAAGGAAGAAAAAAAAGAATTAAGGTTACCCCTTTTTCATTACCATCAATCAAAAATTTAAGTTTCTTCCTCGCTCTCCTTTTCCTACCCTCACATTTTAAGTACCAGCATCAAGATTCCTTGTCTATCTGGAACTATTTGCTAATTTGTGCTGACTTATCCTCTGTTGAAATCACAGGAGACTTGGAAACTGTCCTAAAATCTATCCTCTCCTGATATTTTCTGCTGAGCAGTATTTCTGAATATGCATTACCTATTTCCCAGTAGAACTTCCTGTCAAATGATATTCTATCTTGTCCACTAAACTTCTGCAATGCTGACCACTTATTTGAACTAAAATATTTTCTCCTATATTCTCTTCGGAATGTTGCATTCTCTTTAGTTGAAATCGTCTAAGGTAGAATCTATATCATTTCAACATAAACTGAGCTTTAAATTACATCATTTAAGATTTTTAAAATTGAAGTATAATTGAATATAACATTTAAATTATTTGCAGGTGTACAACAGTGTAATGATAGGGTATTTGTATATATTGTTAAATGATGACCACAATAAATCTATTTAACATCCATCACCTTACATAGTTAACAGTTTTTTTCTTGTATGAAGATTTTTTAAAAATCTACCCTCTTACTCTCTTAACAACTTTCAAATATACAATATAGTATTATTTATCATACTGTACATTACATCCTCACGTCAATCACTTCAGGTTTTTAATAATGTAGGTTTGTCTTCTATTTTAACACACGTTATTGAGTGTCTACACACAAAATATTCAACCCCCTTCCTTGGTAACAGCCAGCATTTTTCCTTCTGGTATACAGAGTCAAAGGTGTCCCTCATCTCTAACATAAGGATAAATTTGACTTATTCTAAATCAATAACGTCATCATTCTTCTGGAAAATGGTACATTTGGACCACTAAGGTAACATTTTTGGTCAAATAAATGTGACAAGGTATTTGTTTCAGAAATAGAGGGTTGGGATCATTACAATGTGTGGTTATTTCACATTTTAAAAATAGATAAAAATAAGCTTTTTGTTTTGTTTTGTTGTTGTTGTTTTGTTTCTGGATATGGTCATTGTTTGTTGTAATGCCTAGGATTGCTGTATTTGTCAAATCATGAGAAGAACAACCAAAGAAAAGCCAAGCCACTAAGAGAAAAGGGGAAAGACGGTGTAACCAGAGTAGGAAGAAGCTAAAACTAAGTGTAAATAAAATCAAAGGCATGATTTCAAAAGACAAATTCCAGTAATTAGAAACCCTAAATAAATGATTTATGAAAGGATGAGTTATAGAATATCTCAGGGTTTCTGATTATTTTGTCCTCTATTTGAAGGCAATAAATCAACTAAATTTAGCATTCACCCACACATTAAAAATGAGATAAGTAAGCCTTGTTTCCATCACATTCTACTGTCTGAAATGTATAGCTACTCTATGATTCTGAAATTATACCATATTGTTGTGTAGAAAAGGAAATACTCTTGAATTATTTATATAATAAGCAGGTGTGGAGTTTTCTTTCATGTTTTAAATATAACAGAAACCTCTTTATTTGAAATAATTAGGAGTCATTCTTACTTGGTGATCAAAACCCCTTTTTAAGGTGGGAAAGTAAGGAAGTAGGGAACGTTGCTCAGGACACAGAGCAGCTCCCAGGGTGCAGCAAATGCCATATAAAATGTCATATAAATATGCAGCACTATTTTATTTTAACCTAAATATGAAATTGCGACAACTTACAGTCATTGAATACAGGGGTTTTTTGTTGTTGTTGTTTGTTTGTTTTTGTTTTCTACTATCCTTTTCTTTGATTATGGTTATCTGCACTACTTTTGTAATACATGGTCTACAATTTTCAGTTTCACTTTTCTTCATGAGCACTAGGAATAGAAAGTATTTATCCTCCTCGATATTACATTCCTACCAACCCCACTGTGACTTTTCTCACAGTTAATAGAAAAATTGTTGTTATCATCGTTGTGGCCTGTCAAGCTACGTGCGATATCAAACAATTTCCAATTAGACCCATTTTCTTTTTCTCATAGAAACAATAGAAGTGAGCACCCAACATGTCAAGGGCTTTGGTCTGTGTGTTTTAAGGAGAGAATGTGGTGTGGTAGTTATTCTGGTGAGTCTCATACACGAATGCTGGCAAGCAGGGTCTGCTGTAGTCAGCTTCATTTTCTCCTCACTGTGAATAGACACAATGCACTTGAATGTGGAATTATCTAGACATTAAAATAATTTGCTCCTCAAGGTACTTAAATGCCATTTCTTTAATGGTTAAATGTGGAATGATAAACATCCCCCCAAATTTATATAGAAATCTTATGGTCTACTTGGCTAATATTATAAAAAGTGCAATTTTCTATACGCATAGAATATAAAAATGACACCATTTTTTATTTTCAAATATTTCAGGTGAATTATAAATATTCTGAGGTGAAAGTTCAGTATAAAGACTGATAATATTTCAGTACTACTATTATTAGGTGGGATTAGATTGGTTGTTCTTGCTATTGTCATTCACTTATTTGACTTAGTATTTATACATTTGCAGACCACTTATATTAGTTTAAAAAAATTTAATGCCCAACTTGTAGAATACAATTGATTTATTGTTTTAATTTTGCCGTATTTTGTCTCCTGTTTTAAACTCTGAAGAACTATGAATTCATATATTCTAGGGTCCAGAAGATAGTTAATGAGAAAAAAAATCAGAAAACTCTCATTGTTCATCTCATTGTACGTCTTAATTGTTCATTTAGGCTATTGTTTTCCAGAACTTCCTAACTATTGCAAGTCGGCACACTTACAATCCATTTACTTTAAACTACATATTATTTCCTCCAAAAATTGCTTACAGTTACTGAATATTTATTATGTTCTAGGTACTATTCCCAGGAGCTTAAGTAATAAACACATTTAATAGTCTCAACCTTGCTATGTCAGATAGGTAATATTTTCATCATTTTATAAATGTGGGAATTGAGGCACAGAACAGTTAAGTGACTTGGTCATATGATGAGAAAGTGATTGAGCTAAGGTTCATACTCAGCTAGTCTGTCCTCAGAAAATGCACTACAATAGGCATTGAAAAGCCATATGAAAATGAAATGAATCAATTTACTTAGGTATTTTGGAGGTTAAAATGGTTATTTTAGAGATTAAAACTTAACCCCCATTTATATTTGCATGCATATTTGTTGAAGAAATCAACAAAGTTCTCCCTCTTCCTCCTTCCACTGTGTTCTTCAAACTGCTTTGGAAAATAATTTGAGGGATGAGAGAGCAAAATGAATTAGTAAATTATAGTGACAATTCACTCTTACAGCCATGAAATTACAGGTAATGTAAGATAACCTCTAATTTTTTTGTTTTAAGAAATACTGAATGAACAGAATCTGTAAGAGCATAAATTCACAAAGATGCTTCTAAAAGTAGAAAAATAAGCAAACAAAAAATATTCTAAAAGTCACAAACTTGGCTTCCATTTTTGGTGAGAATGAATGCAAGTATGTCTGTATTAAAATTGTTAAGTTCTAATATATTACACTGCCATATATAACCTGCTGAGTACAATACTTAAATGTTTATGGCCAGCTTTGCAGGGGAAAAAAAAAAAAACAGTTATGTGTTTGTCTTTTCAGCAGAAATACTATTTGGAAAATTGCATTAAAAATAAATCTTAACCAATATGTCACTGAAAACCATTAATCATATAAAACCTCAATTACTCTGGATTCTAGTTATAAAACTCTTGCATTATTTAGAAATTTGTTTTACCTCTCAATTAAGAGAAAAAACAATGAAGCAAGAGAATAACCTCATAACAGAAGTTTCACTTAATAATGAATGTCAGTGAGATTATGTTGTTCATAGAACAAAGGTATAAAAATCAAAAGCCCTTGTCCTGTCTATTTGAGAATGGCACTTAATTCATCTGAACTCCAGAATCTTCATCCATGATGTGAGGCTGTTCATACTAAAGAAGTCTTCTTTCTAAGCTTTTTAATATGTATAAAATATTAAACATATATTTATACAACTTATGCAAAAACAATCAAACCTAATTTCATTTTTTATTTTTATAAAACGATTGAGTAAAATAAAAATTTGAATTCTGTAAGAAGATTTAAACTATCTAGTTATCTTATTGTCAATAAATTCATATTTATGTAAGCTATTTAATATGTTCATCAAATATTTTCAATAAAATCAGTAATTTAAACATATGATCCCGTTATAAAGATTTCAGTTTCCAGTATTGCTATTAATTGGGCTTTCCTAATCCTTAATATTCAATAATCCTTCATTCTAGAAAACAATTTAATTCATTTAAATTATTAATTAAATTATATTTCATGTATTTGGCTTAAGGCAGAAGGCAAATTAACCACCATCTTGATAATCACCTGTTTGTTAATTAACAATTCTACATTCAATTTACTGATTTTATAAAAAAGATTGGGAAGATAGAGATTTCGATCATTTCTCCTCAACAGTGGAAGAAATGGCACCAGATATTTTCCTCATTTATAGAACACTCTTTTACATATAAGGTTAAGGACAAAACAAATTCCTACAACATTGAAGTACCAAAATTGGAATATTTATGAAAGATTATATGATTTAGTTGACTTTAAATCCATCTGATCAATAATCCAACTTCAGGGTGTCTGGGTAGCTCAGTGGGTTAAAACCTCTGCCTTTGCCTCAGATCATGATCCCAGGCTACTGGGATGGAGCCCCACATTGGGCTCTCTGCTCAGCAGGGAGCCTGCTTCCCTCTCTCTTTCTCTGTCTGCCTCTCTGCCTGTCCAACAAATGAATAAAATCTTAAAAAAAAAAAATCCAACTTCATCATCCATATCATATGCAACCTTGTAATACTAATACAGTTCAGAACAATGGAGATAAAAGTATTTTTCTGTTGCATGTGGCTTAGTCTATACCTACATTGTCTTTCTTTCAGTTGTCTCACTTGAAGAAAAGGGATTGTAAACCATGCTCAATGACAGCAACTAGGGCTCATGCAGAAGCTTGAATTCACATCATGAAGTATGATGGAAGTTGTCATATGGAAGACATTATATTTGTGTTCTGTGTGGCATCAGTTAAATGTCCAAATGAGTAGAAGTTCAAGGGAGTGTATGCATCCTCTGATCAGTCTCATCTTGAGCTCGCTTATGTCCACTGAAGAGGTGCAGTCATTTTTTGAGTAAATAAAAAGATTTTATTTATCTGCTTATTTGCCCATAGATTAAGGAAAGTAAAAAGTGGAGTAAAAAAGACAGTAAGAAAGGAGAAACACTCAGGGGAACATAGGGAAGAACTAACAGTGTCAGGGTATGTCTGTGATTCTGAACATGATGTTTAAATGACCAAGATAACAAGTCTAAGCAGCATTGCTGACCAGTAAACCTTATTCTGTACAATAGAAGGGTGTCACTAGTACCAAACTCAACTGAAATTGATAAAGTGAGGTTTGGGTGAACCAAAAACAGGAAACTTGTCTGTAAGCACCTGTTAAGTACCACTGGGACATCCCAGCAATTCTTGGAATGAGGATGTATATGTTTCCCTTTGTTTCTTTCACAATTTACCACAGACGTGGTGGTTTAAAACAATAGCCATGTGTTATCTTACAGTTTTGGAGATCAGAAGTCCAAACTGGACAGGCAGCACTCTGCTCCTTCTGGAGAGAATCCATTTCCATGTCTTTTCCAGTTTCCAGAGCCTTCCCACATTCTTTGGCTCAAATCCCTTCAACACTCAGGCCTCCTCTTTCATCCCCACATCTCCTTCTCTAAATCTGATTTCTTTGCTTTTCTCTTTCCATTATAAGGATTCTTGTGATTACTTTGGGACCCTAGTAAGCCTGAATTAGCTCACCATGTCAAGATCCTTAATCACATCTGCAAAGTCCCTTTTGTCATGTGAGGTAGGATATTGCCAGATCTTTGGCATCAGGATATCGCATCTTTGAGGAATCATCTTTCTGTATACCCCAAGGGATACATTTTTTTACTGATTTAGGATGGATTTCTCTACTAGCAAAGGCAGCAAGATTTTAAAAATATGATTTGAAATTATTTTTTAAAGATTTTATTTATTTATTTGACAGAGACATACAGTGAGAGAAGGAACACAAGCAGAAAGAGGGGCAGAGGGAGAAGCAGGTTTCCTGCTGAGCAGGGGGTCCTATGTGGGGCTCCATCCCAGTACCCCAGGATCATGACCTGAGCCAAAGACAGAGCTACCTGGGCATCCCATGGTTTGAAATTCTTAAAAAAATAATATCTGGATTTAAAAAAAAAGAAAAAAAAGATAGAAGTATTTTCCCAAAAACCTGGCACTGTAAAACTTGCACAAACATATTTGGAAAATAAGTACACATTAATTTAGTTTATTTCTTCAACTTAATTATATTTACCTCATGCAAATAAGCAAATAAAATTTGCTTATCCTGACCTAAGCTATTTGTTTTAAGCCTTCCTAGTTATAAATCCTAGTCAAGTTAAGTTGCTGACAATGTAAACGTTGTCCTGAATATGACTTTTAATTAATTCACTCTCTGTGTATGAAAGCTGGAGCCAGGCTATGTAAGGAAAATTCAAGTATAAAAGATGAATTTTTAAAAAAGAAGATAAAACCACATTCATACTTGTGGATCAGGAAAAAAAAAACACAACAAATAGGAAAAAGTAAATTGTTTACAGACTAACTTCTGAGAATGATTTTCACAAGGGACATGTTACATTGAAGAAAAAAAAATTACCTATCTGTTTTTGTTTAAATCGGTCTATACAGTGGAAACAACCATATGAAATCCACCACCAATGTTTGTTATTAAACCCTGGCATTAGTATCTTGGTTCATTAGAATTCATTTTGGAAAGAAAGAAACTAGAGTCATATGGATCAGAACAATAGATTTCTTTAAAAAAAAAAAAAGAAAAGAAAAGAAATGTATGAGCTCAAGGAAAGGGTTTGCCTAAGCTATTTTGTTTTGAGAAAGGAAGTGGGGTTTTTGAGCAAAGGCATTTAATGATTGCGTAAGCAATTGCGCTGACACTGCTAACCCAGCCCTTCAACCAAGAAACTGAGTGGAGGAAAATGTCTGATACTAGCAATGAGCAAAGCACTCTCCAATACTCTTTACATTCGTCTTGCTATCGAAATACCATTGTGTTAGGTCAGTTCCAATCCAATTAGCTGTGGTTTTTAGGTCTTTATGTTGTTTCTAATTGGTTCAAATGTGGAAGGTGATGTTACACTTGTCTCTATATAATCAGTCAAGCCATGTCATGAACTATGTTGCATGATTTCATTTAAAATTTTTTGAATCACATGAAACAAGTACATCAAGAGATAAGCAATGGTATCATAGACTATATTTCAATTTAATAAGTTTATGTTAAGAGCGGAATAAGTACATCTATAAAATTTTTTTGTACATCATTTCAAAATCCTTTGGCCTTAACTTTTGCTCCAGCCGCGGAGAAAGGCATCAGTTTCACACAGACTTTGCAGCAGACAGAATCACCTCACTTAAGGCCAATGGTGCCTTGGGGCCTTTCTGATGTAGACATATAGAGATCTTGAAAACTGCTCCACACTCGCTATGATGTGACTTAGAAGTGGCCCAGCAATTAATTCCATAAGGTCATCGTTGAAAAGGTGAAGAGGAGACAGGGATAAGTGCTTTCCCTTTCCATTCTAGGCAGCTTGCACTAAGACATGTTTTATAAATGCCTGAGAAATTCCCTAAGGATCCTGCAACAAGTCAATCATTCTATTGGTTACCTAGATAGTGCATCTTATTATTGACTTTTCCTTTTCACTGTTTTCTCCCCTAGATTCTAACTCCTACTTGCTGAAATTTCTTCCTAAATAATCTGCTTGCAGTGAAAGACTTTGTTTCATGCTATCCTTCAAGAAAAGTAAGATTAAAATAGTACTTCTCTTGTCTGAGATGATTTAGCTAGAATAGAGCAAAGCAAAGTGCATGGCTTACTGCCAGATAAACCTGAATACCAGGTTGAGTTCTACCAGTATGTGACCTTGGTCTGAATATACTCATGCATGAAGTGTATTGTCATGTATGCCTTGGAGATACGTGCAAGAAGACAAACAGTTAAAACATGCTAATTGATAAATATGAGAGATGCTTGATGAATATTTTTAAAAACTGTATTTCTGAGTTTCTGAATTATTTATGCTTAAAGAAAAAAATTTTGCCATTGATATGTTAAATACCTGATTCCAAGTTTTATTATTAAATCCCTTTTAATAATAAACATTTTTTTTAAAGATTTTATTTATTTGTTTGACAGAGAGAGATCACAAGCAGGCAGAGAGGCAGGCAGAGAGAGAGGAGGAAGCAGGCTCCTTGCTGAGCAGAGAGCCCAATGCGGGGCTCGATCCCAGGACCCTGAGATCATGACCCGAACCAAAGGCAGCGGCTTAACCCACTGAGCCACCCAGGTGCCCAATAATAAACTTTTTAAGAGTCTTAGAAGTAAAATAACCTCAGAAGCAATGTATTTTAATGTAATATAAACAATTTATCTAAACAAGAAGATTTTATTCATAAATGCCTCCATTTATTATTTTAAAAATAGTTTTTGAGGATCTGTTATAAGTCATGGACATAAATGAATATTTGTTAAGTTTCTATTACTTATAATATTATTTAAATATTGTTTTTAAAAGGATTGATCATAGGAGATTGAAACTTATAAACTGAATTTATTCATGATATTGTTATTGTTAAAAGGGCTAATGTTTGTTTTAGCAAATATTCTATGACTTTTTAATCTAGCTTACTATAATAGATAATAAAATATTAATACAAAAACTAACAAAGAAGAGTAGTTTTCTAATACAAACAAATCAAAATGCGTCCTCCCAAAAGGAATAAAGAAGTTAGCACATTAATATTATTAGAATATTTCAGTCAGATTTGGAAATATGTGAGAAATATGGTTTCTTAATGTCACGATTTAGATTTTCAAGTTTTAGTTTACCTCCCTTCCGTAGGTGATCTGCATTCAACAATAGGCATTAGCATTGACACCAATAAGCAGCTGCCTATAAAACAAGTATCAACAGTAGAGGTAAGAATAGAACATGGTTGTTGTCATTTGGTGAAGCTTTGCAAATGTAGGCACATGTAAAATCCAAGATACCTTTAAGAAATTCAATACATTCACTGGATTGTACTATGAAGAGCTGATGGGGAATGGCAAGGTTGAAGATTTTTTATTTTGAAAATAAAATTTAGTGTTAATTACTTTCTGTAGAACTTGTATGGGAAACCCTACTAACAGGAGACATACATTATCTCATTTAATCATTATAACAATTGTAAAATTGAGTATTACTATCCCTAGTATATAGATGAAGAAAATGAATAAATTACCTGTCATACAGGTAGTAAGTGGCAGACACTGGATTCAAACCCAGAACTTCTATACTCTAAAGACATTGTTCTTAATCATGATGTCCATTGAAGAACCTGGTTTGTACAGTGTAGTATGTATATAAAACTTAATTAACTGAAGTTACTTATGATCAGTAACCGTTTTGACAAAGAAATATTACACACAATTCTATAATGAATTTCATTTTTGTTTTCAATTTCTCATTTTCTGCACCATGACAAGAGCATGTTAATTTCAAACTTCTGTATTTTTTGAATTTCACGTAAGTGCTCTTTTAGATTTAATTGTATTTTTAGCACTTCAAAAATAGTATTTTCTAAATAAGAACAATTAAATAAATTTATTTAATTAATAAAAAGGAGACATTATCATTACTTATTATTCATGGTTATTTAGTAAATACCTAAATAAAATAGCTTCCAAAATTATCACCCTGTGTTATGCTAAATCATTCCCTCATAGAAACTTATACCAATTTATCAATAAAAGTTCATATGGACAACTGGTGTTATGCTAAATGTCATGGGGCTTCCACAACATTTTGAACAGTAAATTAAAAACATATTTACTAATGAGAACAATAAGACTCAGAATTTATTTGCTTTGTTCAAGAACAAATTGGAAATTATTACTTTGTTTATTATGTATGTACATTGTATCCCAATTCTTTAGGCAGAAATTTGAGACAACTTAAGGCAAAAAGATTTAATTAGGTAATAAAAAATCAATAGAAGTAGCAAATCATAAGAAAGGGAAAAGTTACTGTGCCTGAATCTCACATTTGGCTTTGATTTTCTTAGAAGAAAAGAAAAATAAAAGGAATCCTATTATTTATATGACTCATTTGATCTTAAAAAAGGAAGTACACCAGCACTTTAGGAAATAATAAACTTTTTAAAGAACTGCAAGATACTTTAAAGTAAAAATGTCACATATATAATGAACACTGACTGAAGTAATAAGCAATATCTTCAAAAATAGCTTTATATTAACCAAAGTGGTGAATACTGTGTTATTGTATATTGTGAAATCCCTTAGCAAAAGCTAAGGGAATAATAAAACACATCTTAAGGTGCAATTATGAAGGGTTAAATGAATGTGATCAAACTTGATCCAAACATAACATGTAAAATTGTGGGTCTCTTAAGTAATCTTCAATATTTATAGGTATCAATTCTCTTATTCTGGTTTAGTTAGGAATAAAATAACTGGAAGCTCCAGTCAGTCCTGGATTGCTGGAATTCTGAGTTGTGGATGGGGCACAAACATGCTTTGGAAAACAGATGGGCAGATCACAATATTGGCAGGAGAAGCCTCCCCAGTATTCTCAGCCAAAGGGAAAGCTACTCTCCCCTGCTTCTCAGACACAGTAGTAGAGTGAGGTAAGATTTGTCTTCAGGAGGGAACTTTGGATTTATTCAAAAAGGAACACATGACTAGTTATCACAACTCAATAAATTATAGGAAGGAAGAAATAATTTTTCTCAGAAAATTTCAGAGGGCCATTCAATCATTCAACAAATAGTATTTATATAGTAAGCCCTTACTCTCTAAAATGCACTGTACTCAGTGCTGAGGAAGTTCAGGATTTGGTGGAAGATCTGCAAACATCTCTTAATGAGAGTGTGAATTGCTATGTTGGAAAATAAGGAGTGTGGTGAGGGTAAAGTTAAAGGATGTGAATTTAAAGCCCCATCCATGTCTTTTTCATTTAGATGCTTTATAAGAGTGTAAGGAATTAATGTAAACAGGAGAAAAAATAACTAAAATGATACAGCGTTCTATAATATGGTCCACAGGAACCTGTGTGGCTTAGTGGGTTGAGTGCCCAACTCTTGGTTTGGCTCAGGTCATATTTTTTTTTTAATGATTTTATTTATTTATTAGTCAGAGAGAGAGAGCGAGCAGAGGCAGGCAGAGCGGCAGGCAAAGGCAGAGGGCGAAACAGGCTCCCTGCCCATCAAGGAGCCGGATATGGGACTCGATCCAGGTCGCCAGGATCATGACCTGAGCTGAAGGCAGCCGCTTAACCAACTGAGCCACTCAGACATCCCTCAGGTCATATTTTATGAGTGGTGAGATGGAGCCCGACATCGGACTTCCTGCCGAGTGGGGAATTCTGCTTGAAGATTCTCTACCACTGCCCTTCCCTCACTAAAATAAATAAATATATATTTAAAAAATAAAAACTAACAGTTTTTTACAAGAAAACACATGCAAGCTTTATAATATAACAACTAGAATCTTTTACTCTTCCCTACCATGAAAAGAAAGACAAAGGCAGATGATAATTTCTTCACTTTCCTCTTTCAGAGTTTCATAACTCACCCACTCTACTGAGACATTTGTTAAAATATTTTTTTCTTTTCTTTTGTCTATGCTCCACATTGTAAATGATGATATAATGGAAAAACAATGTTACATATCAGTAATACCTGGATTTGATTCCTGCATCTGGGTAATTGAGACTTGTGTGACCTGGAAAAAAAAAAATAATTACCATGAATAAACCTAATCTTTGCTCAGAATTAAATCAATGTAAGAATGCCTGCCCTATGCAACTATTGCACTACTGTATAAAATGTAGCTTGTTAGGCAGCTAGCACAATACCTGCTACCCAGAAGAAGGTCATAAGGGATTCCAGTTTCTTTTCATTCTTCTTTCTCTCACTTGTCCCCTGTCCTATAAGAATAACAAAATAAACCACATGATGTGGCAGCTTACAAAAAGCAGCTTCAGGCTGAGGGACATTCCCAGGATAGGGAGTAAGTGGTCCAAGCCATGTGTGAATGTATCTCCCATCTTTAACTCAGTGATCTACCTGTGTCAGAGTATACATATACACATCATTTCAAATAGAGGTAGAGTAGGCATGGCTCACTCTGATACTATTTAAAGAACGATGAAATTCCCTTTTCCAATCAAGGGCCCTAAAGAAAACTGAAAGGAGCTTAGATGTGAAAATAAAGAAGAAGCAGAGTCATTCTGAAAGGTACAAAGAAGAGCTACAAAGAATCAGCACTGAATATGTGTGAAAAAGAAAAAAGAAGATCGTCATATCCTTAGTTTTGCCAGCGTTGAAGGGTTATAATTTGATGAAGGAAATTGGTAGCGCTGCTTCAACTACAATATATGGCACGTGATCTTTGGGTTCATTCATACAGTCTCATTTTCCAAATGTGGAATGCAAATATAAGTAGTTTGTCTCTTTAAATACAAAGCTTGGCCTTGGATTATTGGTAATATACCTGATATGGTCAGGATAATGTGTCTGATGCTGTCTGGTATGTACCACCAGGGCATCAGTTTATATGTTAGAAAAAGAAAAAAAATATATAGATGGCATAATGTCTATCAAAACACTTTCTTCTTTAGGAATCCTAACAACATTTCTAAGAATGTGCCCCAATACAATTTTTTGTTTGTTTGTTTTTGTTTTTAAAAGTTTCCTTTCTTGACTACACATAGACAGGAAGACTTTATCAGGCAACAGATGCATATGTGTTGCAGTCCTTCAACTTACTGATGGTCCCTATGCAGCACTGCTGGGTAGAAATGTATGTCCAGTTCTGTGGCTCAGTTATAGGAAGCCACCTGCCTTGTGACAGATGTAAGCCACTTACTCCAGTATCATTTTTATAATGAATAAATTTAATGTACTCTTCTCTTAAAAAAAAAAAACAAAAAACTCTGCTTTTTTTTTTAAAGATTTTATTTATTTGACAGAGAGAGACACAGCAAGAGAGGGAACAGAAGCAGTAGGAGGAGTGGGAGAGGGAGAAGCAGGCTTCCTGCTGAGCAGAGAGCCTGATGCAGGGCTCGGTCCCAGGACCCTGGTAACATGACCTGAGCCGAAGGCAGATGCTTAATGACTGAGCCACTCAGGCACCCCCAACACATTTTTTTTTTAAATGTGATAGTCAACATTGTATTAAAGACAAAACTCTATGGATATGGTTGGCATCAAGTAGCATGTAATAAAATTTACATTTCAAATGAACAAGAACTATTGTAACTTCTCATTAAATGACATAAATATATGATAGACATACATTTTTAAGTGTTTTTTAAAATATTAAACAAATATTTTCTGTGTGATTTATATCTGTATAATTGGGGCAACTTTTTTCTCAATTGGAAGAAAGGTATTAATTTATATTACTGCCTCTTCTCATAAATTAAATGTTCTCTGTTTCTTAAATGCAGAAAAGAATACATTCTTATATGACATTTTTTTAATTTTTGAAAAAAATTATAATTTGAAAGTAAAAAAGTAAACTATTGTAGCTAAGCGACCTAAAGTTTTTATGTCCTTGAAATCTATTTTGATTATATAAATTCAGGTGAAATCTATGGTTGTTGTTTGATTCACCTCTAGCTTCTAACAGCTCATATTATAGTTCCTTTGATATAAAAGGGGAAAACTACCATGATTATAGCAACAGAAGCCTCATTTGTAAAACAGATGCTCCAGATGAACAGGCAAGGGTGCTCCAGAAGTCACAATAACCATATGTTTTCATTTTAATATCAAATAAAAGTGTTATTTTCAAAAGTGAAAGTATATTTAAATTATAGCTATGAATTAGAGCTTGATCTAAATTTCCATACCATTTGTGTATCACTGTTAAATGTTTACTATACACTAATTCTTTGATATAATATAAATATTCACATTTGCATAAATGACATATAAGACATTATGGACTATATGTACACAACAACAGAAAGTATTTTTTTAATTTAATTTATTTATTTGATAGAGAGTGAGAGCAAGGGGAGGAGCAGAGGGAGATAGATAAGCGGACTCCTCACAGAACATGGAGCCCCACACTGGGCTCGATCCCACAATCCGATGTCCTCCGGGATCACGACCTGAGCCAAAATCAAGAGTCAGAAATCTAACCCACTGAACTGTCCAGGCACCTCAACAAAAAGTATTTTGTCCATGATATTTGGGTGTAGGCATCTGTGTAGTAATGTAGGAATTGGTTTATCTTGTTTATTACAACACATTTGCCTTTTCTTCTATAGACATAATTCAAAGACTCATTTTCAGTCAGGTGGACAGGTAAAAGACTACTGAATGGCTGCCATTACATGACGTTGAGTAGGTATAAAACACATATGCACACCCATGTGAATATGTGAATATAGACATTGATAATGAGTTAAAACACACAAAATAAGCATACTTGTGATTCACTTTAGCTTTTAGTTTTGTATACAGAAATATTTGCACCAATGTGTAACAGATAAATGCAAGGCATGCAAATATTGATACACGTGCCCATTAATAAATAATGACAAATTACATATGCTTTCACACTTCTCAACATTACAACAAATTTTCAGCATACCCTATTCTTTCAACACTCTCAGCTAATAGTTTTACTTTCTATTTTTCTGAGAAAAGAGACAATATTCGCCTCCATACACAGTCTTTTCTCCAGTTTCCAAGAAATACCTGTCCCTGATTCTTGTAAATGTCAAAATTTCAATACTTGGACGAGGTCAATATCATCTGTCCTTGTCTTCTTGCGTCTTTCTTTTTCCATGTTCTTCTCTATTTTTCCAAATGTCTTAGACATATGCTAGCATTTATGTTGTTTTTTTTTGTTGTTGTTGTTGTTTTAAATCAGCCAGATGATAAAGGTTAATCAGTTAGGTACTCAAGGTTCACATAAACAATAACAAGTTATGTAGAAAGTATGCACCCTTAATGTGAGGGAATGAGAATGGCACTTTATCATTGCTGTAGTCTTTCTCTGAAAACTCAGAAACTAAATCTAATCATGAGAAAAATAGCAGATAAATCCAAAATTGACATTCTACAAAATACCTAACCAGGACTCTTGAAACTATCAAAATTTGAGAAATAGATCATAAGAGCTTAAGGAGACATGACAAAAAGGTAATATAGTATCCCATGATAGGAAAAAAAAAAAGTAAAAGTTAAGAAATCAAGATAACATATGGACTTTATTATTCATTAATATTTGATCATTAATGGTGGCAAATATACCATAGTGATGTAAGATGGATACTAACAAGTGGAGATATTGGATGTTGAGTATATGAGAATGTCTCTGCTTATCTTTGCAAATTTTTCCTAAATCAAAAATACTTCTAAATTTAAAGATATATAAAAAATAAATGTCACAACACTAAAACACAAACAATACCTCTCTTGATATGGAGGAGACCACTGTGAACTACACCAAACATCTACCTCACTCCACCTTCCTCCCTGGAACAAAAGTAGAGTATATTTCCCCCCATCTCTGACAATATAAGGGACCATGTGCCTAGTTATAAAAAATGTGATCAGAAATCATATGTTATTTTAGTTTATAAAAGGTTAATAAGCAGAGGTGTTGTCTTTCTCTGTTGGTTCCCAGAATTGAAAGGGATCAAAGTTTCTAGAGGAGGACAAAGCCACTCAGTGAAAAGATAATCCTGTGTTTCTGCTGCCTGAAAATACCTCCCCATCCAACTATCCACATCCATATCCATTTCTTGCCTACTTCAAATCTCTCTCTCTCTCTTTTTTTTTTTTTTTTTTGAGGATAGTTGATACATGATGATACATTAGTTTCAGGAATACAACATAGTGATTCAACAACTATATAGGTTATACTATGTTCACCACAAGCATAGCTACTATTTGTCACCAGACAACTCTATCACAATACCATCAACTAGATTCTCTATGCTGTACCTTTTATGCCTGTGACTTATTCATTCATAATTGGAAGACTGCATTCCCAGTCCGTTTCACACATTTTTCCCCTCCTTCCATCCCACTCCCCTCAGGTAACCATCAGTTTCTTCGAGTCTTCAGTCAGCTCTGGCTTTTTCAGTGTGGCTTCACCCCAACCACAATATTTTATTTTATTCTAATTTTATTAATTTCATTTATCTTAAAGAATGTGCTGAATATTTATGTTTTTAGTCAGGAAATAACAATGAGCTAACATCATAATTTTAGTAAAACACACTTAAACATTTTTAGCATAGAAATCTAAATTCCATAAATGGCTTGGTTTACTTCTTTTAGGATTAAAGCCTCACGCATTGTTAGCTATGTCTATATTATTTAATATGCTATACTTTACTTGAGCTAAGTTACTGTTTTGAAGCAAATTTTAAAAATTAGCACTGGGATACTTTGAAAATGTTCTCTGCCAAATATGATTTTCTCCTAATCATATTTAAGCCATTAACATTAATGTTTTGCTCTTTTTTTATTATAATTTAATTCCAGTATAGTTAACATAGTGTTGATTTAGTTTCAGGTGTACAAAAGAGTGATTCCACAATTCTATTTATTACTCAATGCTCATCATGAAAGTAGTACTCTTAATCCCCATCATCTATTTAACCCATCCCTCCATCAATCTCTCTTCTGATAACCATAAGTTTGTGTTCTATAGTTAAGAGTTTGTTTTTTGGTTTCTCTCTTTTTTCCTTTGTTTTGTTTCTAAAATTCCACAGTGAGTGAAATCATATTGTATTTTTCTTGCCCTATTGACTGATTTCACTTACCATAAAGTCCCCTAGATCCATACATGTCAGTGCATATTGCAATATTTCATTCTTTTTTATAGCTGAGTGATATTCCATTATATATACATACCACACATTTATCCATTCATCTTTCGATGAACACTTGGGTTACTTCCATAATTTGGTTATTGCAAATAATGCTGCAATAAACATAGGGTTGTATATAACTTTTTGAATTACTGTTTCATATTCTTTGCGTAAAAACTCAGTAGTGAAATTTTGGATCATACGGTAATTCCATTTTTTTTATTTTTTGGGGGGGAACTCCCTACTGTTTTTCACAGTAGCTATACCTGTTTGCATCCTCCCTCCCCAACAGTGGACAAGAGTCCTTTTTCTCCACATCCTTGTCCTTGCCAACGCTTGTTGTTTCTTGTATTTTTCATTTTAGCCATTCTGAAAGGCATGAGGTGATATCACAATGTAGCTCTAATTTCTATTTACCTGATGATGAATGATACTGAGCATCTTTTTTTGTGTTTGTCAGCCATATGCACTTCTTCTTTAGAGAAACATCTCTGCATGTTCTCTGCTCATTTTTAATTGGACTATTTGTTTTTAGTTGGGTAAATTGAGTTGTTCTAGCCTTTGAATGAGGGTGAATTGGAAATAGAAGAGACCTTCCAAAGACTGAAATCCAATCTCAAAACCATTCAACTTCTAACTGATAAGAGGTCCTTATTCAATCTGCATGTCAAAAGGGAGAAAATCATCTCTGCTGAAAGATAACATTCTGAACTACATTTTTTTATCATATAAAATAAAATGCAATAAAATTGTGACAAAAGGATCAAGAAAAACTTTAAAAATTTTATGGTGTTATTAGTATTAGATTTCTCAGACATAGGCTTTAAAATATGTGTGATTAATATGTTCAAGAAAACAGAGGAAAAGTTATAGAGTATGAGTAGACACAGAATTTAAAAGAATAATTTTATTTTATATTTTTAGGCCCAGAGTGGAGACTAAAAGAATAATTTTTGAATAAACCTTCTAGGACAACTAAAAACAGAACTATTATATAATTCAGCAATCCCACTTCTGGGTACATGTCCAAAGGGAATGAAATCAGTATTTTAAAGAGGTATCTGCACTCTCATATTCATTACATCATTATTCATAATAACCAAAACATGGATACAACTTAAGGATCCATAGTTGGATGATATGATAAACAATATTATATATATATAATATATATTAATAAGTATATAAATGTTAAATATATATTATATAAAGTATTATTGAGCCATAAAAAAGATGGAAACTCAGCCGTATGTACCAACATGGATCTTGAAGGAATCAGTACATAAGAAAAACAAGCCAGATAGAGAAAAATAAATACTGTATGCTCTCACTTATATTTGAAATTTAAAAAGTCAAACTTACACAAACAGAGTGGAATGGTAGTTGCCAGGGCACTGGAGAGCAAGGGAAATGAGGAAAAGCTAGTCAAAATTTCAGTTATAAGATAAATGAGTTCTGGGACTCTACAGCATAGTAACTATACTTAATACTTCATTGTATCCTTGAAATTGCTAAGACAGTAGATTTTAAAAGATTGTATTGATTGATTGATTGAGTTTTTAAGAGAGAGACAAAGGAAGAGCACGAGTGGCAGGGAAGAGTAGAGGTAGAGGGACAAGCCGACTCTGAGCTGAATGCAGAGCCTAATGCAGGGCTTGATCCCATGACTTTGAGATCATGATCTGAGCCTAAATCAATGCTTAACTGACTGAGCCATTCAGGTGCCCCTAAGACAGTAGATCTTAAGTATTCTCAGGACACACACAAAATTATGACTATGTGAGGTGACAGATATTAATTAACTTGATTACAGTAATCATTTCACAATGTACAATACATTTCACAATGTATCAAATCATCTCACTGTTCATATTAAATACATACAATTTTCATTTGTCAATTAAATCTCAATAAAGCTGGGGAAAACAATCAACAACTAGTATTAAAAACTTAAGACATGTATTTAACAGCAGTTTACACACAGAAAAACAGCTGAAAACAGTATTGAAAGATAGATTAGTAGAAAATATACAAATTAGAGCACAGAGGGAAAAATATGTTTTGATCAAATGTAAAATATTCATCATTTACACAGTTTACAAGAACACATACAAAGTTTAGAACAACTAAGAACAGCAAAAATATACATTGGGCACCTAAAAAGTGCTATTTTGGAAAGACAAAGGATAGAGAGAGGGTTGGAGATTAAACAGAAAACAAACTAAAGGGGATTAAATTTCAAAACTAAATTGAAGGTTGTTCTACAAAATATCTCACCACTTATCCCCAAAACTATCAAAGTCATCTCTGGAGAATTTTGCTAAACTACTCCATAGTATTGTTGCCATGGCACCCATTTCATTTGGCTAAGGGGCCTGCAGGGACCTCAGACTGGCCCGAGCTTCTCAGGCATACTACTGCCTTAGATAGCAGCCTGCAGATCACAAGCAAATATAAGTCCCTAATAAGACTTGGCCATGAGCCCTTATGCTCAAGAGTTTCCCCTGTTTCCCAATACTTTCCCTCAATATGCCTTCCCTTTGGCTCCTTATATAACCTGGTGTTTATCAAAATCCTGCTCTGCTGGTTGAATTGAAAAATCTGGCCTTAGCTTGGTAATCCTAAAGCATTCCACACAGGTACATTAAAAAAAGGCCCTGTGCCCCAGGTTCTGTCTAGGGCTGCACTTTACCTTGACCTCCCAGGGTGGCAGCTCCCTGGGGGGCCTTGGAGTGATAAACTTCTCTATTTAAGTCTCTCTTGTGGTTTGTTTTTAACCCTTAGCTCACCATCCAGCACTCTATTGTTCCACTTAACAAGTATTAATTTGGCAAATTCATAACTTCATCAAAAACAAAGGGATGTCTGAGAAACTGATGACCAAGAGGAGCTGAAGGAGACATGTCTATTAAATGTAAAATGTTATCATAAGGGGAAAGAAAAGACATGAGGGCAAACCTGAGAAAATATGAATAGACTTTGGACTTAAGAGGAAAAGAAGTGCTCAGCACTCTCCTGAGATAAAACAAAATAAAATTTATATGCATATAAAAATACTGATCTACATACACATAGAGACTGCTTAGAGATGAATTTGTGTTTATCAGTTGGGGGATGCCTATAATAATTACCTGCCTCTGGAAAAATGGTCTCCCAGCTTCACACTGCATTTTCCATTCATCTTTGTTGACAGATGGAGACAAGTGAAGTGTAAGTGGACAGATTTATGCGATTTCAAGGTCATACTATTTAAACATTAATTGTTTGTTTCCTAACAAGAACTAGAAAATACTTAAGAATAATATGCAATATTATTAAATATTAACATATCACTTGATTTAATGGAGGTTTGCTTTTCCTAAAAAAGTATTATAAATATCCATTCAATTTTTATAGAAATGTAATTTTTGCCATAATTGAGGATTTTCCAAGCAACAATTGGAAAGCACCTAAATTACCATATTATTTTGATCACCACAATACTGTAGGGTATTCCTTAATAGCCACATTTTATAAGTGAGAAAACTGAGTCTTAAGAAGTGATTTTCCAAAAATTAAATAACTATTACATGGCGTAAATGTGAAAGTTCAGATGCAAACTCTCTGTATCACTTCAAAATCTATAATTTGCTCTACATTCTCTAGAATTATCTATTTTTAAGAAAAACAATTGTTATTTTAAAGATGGATAGAAGTCAGGGAATGGCAAATGGAAAAAACACCTAAAATCAACTACTTATTCAGTGATAATTTCATTGATTCAATTACATGCAGATAAGCATATGCTTAGACATAATTCTCTTTCATTTTATACTGAGGTCAGAAAGAAAAGGGATGCCAATCTATCAGGATGACTTGTGTACTTCAACTTGATTTTTCTTTAGCATTAAACTGTGGAGTTGAGTATGTGGCAGCAATCTCTGAGACATTTTACATAAAAATAATTAATACACAAAGAACTTAAGAAACATTCAGTAAATCACTAGTTATTACTATAGTTTTCCTTCAGTTAGAATGTAAGTCAACTAATTGAATGATTTCCACTATACAAGAATCTAAGCCTCATTGAAATTTTAAAAAATCACAAAACAACTTTGGAAGCCTGTGTGTGCACTGACAGAAAGGATGTTAATTACTATTCACAAAATGAAATTAAAAAATTAAGATATGAAGACTCATATAATTAGCTACTCCATTTTCCAAACACATTTTTTTGATGTTAATGTCACTAATTCCATTCTTTTTTAATATACATCAAGACAAAAATTGCAAAAAAAAAAGCCTTTGAATGAACAGATTGTAAAGGTGGTCATGTTCTATTGAGTGATAAAGAAATCAACTTTACTTGTAAAACTCTTTCTTGAACCAGGAACATTCACATTTCTGCTTTGTACTTTAATTCTCACTCTTTTTCATGTATAGAGACATAGTATGTGTTCAATTAGTGTCTAAATCCCAGTGTAAACATGATTCCCACCTGAGGAAGATTTATGTTTATATAATTGACCTAAGGACACATATTTGAAGTGGGACTGATTTGCTTACCAAAGTGATGAACAAATACAATGTCTCCATATTTGATATTGGATCTTCTGGAAAAGGGGAGATTTTTTTTTTCTTTAACAAACAAGTCTGCATAGAGTTTAAGCAGCAAACTTTGCAATGTTCTATTATTTTAATAAATATTTATTAAATACTTTAAAATACTCTTCTAAATAACAGAAGCTACAAAAAGTGATTATAGTTCTTAAAATGTTTAAAATCCAGCAAAAGTAACAAATATATAAAATTGATTTAAATCCAACATCAAAATAGTTGTAAGGGAAGAATTAAATTCTACCCAACAAAAGAGATAAACCAATGAATTTTTTCTAGGGAGGTTAGTAACATTTGAAACGAGCCTTGAAAAATACATGTTAATTCAATAAAGGTTGTGTAACCAGCCAACAGAGGAAAATGAATACTTGAATCACTCATCTAAACTCAAATTGAATAACAAGTAGTCCTACAGTTTATTTTGGGATTAGGAGGAGCAGTGAAGAGAGATATGAGAAAAAAGATAAATTGGTAATACTTGTATCATGATGATAAAGAATTTTAATCTGTCCTATTAAATCAAAGTTTGAAAATTATTAACAAGCTATTCAAAGAAAATATTACATGGCTCTCCACTATGTGTGATAGAAAAACAAAATGTTCCAAGAAATCTACTCAGACCTTATTATAAACCTTTGCTGTTTATCAGTACATACTGCATATGTGTGTGTGTGTGTGTGTGTGTGTGCGCGCACATGCATGTATATATGTGCAGGTGTGTATCTGTCTGCTCATGTACCGCAGGTGCTTGTAGGTGCATGTGTGTAAGAGTATGTGTGTTAGTCAGGGAACGTGAGCACTTATGTTACTGTGAGAGTGGGTAAGGCTGACAGTGCACATTTGCCAGTGTATCCATCCTGAGTGCTGTAGGGGTGACTGGGGCATCTGTATGCAGGGATGCATGTGAGTGTCCACATGTATTTGTGAGTTGTTTGGGTGTTCAGTGTGAACCAAGCCTCTCTTTGAAATACTATCGACTTACAGAACAGAATAGGATTAATACTGATGTGGGAAAGGGAAATCATTCAAGAAATGGAACCTAGAATTTGGTATTTTAAGCTATCTGCAGACTGAC
Source organism: Lontra canadensis (assembly GCF_010015895.1). Classification (NCBI taxonomy): domain Eukaryota; kingdom Metazoa; phylum Chordata; class Mammalia; order Carnivora; family Mustelidae; genus Lontra; species Lontra canadensis. The sequence continues at coordinate 11,871,128 of NW_022631020.1, forward strand.
AATACGTAGACTGAAATTATGAAAAAGTGGAGGCATGAGATGATGTGAGCCTGAAACCCTGCAATCCTATGAGGATCAACAAAATTATACAAATGTTAGGAATAATATAAATAAAATTAAAATGTAAGTGTGAAAGAATGATAGCCCATATATCACGTATTTTGATACATGATAAAGGAGTTTCAAAATATAAAAAAATCCAGTTCTTTGTCCTAACTGTTCAGTGGGACCCTAGCCTGTTTTCTTAATGATTCACTCCTTTTTCTGGTAGGTTATTATGCACATCTGACCATACTCCTCAAAGCAAGGTACTCTATAATACTCTATAATACTGTGCCAATGGATATACATAGTAAAGGTAGAAAATGAAGCATTGATTTTCTCTAAAGTTCAAGAGAGCTTTAGAAATTCTTGAAATTCTTACCTAAAGTTCTTAAAGCTTAGGAAATAAAAACTATTCATACAAAAGGTACATGTTCATTCATTTGTAATCACAACTATCAAACAGGTGGTCAGTAGGTATTGCCAGATTTAAACCAACTAGTAGACAAAATCTAAGTTAGCGCCAATTTCATGATGTGTAGGAGGAACAAGCTATTTGTCCATAACTGCGTGTGAGGCAATACCAAGCCATACCAACCATATTGTATAAACAATTACCATCTTTTAAAAATTTTTTTTAAAGATTTTATTTATTTATTTAACAGAGAGACAGATCACAAGTAGGCAGAGAGGCAGGCAGAGAGAGAGAGGGAAGCAGGCTCCCTGGTGAGCAGAGAGCCCGAGGCAGGACTTGATACCAGAACCCTGGGACCATGACCTGAGCTGAAGGCAGAGGCTTTAACCCACTGAGCCACCCAGGCGCCCCAATAATTACCAACTTTGAGGGGATTCTTTCATCTGGCATGTTTGGCTTGATTTGTTACTTTTTAATGAATAGGCACCGGACTTCTCAGAGAAAGAAGCTCTGGGATGCTCCAGTCTTCCACAGAATTATTTTTTTCTTTTTTTTTTTTTTTTTAAGGTTCACCAAGAATTCAACCCTTGTTCTGGGATTTTTGGCTCTCATCTCGCTGTTTTTTCTCATATTCCCTACCCCCATTGCCCAAATCAAGGCTCCACACAGTCTTCCCTGCAATGACTCTGACTCTGCTTCCTTCCACTACAAACCTCCAGACTCCTCTGTTCTAAGTGTTTCCTGGATCAACTGAGTTAAAACACCTCCATACAAATGCCACTCGCAGCCAAGACCTACTAACTGGACTCAGATGGCAAAATATTTTATACACAGATCTTTTCATTTGTATTTTATTCAGGCTAGGATTGGTTAAAATTTTACTTTTGTAATACAACTAAAATATCTTAAAACAATAACTAGTGTATAGAATGAAAAGTTGCCTGTACTTTTATACAATTTCTAAGAAATAAATGTTATTATAAAATACTTATTATGTTTGCTATAATAGTCCATGAATTATTAAATAAAACAAAAATATGAGTTTCTGATAATATATTTAGCATTACTGTTGTGAGGATATAATTATCCATAATAACTGAATATCCTTAAATTCTGGCTTTTTAATCCTTTCACAGTAAATAGAGATATTTTTTTAAAAGGACACATACTTTATATTTTGATACATATTGAAGCCTTTCATAATATAGGGTAAACTATTTCTATTTTTTCATACATTGAAACTAGTTCTTGAGTTTTAAATAGAATAAAGTACCATCTGTCTATATACTATGTATATAAACTTATTCTAAGTCATCTGACTCACAACAGTCATTCAGGGCAGACGTGAGAAGGAGGGATCATCTTCCTTCGATATACAGTGGGACGTGAGTCAGCACAAAATGTAGGCCATCAGAAAACGACGCAAATTTGACTGTAACATTTACTTCTCTTTTTTAAGCAACAACATTAGACTGCTTGCCCATGCTATTTTTTTCTTTTGCTCTGACAGTTTTGGTGTTTAATGCCAATCTGTACATATTTATCACATAACTGTGATGCTTAATTTTTTCCCCATAACTCTACTCCATTTACTGCAGTTTTTCACTTTGGACATAATTGTGTGTCATCTTGACTACTTTAATTTAGCAAAATTATGCTAAATTCTAATTCTATTCAGGATGGATTGTGTATGACCTGATAAATTATTTTTCAAATATATTCACTTTACAAAATCATAGAGTTATGACTACAGAAATAGTAAATAAAATAAGGACCTCTTAGGAATATTTTATATCACTATGGCTGCATGCCTGTGAACATTAATTATTCCCTTTATGCATTCATAATAAAAACACAATGTCTTATTAGTCAAATAGAATCAATTTTCTATAACTAATAATCATCATTAAATTGATTATTTATTAATTCTGCTTCCATCCCCTTGAATTTCTATTAAGTATTTATTTTCAGAATTAGAATCATGTTATCTGCTGAGGTATAGAAGGCTTTCCTATATAAGGTATATAAGGCTTTCCTATAAGGACAGAGTGGAGAGAATAAATTAGTGTGATATAGTGGAAAAACACTAGAATAAACATGGGAATTCCTGGGAACACTACCTGCTTTTGTAAAGCTGCTTGACCATAATTAGTTTGTAAGTTAAGAATTATTATTATGCACATTACACTAGGATTATCAGTGAGTTAGTCTGTTCCTTTGTAGTAGAGTGGAAAGAGGCAGATACTATGACAAATCTGTCAGATTTTTCAATTTCCTTTTCTGGAGAATGGAAGTAATGCTGGTTAATTCAAAGGAACTTAATCAGAACTGACTAGGCATCTGGGTGGCTCCTTAGGTTAAGTGTTTGCCTTTGGCTCAGGTCATGATCCTAGGTCCTAGGACTGAGCCCTGTCTCAGGCTCCCTGCTCAGTTGGGGAGTCTGCTTCTCTCTCCCTCCTGGAGTCTGCTTCTTTCCCCTTCTGCTCATGTACACTCACTCTCTTTCCCTCTGAAATAAATAAATAAAATCTTAAAAAAAAAAAAAAAACAACTGAGTAGGATAGTATCTGTGAAATAAACAGCACATTCTGTGGCACATAGTAGGTACTATATTTATACTGTTCTGCTTCTCATTACAATTGTAGCAACTTGGAGGGTTTTGTTATCATTGCTGTTGTGCTTTGCTTCTGTTTATCATTTTTTAATCAATCTTCTTTGGAAGAATCATTGGTTTTATAAATTAATTACTCTAAGTTTTCTGGGAAGAATTAGAGGCCTCAGGGGTACTTTGGTAAGGAGACCCAGGGGAGGGGTACTACGTGAAGAAAAGGGGTTTAAATAAGTGGAATTCAGGTGATGATGTTATGGAAATATCGGCTGTTTCAGAAGTGCTGAATATGGAATATTTTTTTTTCCAGATAAAGGCTGTGTACTGTGCAATGTAGTATTTCCCTATAACCTCACAAATCTTCAGTAATAAGAAAGAAATTAGAAAATGTTTACAGTGTTGGCATTTTTGGGGGGGTTAGATATGTATATGTTTACTTTAGAGAAAGAGAATATGTGAGCATGGTAGGGGTCTAGAGGTAGAGAAAGAGGGAGGGAGGGAGAGAGTCTAAAGCATGCTCCCCCAAGTGTAGAGCCTGACTAGGATCTTGATCTCAGGATCCTGAGATCACAATTTGAGCCAAAACCAAGAGTCAGATGTTTAACAAGCTGTACCATCCAGGTGCCCCAGGGTTGGCATTCCTTAATGTAACTAAGTAAGGACTAAATTCTAGGCATTTTGGAACAAAAAACATAGATGAGAGAACACATGACAACTAAATTAGTTTTATTGATGTTATCCAATACACTAATAAGAAATCTCTTTATTTGGATGACTCAGATGACTCTTCTGGATATCTCAGGGTTTATTTGATTAGAAAACATATAGTGTATAACACTATGGTTAAGAAAATGAATACTAAAGGAAAATTGCTAGGCAAGAAGGTAGGGAGTTGGGATGTTAATTCTTGGCTTTGTCATTTGCTGACTGGAATCTCTTGAACCATACTGTTCATTAACTTTTTGCTTTAGTTGACTCCACCTGCAAAACTGGGATAATGATAATATCTATTCCGTAGGGTTGTTTGAGAATTGAATGTGCAAATATGCATATAGCCTTTAGAATAACAACCAGTACATATTAGGTACTCAAAGTGTCTATTTACTGAGAAAATCTGTATTAAACAAGGTCCATACATACACCAAATTCTCATGGTGGAATATGGACTCCATATTGGATTTCAAATATGGATTTCAAATATGGTAAACATGTCCACAAATATCTACATAAAGACTGCTGGATATAAACATGGCCATGAATATAAATAGCAGTGGATCTGAGCAATTTAGAATGATAAATATAATAGAGGTAAAGTTTTCAAACCTTGAAGGAAAAATAGTAACATTTGTTTCTTTACATACATACTAGTACAATTATGTGTCTCTAACTGTGCCTGATATTTTTCAGACTTCAAGCCAATCTTTCAATAGTGGTCTTATCGAAGATGCAGCAGTATGTTACAGAATAATGAGGAAGACGGGAACTAAAAGGAAGTCTCCCTCTGAATTCAGAAGCAAACTCTGAAACAAGAGTTTGAGTGCAGACAATTTATTTTGGAATTAGGAAACATCAGGAAAGAAATGGGGAAGTAAAATAGGGAAAGGCCCAACACAACACACTGTAGGGAGAAAGTTACTGTTGAGGCTAAATGAGACCCCATCTCACTGGGGCTTTCTAGAAATACAGTGATACATGTGTGTGTGTGTATGTATTTATTTATTTTAGTTTCAGGTATAGGATTTGGTGATTCTCCATTTATAGACAACACCCAGTGTTCATCACAGCAAGTATACTCCTTAATACCCATCATCCATTTCGATCATCTGCTCGCCCACCTCCCCTCCAGCAACCTGTGATTGTTCTTTTAAGTCTGTTTTATGGTTTGCCTCTCTCTGTTTTTCCCCCTACGTTCATCTGCTTTGTTTCTAAAATACCACATATGAGCAAAATCAAATGGTATTTGCCTTTCTCTGACTGACTTATTTCACTTAGCATTATACTCTCTAGCTCCATCCATGTCATGAAATTGACAAGTTTTCAAATTTTTATGGCTGAATAATATTCTACCACTTTATATATACCAACTCTTTATCCATTCATCAGCTCATGGACATTTGAGCTCTTTCCATAATTTGGCTATTGTTGGTACTGTTGCCATAAACATCAGGGTCCATATATCCCTACAATTCAGTGTTTTTGTATCCTTTGGGTAAATACCTAGCAGTGCAATTTATTTTTAACTCTTTGAGGAGCCTCCATACTGTTTTGCAGAGTTGCTGCAGCAATTTGCATTCCCACCAACAGTGCAAGAGGGCTCACCTTTCTCTGGTCCTTGCCAAACACATGTTATTTCCTGTGCTATTAATTTTAGCCATTCTGACATGTATGAGGTGATATCTTATTGTAGTTTTGATTTGCATTTCCTTGATGATGAGTGATATTGAGCATCTTTTCATGTGTCTGTTCCTGTCTGGATGTCTTCTTTGGAAAAATGTCTATTTATGTCTTCTGCCCATTCTTAACTGGACTATTTATATTTTGGCTGTTGAGTTTGATGAGTTCTTTACAGATTTTGGAGAATAGACCTTTATCCATATGCCAGTTGCAAATATCTTCTCCCAACCCATCAGTTGCCTTTTAGTTTTATTGATTGTTTTCTTCACTATGCAGAAGTTTTTTTGTTTTGTTTTATTTTATCTTGATGAAGTCCCAATTCTTCATTTTTGCTTTTGTTTCTCTTGCCTCCGGAAATGTAGCTAGGAAGAAATTGCTGTGGCCAAGGCAGAGGGATTGCTGCCTATGTTCTCTAGGATTTTGATGGTGTCCTGTGTCACATTTAGGTCTTTCATCCATTTTGAATTTATTTTTGGGTATAGTTTAAGAATGTGATCCACTTTCATTCTTCATGTCACTATCCAGTTTTCCCAACACCATTTGTAGAAGAGACTATCTTTTCCCCTTTGGATATTCTTTCCTGCTTTGTCAAAGATCAGTTGATCATACAGTTTTGAGTCCATGTCTGGGTTTTCTGTTCTGTTCCATTGATCTATGTGTCTGTTTTTGTGCCGGTACCATGCTGTCTTGAAGATTATAGCTTGAAGTCTGGAATTGTGATGCCACCATCTTTGGTTCTGTTTTTCAACATTACTTTGGCTATTTAGGGTCCATACAAATTTTAGAATTATTTGTCCTGTGAAAACTGCTGGTGATATTTGGATATCTTTTCTGGATCCATACAAATTTTAAGACTGTTTGTTCTAGCTCTGTGGAAAGCACTAGTGAGTAGGGATTGCATTAAATGTGTTGATTGCTGGTAGTAACGGCATTTTAACAATATTTGTCCTTCCAATCCATGAGCATGGAATGTTTTTACATTTCTTTGTGTCCTCCTTAATTTATTTCATATGAGTTCTATAGTTCTCAGAGTACAGAGCTTTTATCTCTTTGGCTAGGTTTATTCCTCAGTACGTTTTGGTTTTTGGTGCGATTCTAAATGGGATCAACTCCTTGATTTCTTTGTCTGCTGTTTCATTATTGGTGTAGAGAAATGCAACAGACTTATGAATGTTAGTTTTATATCATGTGACTTCACCAAAATCATGAATCAGTTCTAGTAATTTTTTGGTGGAGTTGAGTTTTTACATAATGTATCACAGCATCTGCAAAGGAGTGAAAGTTTGACTTTTTCCTTGCTGATTTGGATGCCTTTATTTCTTTTTTACTTGTTCCTTGCTGATTTGGATGCCTTTATTTCTTTTTTACTTTTTCCTTGCTGATTTGGATGGCTTTATTTCTTTTTGCTGTCTGGTAAGGCTAGGACTTCTGGTATTATGCTAAATAATGGTAGTGAGAGTGGACATTCCTGTCTTGCTTTTGAGCATAGAAGAAAAGCTCCCCAGTTTTCCCAATTAAGGATGATATTAGCTGTGTGTTTTTTGTATATAGCCTTTTTGATGTTGAGGTATATTGCCATTATCCCTACTTTGTTGAGAGTTTTTCTTATCAAGAATGGATGTTGTATATTGTCAACTGTTTTCTTCATATCTATTGGAGGATCACATTGTTTTTATCTTTTTTCTTATTAATGTGGTATATGATGTTGATTGCTTTGTGAATATTGAACCACCCTTGCAAACCAGGAATAAATCCTACCTAATCATGGTGAATGATTCTTTTAATGTACTGTCGAATTCAGTTTGCTAGTATTTTGTTGATAATTTTTGCATCCACGTTCATCAGGGATATTAACTTATAGCTCTCTTTTTTAGTGGATTACTTGTCTGGTTTTGCAATCAGGGTTTTGCTGGACTTGTAAAATGTGTTTGGAAGTTTTCCTTTCATTTCTATTTTTGGAAAAGTTGAGAACTATATAATTTGGGAACTATATAGTTGAGAACTGTAAGAATAGGTCTAACTCTTCTTTAAATGTTTTGTTGAATTTTCTTGTGAAGCCATCTGGTCCCAACTTTTGTTTGTTGTTGTTTGTTTGTTTCTGTATCATTTATTTCTGCTCTAATGTTTATTATTTTCTATCTTCTGCTGGTGTTAGGCTTCATTTGTTGTTCTTTTACTACTTTAGATATAAGGTTACATTGCATATTTGAAATTTTTTTCATGCTTCTTGAGGTAATAGGCATGCATTCTTATATACTCCCCCCTTACTACCGCTTTTGCTGCATCTCAAAGTTTTGTACTGTGGTGCTTTCATTTTCATTTGCTTCCATTTTTTTTTCCTTTGATTTCCTACTGGACCCATTCATTTTTTTTATTAGAATGTTCTTTAACTTCCATGCATTTGTGGTCTTTCCACATTTTTTCTTGTGGTTGACTTCAACTTTCATAGAGTTGTGGTCAGAAAATATGCATGGAATGATCTTAGTCTTTTTGTACTTGTTGAGGCCTGATTTGTGACCCAGTATGTGATCTATTCTGGAGAATGTTCCATGTGCATTCAAAAAGTATATGTGTTCTGCTGCTTTAGGATGAAATGTTCTGAATGTATCTGTTAAGTCCATCTGGTCCAGTGTGTCATTCAAAGTCATTGTTTCCTTGTTGATCTTCTACTTAGATGATCTGACCATTCATGTAAGTGGGAGTGTTAATGTCTACTACAACTATTGTATTATTATCAATGGGTTGCTTTAAGTTCGTTATTCATTGTTTCATATATTTGGTTTAGTTTCAAATATTTGGTTTAGTTTCATATATTATGTCCCCAAGTTGGGGACATAAATATTTATAATTGTTAAATCTTTTTGTTGGATAGACAAGATTTTATTTATTATGATATAGTGCCCCTTTTCATATCTTGTTATAGTCTTTGGTTTAAAATCTAATTTGTCTGGTAGTAAAAACTGACACTGGCTTTCTTTTAACATCCATTTGCATGATAAATGTTTCTCCATCCCCTAACTTTCAATCTGCAGGTGACTTTAGGTCTAAAATTAGTCTCTTGTAGGCAATATATACATATATCTTGTATTTTTACCTATTCTGACACCCTATGTCTCTTGATTAGAGCATTTATTCCATTTACATTCAGAGTAATTATTGATAAATATGAATTTAGTGCATTTTATTACTTCCTTTGTCATTGTTGTGGAGATTTTCTCTGTTCCTTTCTAGTCTTTGTCACTTTTGGAAGTTCTTTCTCACTCAGAAAGTCCCTTTTATGAGACTGACGTGCTACCTACTGAGCTAACGAGGCACCTAGAAAGTACCTTTTAATATCTCTTGCAGGACAGGTATAGTGGTCATGAACTCCTTTAGTTTTTGTTTGTCTAGGAAACTCTCTATCTCTCTACATAAATGCAGTTAAAAGCCAACTTAGTCCTGTCTCACATAAAAGGTGAAGACTCTTAGCTATCTGTCTATTAAATTCATTCCATCAGTGTTCCCATGTGGTAATTCTCCAGCACCTCCCAATTAGAATCAGGCATATTCCTGGATCCACAGATGTCCTCAGGCAGAGTCTTCTGTTCTGGAATGAGGAGTTTTGCTCCTTGTTCTTAGATCTATGAGGGATGGTTGCCTGACTAGGCCCCATCCTGTAGAACAGGAATTTCCAAACACAAAGACTTATTTTTACCCCTGTGGGAGCCCATATGAAACATATTTGTAATTTGGGTAATAATTAAGCATGCGGTATTCTTGAAGAAGACTCTGTAAGTGGGACTGAATCCTCTCTATTATGGAATATAAAACTAGCACAGAAATGAATAAGCAGAAGAACAGTGCAGCTTTTCTGTGAAACCACAGAGTAAGAGTGGCTGTTTTTGTTGGATGGTGCAAATAAAATAATAATAATGGGAATAACAGGGAAGAAGTTACCAGGTTACAGAGAATACCTATGGTAGGAAGAATGGTATTTGTGAGAAGGGGAAATCTGTTATTAGGACTTGGGAACTTGAACATAGAAAGCAGCAAGGTACTATTTGGACTAGATATGTGTTGGGAAAAATTCAATTTTGCCTAATAATTTTGGTAAGACATATGTTTGAGAAGTTTTAAAGTTTACTGTTGGAAGTAATTGGAAGTCTCTAAGCCAAGAAAATAATGGATCTTTTAAAGAAAAGAAAGATATGGGAGGGAAGGGGAACAATATGTAGTTATGGGGTGTGTTTCCCAAAAAACTATGCATGTGGAAGTCAAAGTGATATTAATAATAGTTCCAGTAATAAAAAATAATTTGGAAAGGTTTATTCTCTGCAGAATTAAAAGAATTAGAGATTAGTTTCTGAAATTTAAGTGGCACTAATATGAAACAGTTGGGATTGAGCAGAGACTTGTATAGATATTTGCCAGAAGAAAATGTAAATTTGGAGTTAGAGGTAGAGTGTACTGAGGATTCTTGTAGGCGCTGAAGTTTGAAGGACTGAGTTGGTGGGAACAGGGCTTGGAGCCAGAAGAAAAGTAAGACACAAGCCAGAGCTAAAAGAAGAGTGGAAACAATCCAGACTATTAGGAAGTTAGTAGAATGGAGGTTTCAGAGAGTTGGGAAGGCAAAAGAGATGGGACCCACATGTGGCATGGGAAAGGGAGAATAAAAAATAAACTCCTGACACTCAGTCCACAAGAGCTTTGTGTTCCCAATAAGTAGAACTTAAAGATCCATATCACAAAAATTAAAAAAGACAGACTTCCCATTGTTATACAAACTAAGCATATGGTGCCCAAACAGAAGAAAGCCTCATAGTTCATTCATTTATCATAGCTTTATTCTCAATATTATCATGATTTCATGTTTATTTTCTCATTCTGGGCTTTTTTTTTTTTAATAGCAAACAATTTTACCAACATGGATTATATCTTTAAATCTGCAATACCACTATGATTAAATTTGAAAAGAATGTAAAAAGCATACTGGATTATAGTTCAGTGGATTATCAGTTTAAGAGAGGAAAGAGGTTTTTAATCTTACCACTTATCCTTCCTTACAATGGAGATTCTGTTCCTCAGAAGTTAGACACATCCAGATAAAAGACCAACGGAGAGACCAAGTACCAATTTAGAGATAGTAAGCGAGCACCTAAATACTTATATGTCAGTTTCGGAGACTATTTTATTTTAAAAACTGACTGAGTTCAAGATACTTGCATGAGGTTTACTACTATTTATTCAGAATTTAAGTTACCAGTTCTATGGAGAAGATCCATAGAACTCATCTTGGTAATCTAGGTATGATGTGAAGAATCTTCGGACCTTATGCATTTCAGACTCAAAAGGAGAGGGTGAGGTCAAGATAATTGACTTCATGGAAGAATCATCAGTGAACCAGTTAAATGTGGTCCAGTTAGTGGCCTAGTAGTGAAACAATCAATTGAAACCTTGACTTCCCTGGGGGGAAGTGGTAGGCATTTGAGGGAGAAGGCAGAACTAGACCAGATGTGGGAAGGAATGTAGGAACTTAAATCCAACAATAGCTTATTCCTCCATTCACTTACTTATCCATTTAATAAACATTTGTGGAGTATATTTATGTGCCAAACATTTCCTAAGTACTGAGGAGAGATTCCTTTGAAGCCAAGACAGAAGCAGCCTCTATTTTGAAGAACTATCAACTCTAACTATCAGTGAAGCCAACAACAAATAACTAAACAAGAAAATATTAGAAATTGGTTTGTGCTATGTAGAAAATGATTTGCTAGGAAAAAAGAGTGACCGATGAACTTCCTTAAGTAGACCAGACATGTAGTCTAATCTGAGGTCATGGAGTTTCAACAGAGGCCTGAAGGCTAAGCCAGACACAGCATATATGTGGAGAGAATATTCCATTCAGAATGAAAAATAGATTTAAGTATGTTGTGGTGAAAAAGTATGATGATCCAGTGTCTAAGGAAAGAGTAATAAGACATGGTTTCATAAGGCAAGGAGGAGCCATGTTTGGCTCAGTAGAAAAGGGTACCCGCTTTCTATTTCATTCTAAGTTTAGTGAGGAATATTTCTGAGTTTTACATGGGTAAACAACATGGAGTGCTATTTATAATAATTGGAATATGTAGTCCCAAACCAGCTAATAAATTCATCAGGCTGACAGATATTTTTTTTTTTTAATTTGAAACAGGACACAATTCACTTCAGAGCATGTGTTGACTCTATTTTATGACAGTTTTAACAAAATGAAAATTGTCATCAATTTTAGGGAGCAAGAAGAAAAAAGTACCATTTTTAAAATGATAGTTTGTCAATCACTTGTTTGCTCTGAGACTTCATATTGCTCTCCCACCACTGCTCTATGTCAGGGGCTGATCCCTGTAAACTGTATTTCCTGGTCCCCTGGTGAACTAGCTTGCAGTTAAATTATACCTCTGAAAGGATCTAGCAGGAGATGTGAAGGTAGAACATGAGGAGAAGCCAAGACGCTTTTCCCCCTCCACTTCAGGTGGCAACTCTGACAGTAACTACATGTCCCTTTTAAAAACCCCCGTTTAACTCTAGAATCCACCAGGATGCTAGGATTCCTGTATTCTGATAACATCAACACCTCTCTTTGAATCCTGAGTTCTGTATGTGCTGTAGCTTGGACTGTTGCTAATTGTCTCGCCATATTTGCCACCTTTTTTTTTTTTTTTAACAGCTGTTGTCCTTATTACTGTATTTTTAAAGAACATTTACACTATTGTTAGGTTACGTAAAGAGTTTGAGTTTATTTAATCTATTTTTATTTATATATATTTTATTTATATAATCTATTTTTATTTAATATTTAATATTATTTAATGTATAGAATCTATTTTTATTTACTTGCAGTGATAAGTAAGTACATCCAGAAATAAAGATTTTAGATACTCGGTGAATTAGAGAACAGAACTTTTAGATAAGGGACTCTATGCTCTGGCTTAGTTGAGTCAATAATTCTGAGGTGGAAATGAAAGTAGGGTGGGAAGTAGGCTTCTGAACTATAACAATGAGGTAGAAATACCAACTGTTTAGATAAATCCCCTGAAATTTCATCATCGTTTTGTTATAACAAATAATTCCTTTAATATATAAACAAATATGGAAAATCTAAAACTTTAAGACATATTCTAGATTATTCAAAACTTATTTCTAGTAGATTTTATCAGATATTCTTCTAATATTTAAACCAGAGAAGCTAAATGGGAATGGAGTTTTGAGTGGCTTTAGAATTTTTAGTGGGCTGGTCATAGCATGAAAGTAAAAGGTATTGAGAGTCTAATAAAAAGCATTAAACACAGAGTGTTGACTGGGTGATAGAGGGATAGAAAGAACATGATAAAAGAGAAAGGGAAATTGGGAGAACACTTAAGATAATGTGTGTGCAAATGGCATTAGTGCACACATTCAAGTAACTTCTGTCAACATACTACACATCTGCCTCTCCTCACAGGCCCTGAAGGCAGGTATCATGAATCATTTAGCTTCTAGCATGGGGGCAGCCTTATGGGAGTCCTGAAATATCTTTACTGAGTGAACCAAGAAAGCAGAAAAAAAATTTTTTTTTCTTCTTTGCTCCCACCCTTTCTCCCTCCCTCATCCTTCCTTCCCTACTTCCTTCCCTCTTTCCTTCTCTCATCTAGTTGTAAACTATTTCCAAATAAGTGTCAGTTGCAAAAACTTTAAGATATTACTTACAGTATGTAGGTAATATTTTTCTGGGGTCTCTGGAAATGTCTTGAAGGAAAAATATTTTAAAACTTCTACATAAATAAATAAAATAAAATCTTTATTGACTGAAGGACTAAAAAAAAATCTTTAATGATTGAACCACAGACCTCTTGAAAGGCCATGTTTGAGGATGAAGAGTCTGTCCCATGACACTCAAATAAGACCACATTTGTGATGATGATATGGTTGTTTATGTGTGTGTTTGAATATCCATCTTATCCATGGATGATAAAAGTTTGGAGAAACTTCACTATGAGCTTCAAACTCCAAAATGTTGAGAATATTGTTGTATTTCAGAAAATGAGTTTGAATTCATAAGATTGAAAACTTGCAGAATACAAAGAAAATGTTCAGGTTTTTTAAACTTTTCACTTATTCATCTAATAGATCATTATTTCCACATGGATTATTATTATATATTTACACTTTTTTCCTATAAATATCTGGAATTATCCTAGCATATAAACAGAGAAATTTTCTGTGTATAATGTAAATTATTCAATTACTTCATTTGTAATTATGATAATTACAATGGAAGTTGCTACTTAAATGCCTTTCAACTAATAATTGCTACAAAATAATGACTTAGTAAGCTTTGCATATTCTTATTAATTCATTGTGCCAAAACTGATGCTTGAAAATCTTCAAACTGAATGGATTTACCAAAGTCATCTCTTTTTCCACAAATCATGTAGTTGATTCCATTGACAAGACTACCCCCCCTTCCTTGGAATTTTTCATAATAAGGTTTATATTTTTAAAAATGTAATCAGTCTAAATGTGTATGCCTAATTATATGTAAAAACGGCCTTATTCACTTCAGGAAAATACAGCTATCCCATAGTAATGTTTTAAATAAATTTTTAAAAATTCAGTATAGCTATTAAAGATGCAATATTTCCTAACTCTTAATTATTCTTCAATGAAAATTTTCTGTTTGTAATAAAAACTATTTCCTCATGGTCAATATGGCACTATTTCCTCATGGTTAATATGGCACTCTGACAGACCTGTGTTCTTTTGCCAGGTTTATCTTAAGATTGTTGTATACACTACTAAAGGAACATTTGAATCTCCATTTATAAAGCCTCCTACTTTTTGGCTCAGGTTCTTAGTTTGTGCATTTTAAAAATAGAAGTACTTTATAAAGTCCTTTGATATCTTTTCATCAAAGAAACTAAGGAAGACCTATTTCATTTTTATTTTTACTTTGACTTGTATTTTTCAGCATTAGAACTGGGTTAAAATCCTTGTCATGTTATGCAACAGGAGTATCTTGTCGTATCCTGATATCTTGTCACCTAAACAATGACTCATGGTCCTGGTGAGCTTTCAGAGAAAGGTTCTGGCAATTATCAAATATTTCAGCTCTTGCTTTGGCATTTCACAAAACTAAAAATCCATTTGATATATAGTCTTCGTTTTTTGCAGAATATATTGCCCAAGACACTCATTCTAAGCCTATCTGAGGGTTTCCATATGCTTACATAGTATGAAAATAATATAGGATATTCCATATGCTTCCAATTAAAACACATATTTAAATTCAGAATATATTTACTCTGCCTACTCCTTAAGGATTGAAAAAACATATTAAAGCACTGTCTTCCATTAATGGAAACCATTAAAGAGAAGTGTAGGGGGGGTGGGGTAAGGTGCGTGAATACCTACAGAAAGAACATTTTAGAAGTGACCATTGCATGCCTTATTCAAGTATAAATAGTAAGGTTTTTATGACTGAAGCAGAGTGAATAAGGCAGTAATGAGGTCAGAGTTAACAGACGACCAGAACATGTAGGTCATCATACAGGGAAAAAAAAAAAAAAAAAAAGTCATGTATTTCATTCTTCTTGAGATGAGGAGTTATTAGAAGAATTTGGTGTTGGGCTCCTGTTCATTTGTTCAACAAAGTTGTATTGAGCATCCTAATGTGCATCAGCTGTTGTTCTATATGCTGGGGATAGAGCAATAAACAAAGATGTTTTCCTCATTTGGCTTATGGGTTTGTTTGTTTTTTTTTTGTTTTGTTTTTATTTTTTTATTTTTTATGGTTTTTTTTTTTTTTTTTTGCTTAGGAGCAGAGAAATTGGTTAGATAGTAAATACACCAATGCTGAGTAAACATCTCTCATATTAGAAAGTGATTAAGTGCTATGGAGAAAAATAAGGTAAGAAAAAATGGCTACAAGTTTAACTCTGTGGTGAGAGGTTGCTGCTGTTTTGTGTAAGTTTGTGGGATATGACTGATATTTTTGGACCACTCTATATGCTATATGGAGGGGGGATTTAGGGAGGCATGGTTAGAAGCAGGAGAACCTATTAGGGGGTAATACAATAATGAAGGATAGTGGCGAGTTTGGCTTTCACCTTGGAGGTGGAGTGGAGATAGCAATAGTGATGTGATTCTGAATTAATTTCAGAGAGTTATTGTCAACATGATTGACTGTTGTATTGCATATGAAGATGAGATAGAAGTAGAAGTCAGGAAGACTTCAGGATTTATAACTAAACAATTGAACAAAAGAAATCACCTGAGATGAAGAACACTGAGATGAAGGATAGGCTGAGGAAGTGAAAGTAAGTCTGAATTCAGAGTAGCACACAGAAATTACCATAGAACCTTAAGCAGAAAAGGACTTAATAGGAATGTAGGTAAGTACAATAAAAGAGCTTCATTAACAAGTTCTAGATTGGGTCTCCATGAATAATTTCTAGAACCTTTGAGAAATTACCTAAGTAGGGTTGCTGCTAGTTCTTTTTTAAGGCATCGTTGGAATAAAAAATTTGCAACTAATTCTATAGTGCAACTGTGTCTAGATACCGAAGAAGCTGGAAAATGGACGCATATAGATACAATACAGTGATTAGGAAGCCAGACAGAGAAGCCATTGGCATCACGGCCAGCATTTCCACTCTTTGTTCCCATTCATGAAGCTGAAGAATAGCACATTGCAGGCAAGAAATTCACGTTTTAATAACCTTCTTGGGCAACAGAAACAGCAAGCAGTGAAGTAAAAAAGGGACTTAATTATCAAAAACAGTTCTGTGCTCAGAAGCTACTGATATCTATCTTTTCACTTTCCCAAATAGGAAAAATAAACAATTGCACGGAAGTTGTGGGAATAAATAGAACTTTTCACTGTTTGATGTTAAGTACAATGCAATATGGGCTATTTGGAACATGTTAAGTGTGGGATGGCTGTTTGATATCTTTTTAGATATTTCAAATAGAGCTTATATATACACAAATCTAGTAATCAAACAAATGGAATAAGCTAAGGTATATATTAGAGAAAGATAATTTATAGTTGATGTTTAAAATTTTGAGACAGGATGAAGTGACTTATGAAATGAATAAACTTGGGGTGATGAGATAGGTGATGGTATAGTGTTCCCAAGTACAGGTAATAAAAGACTGCAGCTTTTGTCTTGGACAAGCTCAGTGCTAGGAACTGACAACAACAAATGTGTGTGTGTGTGTGTGTGTGTGTGTGTGTGTGTATGCAATATTAATGTATATTCAAGAGAAAAATCAGTCTTCTATAGAAACAAATCCTTAAAAGTTGTGCTGATAAATTTATTTGTGGAGAGCTGGAGTTGATAAAAATTCCTGTGTTACTTATTATTCCTGTGTTAGTGATAACCTCAAAACTTAGCAACTTGAAATAACAAACATATATTTTCTCACAGTTTCTGTGAGTTGGCAGCAACTTAATTGGGTGGTTCTAGCTCAGAGAATCTCATAAGATTGTAGTCAGATTGGTGGTCAGGGCTAAAGTCCTATCTGAAGACACAGCTAGGAGAGATTTGTTTATGAGTTCATTCATGCTGTTGTTGTCAGCTCTTAGCTCCCCAATGGCTACTAGCTAGAAACTTTAGTTCCTTATACACAGGGTCTCTATAAGGTTGCTTACAACATAGTAGCTTGTTTTCCCAAAGAGAATTACCCATGAGAGAGAGTACATGAGCTTGTCCAAGATAAAAGCTGCAGTCTTTGATAACCTGTTCTTGGAAGTAATATACCATCACCTATCTCATTCTATTGGTCAAAAAAAAAAAAAAAAAAATCTTGGTGCAGTGTGGGATGGGCCCACATAAAAGTGCAAATACCAGGGAACACTAAGGATCCTCTTAGAGGACAGCTACCACAATCAACCTTTTTGGACTTGTGCAATCACGAAAGCTAGTTAAATAATCTAATAAGCCTGCTGTCTTCACATGTGATGCTAGAGTTTGAAGTTCTCAATCAGTTTAGAAGAGAAGATGGCTATAAAAAGGGAGAGATTAAGAGCAGGTTGGAACCAATAAACACAAGCTGAAACCATGAAGTACTGAAACTTGGGCCCATTATTACTGCTTCTGGCATTGGTGGTGGGGTGTCCTAAGTAGCCCAGTCCTTTCATCATAGAGCTGAACACACTCTTAGCCCAAAACTCACTGATCAGAGGGAATGTAGAACTATTGCCACCCAGGTGCTGCCCTACAATAACAAGATTAACCAGCACTTCAATATGTGCATGTCACAATGGTTCTCCTTCACTTCCAAATCCCAGATCTACAAGAATCTCTCTGGTTGCCCAAATTAACAAAAGGACATATGGACAAGGGGATTATGGGATATGTAGTTCAAGCTAAAATATTATTGTATTACAAAACCGCCACAGATCATGAAGCAAAAAGCAAAATTTCCAGTCCCTGTTTAGAACAAGCAATTTGAAAAGCATACAGGAGAATCTAGATGAAATAAAAATACTTTTTTATAGTCACATTGATTAAAAGTTTCCCTAATTCCTTTATAAGAAAGAACTCACAATAAATATTGTAATTAAATATCACATGTTCCTTATTACTATTATATGTAACTTACATATTATATAATAGTGCATTACATTATTATATTATAATATCAAATATGTATAAGTATTCATATATACAGTAATATATGAATATATAATATGTGAATATATAATAATATATATAAAACATTCAGACTATCAATGAGAAATATTTATCAACATTCTATTTTTCTGAATAAAAGTTATCATTGTATGTACTGTACTATATAGATATCTGATATGTGTATAATTACTCAATGTAAGAGCCAAATTTCAGTATCTACAATGGGAAAAAATCAGGTGAATCAATGCTCATTTCCTTACCTGAAGCACTCAATTTTAGCAAGGTTTATTTCTATATGAGTGGGTGGCATGGGATTATTTTAATTCCTTATCTCTTTCCCAAGTGACGTGTAAATAAATATTCATATGTATTAACTTCTGTTTTATAATGAAGATAAAACAGAAATTATGATTGACTCATGTATATCTTTGTGTTTCAGTTTGTCTCCTTTAACGTGTTTAAGTATTTAGAAAGTTGAGACCAGAGGAGGATTTTGCCCCATAGGCCTTAAACTCTGAAACTGCATGGGAAGTGGATGGGAATTCAAAAAGGATTCCCAAATTCAATTAAAGTCACCTTTGTTTCATTCCCTTCCAGTGTGTATGCTTTCCAGAGCTTTGAATAAGTGTAGAAAGGAAAGGAAAATCATATGACACAAACTACATAACAATTTAAATGTTCAAGTACAGACTAATGAATTATCTAATAAAATTCCCTTTACTATCGCTTCCCTCTATGAAAAGTCACAGCTCTTTTGCATAACACCTTACACTTCCTTGTGTAGAAATATTACAGATCAATGAACATAATTCACAGTGAAATGAGGAACTGCAAAGTGCTTTTCTGTCAGGTAACCCATCTCTTAATATTTTCTTCTGTGCTCAAATTTTCTAACTACACTCAATGAATTTAAATATTTTTTATATATGTCAGTTAACATTTTATTTTGGGTAGCACAGACACTTGTAAAGAAAAAGATTCCTGCTCTGTCTCAAATAATTGGTTTGACATGTCTCAAATAATAGATTTGACATGTCAGAGAAAAGTATAGGCCTGGAGATATGTCCGAATTAGGCATTATTTGATGTATTAATCCTAATGGGTACACCTCCTGCGGCTACTTACAGGCTTCAGAGTTTCCTGAATTTCAGCAACTTTAAAAGAATTTAGAAGAGTTTTCAAATGTAAATATTCTTCTTTATTTGGCAACTTATTTTCTGGGGAAAGCATGCTCATATTTAAGGTTTTGCACATGAAGAAAAGAGAGCTAAAACACCTCAGAAAGAATAATGATCAAATAACCGTGTGCAAAAGACATTATTCTAATACCAGAAACAATGGAACTGGATGGATAATAGCTCTCTTATTTTCTTCTTAAGGCTGCCAAGGGCATATTATATTTTATTTCTCTCCTGTGTAGTATGGAATATTCCATTGGTACATAAAGAATTAAGCACCATGTAAGAATAGCACTATTTACAGTATTTTTCTATAATTTTCTGCTATGGAAAATTGTAACCAATGAAAAGTTAGTCTTGAAATGAGAAGGGAGATGACAGGAGGAGAGTAAAAGGCAAAATGCTAAATTAATGCAATCCCTGTGGCATATTTTCCATTTGCAGAGAATATTTATGGAATCTTTGTAAATAAACACATCAAAGAGTATCAGAAGTCTATTTCAAATATATTCAGTTGCCTAAATGCAGTCATGTCAAAAGTAGACCAAAGAAAATGAAAGAAACCCATCTATCATTTCTCAAAAGAGGCCAATTTATGCATCTTCATTCATGCAAATTCAATATTTGTTTAATGTCTACTTCATGCAAGAACACAATGTTAAATAAATTGGCCTCTGCCCCCTGACAAAGACCTGTCACCATTCTGCTCTTTATTGGTGCTCCTTAGTCTGATTCTGCTAATTTTTGGCACATTCTAGTCACCCACCAAATCACTATAATCAGTGCCCTGTTCCTGTTCTCTTTATCATTCAGCTTTTTCTTATCATGTACCATTTTTTTTTTGCTAAAAGTTAGAAATTTAAAATAGAAAATATAAATACTAAATTATTCTAGTATCTAATTTAGAATGTGACAACAGTCCATAGTTGTTTAGGGTTTCATCCTCAGGGCTATGAAACATCAGCAATTCCCCACCTACAAAACTATTTTATTCTATCCAGCACTCCTATTGTTTTACATTTGTTGGTTTAATTACTTATTTTTTTAATTACTTTTTGTTTCTACCACCATTCTGTGAATTCTAGTTCTATAAGCCAAAGCCAGGGCAAAGACCTCCTTAGAGGAATTACCTTAATTAATTCCTTCTAAACTGATTTTACTGACCAAATTCTCAATTAACAAGACAAGTAGCTGTCTAGCTTTCTTTAATTGGTTAACTCTCCCTACAATGATCCTAAATCAGATGCAATAATAATGGATTTACTGCTTTCAAGAGAAATTAGGTTGCTGTCCCCCCACTCTTATAGATCAGGCTGGGTCATACAATAATCTAAACTGACTTTAAAGAGCAAAGTGCTAGGGCTTCCACTGTTGTAGTTCCTTCTATGCTGACTATGGGCAATTTTCTCACAAACCATGCAAATCAAACACCCTCAGGTATAGAATTCAATAAGTCTGTCTCTGCAAGGTGCAATGTAAATGAGCTGTTGGCTACAGAGTGAAGCACAAGTAATAGCAAAACCAAAGAGGAAATGACCTCAAGGAACAGGCAGAACATTCTCTTCTGATTGTTCTAATTTTAGAGAGTTAGCATATAAATAAATTTCACATTTCTGAAAATGAAAAAAAATCAAAAATATTTAATAATAAATTTTAACTCTAACAAGCTCTATGACTTATTTTCCCACAGATAAATTCACAAACTTCCCTTTGATCTAGAAAAGAACAAGGACCTTACTAAAATAACTAATGAAATGTTAAAAGAACATGAAATTTATATTCTCACAGCCTAGATAATCATCATCTTTCTTTGTCAATTTCTTGATAGTGAAATCTCCGTAGACAAATTCAGTCTTAACAGTAGTTGATTTCCTGGATCTCCACATCGCCAGTCCCCTAACAAGCCCTGAACATACACACACACAGATAACAGAATGGCCAAAATCATTTAAAAATGTCAAATGCGGACATAGAAATTGAGAGCTCCTTATGATATAGATGGGCTCATGTACAAAGTTAATATCATCAATAAAATTCCAAGGCCTTGCTGGGGTGAAAAAGATTGACAATCATATCAGTTATCTTGCATAGAATCAGTAACCATGACTTTAAATATAAGGTATAAAGATTCTTAGTTTAGAGAATAATCCTTCTTTCAGGCATGTTTATAAAAATGACATGACCGTTAGAAGTAAAGTTCAGAAACTTGAAAACAGATCTAGAACTTTGCAGTCCTACTAGGCTCTAGCCATGTGTGGCTTTTCAACTTAGTTTTTAAATTAAAATTAAATGAAATTTAAAACTTAATTCCTCAGTTATACTAGTCACACTGCAACTGCTCAATATTCACATGTACATAGTGGCTACCACATAGGGCAGCAGGGGTAGAGAACATTTCCATCATCTCAGAAAATTCTAATGGACAGCATTTGTACAGGAAATTAATTTGGAAAAAAAAAAAATCAGAGAGCTGAATCTCCCTAATGCCTAGCATCAAGACTACAACATTGCAAGCTCGGAGTGGGAATCAGTGTTCTACCAGTTCTAAAATTTTAATTTCTCAATTTTTCAGTTGGCCAGATGAGATGCTTAAAGCTAGTGCAGCTGGAAGATTCTTTGTAGTGTGATGATTCATGATTTGTGTTCTTACTCTCCACTCTTGCACCAAGATACCTGAGAGGGAGACTGGAATGCTCCACAGTAAGCAAATACCATTTCTCATTATTTGTGAACTCAAGAAGAACTCAAGAAGGGAAAAAAAAAAAAAACTGCAACACCCTATCATAGGCATAATATATTATCTGGTAGCATAATAAAACTGTAAAACATAATTTTCTTACATAAGTAGTAATAAAGCACTGGAAATATGAAGTCTGCTTAAGAAGACAACAGTCAGTTTATGAGAACCAATAAAGACAATTTGTAGAGCCATATAAAAGGAAAAAATGGGCTGAAACAGATCTGGGAAACCATGTAATAACTATTAAACTGCTACAATATACTAAGATCTTACACTGTATAAGGTCCTATGTCATTTACCTTTCCCAACGATCTGTGAGGGAAGTGCAAGTATTATTTGTATTTTACAGGTGAGAAGGCAGATGGTAAAATTTAAGTAATTTGCCCAGTGTAAAGCAGCTAAGTGGAATTAAAAACCAAAGAGTATGGCTGCAGAGAAATAAATCACATGTACCAAAACAAAATCTTTGGTACCAATCATTGCACTATGCCCTAATGAATTACCTAAATATAAGCTATATGGCTATGAGATTTAGTTCCTTTTTATTCATCTACATATATACACAATCAATAATATGCTCCAGACTTCATGTGCAATATTATTTGATCTATTTTTCTGAACACAACTTTGGTATTTTAAGGACTTTCCAAAATCTTCTCATATTTGCAAAAGACCTAAGTTTTCTCATCCATGAATTAATCTACAGTAGTGATATATAGAACCTAGCCTTCATCACATTTATTTGAATTGTCAAATATTAACTTATTTTTGCCTTTATTTTTGCTTATTTTTTTCACCATCAAACAAATATATTTTACCATTTAAAAAAATAACAGAAATCCAAAGTGTCCTTCTTATTCTTATGCATCCTTTCTTTCACTTCTTTAAAGCCAATCCTTTTTAAAGCCACTTAGTCATGATGTCGTTGACATACAAACTGTTGTACATATTTAATATACACAACTTGATGAATTTGGGGGAAAGGGAAACCATCACCATAATCTATGCCATAAAGATATTCACCACTTCCCCAAATTTCCTCCTACCTTCTTTTTTGTTATTATTTTGTGACAAAAACACTTAACATAAGACTTATCTTCTTAATAAGTGGAGCAGTATTATTAATGATAGTCACTACATTGTAACAGTATTATCTTGGGACTTAATAATCTTACATAACCGAAACAGTGCCAGTCAACAATGGAGCCAGTCTTCTTGAAAGTGTCTTTGGTGCTTTTCCCTCATTGCTATTCACTTTTCAATCCACAGCAGCGTTGCTTCCAATTTACATGTTATGGAATCCACCCTGCCCAAACCGTATCATATATGTAAAAAAAGTGACCTAATATTGTATTCTGTGACCTAATATTAGCCATTATATTATGTTCATCATTTATGAAACTCTCTTCTCTGTTAGTTTCAGTGGTGTCAACCATCAATTTATTATTCCAGGACAACTGATTTCCAAGGCTAAATGAATTTCGTCATTTTAATAGTAAAACCTGACCCTTCTACAACTGTTTACTTCATAATTCATGAGCCACAAACTTAAATAAGGTCTTGAAACAGTCTTTACTTCTCTGTCATCCCTCCTTAATCCCTCATACATACTCATGTTCTAAGTATGACTGATGTTATGTCTACAGTGTCTGAGGCACTTGTGCCCTTTATTTCATCCCTCTGTTACAGTCTAATTATATGTATAAATAAATTTAGGTTAGATTATTGAAATATCTTGCATCCAATATTTCCTACACATCTACCAGAATTTTCTTAAATAATAATTTTCAGTATGTAACTCACTTGCTCGAAATGTTTTGGTAGTATGTCTATAGTTTCGGAATAAATCTAACCGATGAACTTGACATTTAAGACCCATATGCTAGGCACCTGGGTGGCTCAGTTGGTTAAGCAACTGCCTTCTGCTCAAGTCATGATCCCGAAGTCCTGGGATGGAGTCCCATATGGCACTCCCAACTCTGCAGGGAGTCTGTTTTTCCCTCTGACCTTCTCCCATCTCATGCTCTCTCTCTCTCTCAAATAAATGAATAAAATCTTTTAAAAAATATTAAAAAAAAAACATATATTTTGGTCTTAGTCTATTTAATCCATAATTGTTCTGTCTTGGTATTACATCTCCAGCCCAGTATCCACCACCTATTCACACTGAATTATTTACATTTCCTGATATTAGAAATGCTCTACCCCTTGACCCTGCTCTTGATATAAATTACTATCTCAATCTTCTGGGATTTCCCTTCTACATCATTTTGCTTACCTGGAAAACATCTTTTATTGGTGTAAAATGCTGTTCAGATGTTGACTTTGCTGGTAAGCCTACATGCTTCCTATTTTGAGCCAATAAATGTTGGTGTGTATTTCTACTTTCAACTTATCATTTGCTTATTTGTGCTGTAATACTCATCCAATATATGTTCATTTCTTAAACACACATCTCCTTAGATAGACCAGGATCAGGATAAGGAATATAGATTAATTGTCCTAGGATCAACCAAGCTCAATGTGTGAGGTATTTTGGCTTTAGTATTATTTGAACCATTGTGTAAAATAATTTCTTAACCGTGTGTGTATAAGTTAAAATGAGATGATAACAGCAGACATTTATAGATTTCAAAAGAGTAATTTTAAAAAATGACAAAATTTAAAGCTAATTATGCAAATTTTGATGACAAAAAGAATAACAAAACAAACCCAAGAATCTGTAAAGGTGTTAATAAAAAAATTTGCAGGGTGCCTGGGTGGCTCAGTTGGTTAAGTGTCTGCCTTTGGCTCAGATCACAATCCCAGAGTCCTGAGATTTAGACTCCTTGCTCTCTGAGCAGGCTGCTTCTCCCTCTGCCTTTGCCTCTCTCTGTGTTTGTCTCTCATAAATAAATAAATAAAATCTTTTTAAAAATCTGAAATCAGTGAAGTGGGGAAACAAAATATAAAGAAAAATGTCAATGAATCTAATTTTTTTTCTTAGAAAAATTTAACAAAAGAACCATACCTCTGATAAGCCTAAACAAGAAAAGAAGAGGGGGCAGAAATATGTAGTGTTAAGAATAAAAAGGAACATAGATACATCTGAAGATATTTAAAACAAAATACTGTAAAAATAAATGTCAGTAAATTAAAAATGGACACATTCCAAATTTTTTTTAACTTAACCAAATTTGGCTCAAATAGTAAGAAAAAGTATAAATAGTCCCATAAATCAATAAATTAAAACAGCAGGGCTGTTGTTAAAAATATTGACCCAAAGAAAACATTGAGACTGTGTGGTTTTCTAAGCAAGTTCTATCTCACTGTTAAGATCATATTATTCCCATCTTACTGAATGCTTTTTTAGAAGCATTTTTCAGAAACACTTCTAACAGAAAAATAAAGACTACCTAACTCCTTCACCAAAGACAATGTAATTTTCATCCTAAAAATGCCAAGTATGATATGAAAAAGGGAAATTAAATTCTGTGTTGCTTTTAATATGGATAAGTGTTTAAAGAATTATTGGAAAAGCAAATGCAAGTGTATATTAAAAAGATAATTGCTTTAACAAAATTAAGTTTCTTCTTGTTAGTCAATGATAATGCAATAAATTCTGAAAAATGTTGCTGTAATTATTTTTTTAAGGAATATGTCATATGATCTCAAAAATACAGAGAAGATATTTGATAACACTTAAAATAATTGCATGACAAAAACTTTATAAATTAAGAATTAAATAGAACCTTCTTTATCCAGTAAATGCTAACAACAATAAACATATTAAGAAAATCATTCTAAATGACTTGATCTCTTTATAATCAGGAAAAAAGGAAAAGAAACTGATTTACCACCAAGACCATTTAACGTCCATATAACAGGACATTATACTGAATGTCCTGTAAGTGCAATAAAATAAGAGAAAAAGAATAAAAGCATAATTATAGATTAGGAAGTGAAAAAAACCTCAGAATCTGAAGAATATTTGTTCACATAAATAGGACAAGATAAACCACAGGAAAAAAAATGAGAAACAATAAGAGAGTTCAGAAAGGTAGTATTTATATTCAAAACTCCTTTTAGAACTAACCTAGCATTATTCTTTTCCTCCCTCATTCCTTTCCAGTCATGCTTGCCTTCTTGCTGTTTCACAAACATGCAAAACCCACTACCACATCAGTATCTTTGTATATGCTTTTTTATTCCATGTTGATGTGCCCAAGATATTACATGGCTCCCCCTTCCACTTTCTATAGGTCTTTACTAAAATATCTTCTTCCCAGTGAGGTCTCTCACTGGCCATTCTGTTTACTATGGCTGCCCTGACCCTATCATCTACTGGGAGACAATTCTCCATGGGCTTCTCATATCTCTACACAAGTTGCAACAGAGGCACTAAAGGATTTTAGTCCAGACTACTTTTGTATCTTACAGAACGTTTGCATATTAAATAGCCTTGAAAGATACAATTTTTCCTACTAAAATTAAGGACAGATTTGCTTACAGCCTTAAAGTGTATATAATCTAAGAAATAAAACATATATACATATATTTATATATATATATAACTTCTATTATGCATATAACATTTATTAATAAATTTCAAATCTGTAATAGCTACTTTATTTATATCACTCTCAAATATTACAATCCTGCTTCATACTTGAGCCTGTGAATTTGACTATTACTTTCTCTGAATTTCACATACATTTTCCCACTTTAATACTCTGTACATGGCATTCCAAGTCTTATGTGACAATACCTCCTGACCTCTCTATTTTGTTTCTCACTGAGAGCTTTCCTCTTTCCCTCTTCCTAACTCCAAACTCTGAAATAAAA
The DNA here is from genome assembly GCF_010015895.1 of Lontra canadensis. Classification (NCBI taxonomy): domain Eukaryota; kingdom Metazoa; phylum Chordata; class Mammalia; order Carnivora; family Mustelidae; genus Lontra; species Lontra canadensis. Next base: position 11,897,961 of record NW_022631020.1, read on the forward strand.
TCACCCATGCGTTCATGAGCAGAGTAGAACAATCACAGGTCTACCCTTTAAAGTTTGACTATATAATAGCAGAGAGAGAAAACTTGTACATTTTTAAGATGGAAAGACAGCCCAAAAGAGAAAAAGAGCATGTAAAATAGACACCCCCCAAATTCACTAATAGATAACTTGATTATGACATGTATAGAGGTTGTGTGAAAGGCAAAGAAAAATATCCCATGAAGTCCAGAGGACAAGAGAATGATTAGTCCTCTCAATATGTAGTATTGGATTAGGGTTTGAACTTGCCTTATTTTACTTTTCATATTTTAAGACTGGATGATATGAGCACTATTTGTTCTTCTTAGCATCTCCAACAACATTCATCACAGAAATTATTATGCTGTATATGTGTACAACATGAATTTAATAAAGAATGAGTGATTTGATCAAATAATAAATTAATTTTGACCACAGCTATCAATTCTAACATGATTTTTAGTCAAAATCACATTAACCTATGCCTTGTGCACATTTGCATGACTTTAATTTTTAACTAAACAATTTTGTCATATATTTTTTCAGATCCCTAAAATATTAAATTCATACGGAGTTGATTTTTTTTTATCTTTGTCCTACATCTTTTTCCAATTTCAATATGGCACATATTTATCATTGGGACTTTCAAACCTTAAATTAAATTTGGTTTACATGTCATTCTTAGGAATGTTATAAATTCCCATCTTGTTTACATTTTAGCCCTAACTTTTACATGCTAAAACTTTCTGATAACATGTGAGGTGTTTGTAAAACTTTCAATCCAGACATAATTTCTTGGTACTTTGGAAAGATGGTATATATCATCTGGTTTAAAAATATTTTTCAGTCCATTTTCATTCAGATGATAAACACGTTCAGGAGTCCAAGCATATTAAAAAATAATGAATAAATTTTCAATGAAATGAAAGAAATTTTCTTGCTCTCCATAAGCAGAAAAATATAGCATTGTTTAAAAAAATGCAAATATATTAATATATCACCTGATATTAAACAACTTGACAATAGTTAGAAATTCAGTTGTTACAATGGAGAGTCAACATCTGAAGACAGAAATTATCTGGAAAATAACACATTATTACCTATAAGTCAAGTTATAAATTAATCTCACTGACTAGAAAATGTTTAAGGTCTCAAGGGTATAGGACTTAAGAAGTTCTAAACTGAAATAATAAAATTATGTTTAATGTATTTATAAATATCTTATTGTCCAAAAAACAGATGGTTTAAAATAAATACTAGGACTTAACCTCAATAATGCATTTTATAATGATGTTACCTGTTTATTACAGGTTAGACTTCAGCTTCTCCATTTCACACATTCATGAAATTCATATTTGGAAATCAGTATTAAAAATACAAGCTACACATAATCTAGGGTATAAGAATCAAAACACATACATATATATACATGATGGTTACTTAATGTCATAGGAGTTCAGAATAGTGAAACAAACTCCAATAATCATGACAGTTACTAAATCCAAACATCTAATCAAGAGTCCCATTATAAGGTGTTCTACGATCACTTTTCAATAAAGTAATGTAAATTCAATGCAGACAGGATATTTGTGTTCTACAACTATATAACTGACAACTAATACAACATTGAAATAAGGTAGATACTAAAGAAATAACTTGAAAGAATAGTGGAAAATGATGACTGATAATGGAGCTATCTAAAGAGTTGTAAATACTCAATTGGAAGGAGAATAATCACTATTTTCCATTGTATTTTTTACATTAAATATGTCTAAGTTTATGTAACACATCTGTACTTAATGGGTTGGGAGCATGGTTCCAAACCCAAAGACACCAAAATCTTACGTTACTCTATGTAATCTCCACATGAAATGTGCACTGACAGTTGAATTGGGCTGTCACTGAGAGACAGTGCAGTATAATACATTTCGTTATCAAAAATCCTCATTATTTGACATCTGATTTCTAGAAAACGTTCTCTTTCCTCTTCTAAACGAGATAAACAAAATACAAACACAACAAGACAGCGCAAAAATATAGATTCCTATATTGTCATCTAGAATCAAAGCTTAAAGCACCATTTTTTCTTAGTCAGTTGTCTTTCCAATACTTTTGATTTTGTAACAAAACATTAAGTATAGCTGAGATAGACATCAAGTTCTTTATTACTAGTCTGATGAGATAATACCCTATTCCTCTTATAGATAATGTGTCTATTGTAAAAGAGGAAAAATCTGTGTCCAACACCTTGCCAGTGTTTCAAACTAAGTATTAATGATAATCCTTCTTTACCTAAGAGAGAAAATGCCTTTTTGCTGGAATGTTGTAGTGGAATAATAGTATTACAATGATAATATAACATCTTTATTTTTATTTTTTATAATGTAACATTTTTAGTTATCTTTAATGAAAAGCCAAAGATACTATTGAAGTGTAAGATTGAGAGAATTTGCCTGTGTGTTTGGCATTTGGGCCTGTAATACAGGAAAGATTTAAAAAATGTGAGATGGTAAATGGACTGTATTGTTGAAGTGATGAAAAACTGAAAAATTCAGTGGAGTGTCCAAAATTGTCAGCTGGAAAGGAGACAGAAGGATATCAACAGTCTGCATTCAGAAGGAATCCTGATGTGTTGATGTAATAGCTTGATAATGAAATGATTTGCCTGCCTTTACTTACAAAGAACTCTTTGATTCTTTGAAGTGGGATGCTTTGGAGATCACATAAACATGGCCTAACATAAAAATTGTGTGTTTAAGTGTATTCTATCTTCTCCATAAACATCAATTCAAACAAATCTGGTATGAAGGTTGATATATTTATTACACATATTAGAATCGAATATTATTTAATATCTGCCACTTGCTCTGCATTAAAATCAAACTACACTTACAGACATTCTTTGGGAAAACAACAATAACTCAAAATTGGGTAACAACCCTGTCTAGACTCAAGTAAATACACTGTCACCCAACTTCATGAATAGATAATAGAGTACTTGTTAGAAGCATGTGATAGACACATCAGAGTAAAACTTTGCCAGATCTGGAAAATGTAGAAATAGCTTCCTTGAATCCCTTAAGGAACTCAGTAGAATTTGAAGAAAAGTGGAAAGAGAAAGATAAAAGAGAAAAAAATGATACTATAAATTTCAAAATGAATGTAGTTAGAAAATGATTAAGCTTAAATTATGAAATGTGAGGTATCCTCAAATGCTCTCAATATAGCATGTGATACAAATTAGTGTTCTTCATCAATTATCCAATGAACATGAGCATCTGCATTTACAATCCTTTCTCAGCCACTTACCAGCTGTATGATATTGAATAGGTTTCTGCTGTTTCATTATTGAGTGCCTACTGTATGTCAGGCCATGGCATTAAGGATATAGGTATGGTCCTTGAAATTGCAGAACTTATATTCCTGTGGGGGTAAATAAATGACAAACAAAAACAATGAAATAATTTCAAGATATTATAAATTTTGTAAAGAAAAAACTGGTACAGAGGACAGTTGGTAAGGTGGAGGAGGGTGGTCTGTTATGTGATTAACACTGTCTTAAGTAGGATTCATGTGAAGTGGAGTATCAGTTTTAATTAAATAGAGATAGGTACCAAGGTATCCCTGGAGGGTCAACTCTTCCAACAGCCATTCCAGATATGCCAAAATGTCTGAGTAGTGAGAAAAGATGACTCCTATCTTCATACTGTCAGTTTAAATTCATCTCTAATAACTGAAATACTTTGAAACAACTTTTTAAATTAATTTTTTTGAAACAACTTTTTAAAATGACTTGGTATTAATATAGGCAGTAGAAACTTTCTTTTTAAAAGGATTGTATGTATTTATTTGAGAGAGAGAGAGAGCAAGCACAATCAGGGAGAGGGAGAGGCAGAGTCTCCACTGAGCAGGGAGCCCAACATGAGGCTTCATCCCAGTACTCTGGGATCATGACCTAAGCTGAAGTCAGACACTTTGACTGACTGAACCAACCAGGTGCCCTCAGTAGAAAACAACTTTCTTAAAAATGTTATCAAGCACCCTAAATATTCTTTGAGATTTTTGCTTTGCAAACAGCCCCAATCTTGTTTTAGGCACCAATCCAAATGCTGATTCCCACATGATACTCCTCTTAAAACACAACTCTAACATGATAGAACTATGAAATAAAGATTGTGTAGTGCATTGATTTAAAAAGATCTCCCCAGGGGGGAGTTGTGTCCAACTGTTGATTTTGGCTTAAGTCCTGATCTTAGGGTGGTGAGATCAAGCCTTGTGTGGGCTCTGCTCTTAGCATGGAATTTGCTTGTCCTTCTCCTTCCCCTACAACTTGTACTCTCTCTCTCTCTCTCTCTCAAATAAATAAATAAATAAAATCTTAAAAAAAAATCTCCCTACAGAAATCAATTTTAGGACTTGCACCCATCACCTTAAAAATATTTAATAAATTATAGTATTTATATTATTCCATGTAAGCAATAATAGGTTGTGGGTAAGGTCATAATTCTGCTGTGGGAGTGGAAAATAATGTAAGCTCTTGAAAATTCCCTTAACAACACAATGGAAATAAAAGTAAAGTCCAGCTCATTGTACCCTTGTCAGGTTTAACCAAGGTAATCCACCTAAAATGTCAATGTCTGGTACATAGTAAGTGTACAAAAGTACGCTAGCCTTTGTATTTATTAAAATACCTACTTTTCAGAATTTATTTTAATTTAGTCAAAAATTGGAAGACTTTTTAATTTTTCTTTTCTACTTTTAATACTCTGTGTTTTGGAGGTATATGTCATATATAAGTAAGTGATAATTAGAACAAACCCACACACGCCACAGTAACTTCTACCTCAGCATGCAACAAACTGTCTTTGAGAATTTTTTTTTAATCAGTCCTAAGTCTCTGTGTCACTCTCTACTATAAAAAACAAAAGATGTAGGGTGCCTGGGTGGCTCAGTGAGTTAAACGTCAGCCTTCAGCTTAGGTCATGATCTCAGGGTCCTGGGATGGAGCCCCACATTGGGTTCTCTTCTCAGCAGGGAGTCTGCTTCCCCCTCTCTCTCTGCCTGCCTCTCTGCCTGCTTGTGATTTCTCTCTGTCAAATAAATAAATAAAATCTTTAGAAAATAAAAAAAAAAATTTAAACAAAAGATGTGGAATAACCCATTTCACGTTTTTTAACTCAAATTCAGTATCAAGATTTTTGATTACTTTATGTTACTTCTAAGGTTCAGTCTATATCTAATATTCCCTGCTTAATGACTCGGGCAGTAAAAGTATTGAAAAGGCATTCTTAGAAATGTCAGAATATATTTCCAGATAAAACTGATACAATATATTTTTTTTTCATCACCTAAAAATAAGTTGCAATGCTGGTGTAAGTATGAGGGTGACTGAGTGGAGGCCTTTATAATGATAAAGATTTGTGAAATATATGAACTGTACCATAGAAAAAGCTTACTCCTGGATATGAGAAGGTAAGTAATTACTACCCTCTCTGGTTCAAAGAAATGTTGAAATACAGCTTATCCAAAATCAAAGACTTGCTTTTGATCACGCAATAACGTTGTAATCAACCACTGTGTTGAGACTGATTTCCCCAAATGACAAGGGGTACTTTCACTGCCAATGGTTATTGACTCTCATGTGTGGTTAGAAATAAAAGATTTTTTCTACAATGAGATATTGTTCCTACAATGATGCTGGTGGAAAAGGTCATCTCTATAGCTAATCTTGGAAACCCCTCTTGATATATTTTATAAGAGATAATCACTTTGAAGATACACAGAAGTTTCCTTTTATTCACATATACTTTTTTTTTTTTTTGCATTCAAGAACTAAATTATTCTATACCCTGAGATTTCAAAATAACAATATCTGATGTCCACCTGGGAAATTTTCGTGTACCTAGGAAAAACAGATACAAATACAGTGTGATAATGATAAAATTAAAGAATGTATATAACTCAGTGATTGGATAAAAGAAATAGTTAACTGGATCAAAGAATGATGGACATTTTTATTAGTTATTAGTTATTAGTTATTAAAAACGAGTCTCAAAAAATAGGGAAGAATGAAGTGTTGTTCAGAGATGTGGATGGAAGTGGAGACAGTGGTTTGGTGGAGATTTCAGGGAAAAGAAAAATCAAATGTATAAGCCCACTTAGCTAGTACAGGAGACCTCAGAAAGTGCCCACAAGTTGCTGAAGACTCTATGCATTAAAATGCTACTTGGTTAATACACAACAGAGCAGTTATACTGAAATTATAGGCCTCCTTAATATTATTTATCAAAGATGAATAATTTTGGACAACAGTTCTTTTCCAAAGATTGAGATTAATACTTCTGGAATATTAATGGGTACTTAACACTTTTTAAACACTAGTAAATAAAAAAAATTAAAAAAATAAAAAATAAACACTAGTAAACATCCAAACGAATTCCATATGTTCAAAGTTCATCTCCAAAAATGAACATAAAAGCAGTCAGTGAAATATTTAGGAATAAACATGAATAGTATAGAGGGTTAAAAAAATAAAACAATTAGTTTTGCATGGCCACCTTATATGTTAGCATTAAAGGCAAAAGATCTTCTTTGTTGAAACATCCTGGAGGACATTACACGAAGTGAAATAAGCCAGTTGGGAGAGATTAAGACTCCGTAACCTCACTATATTCAAATCTTAGAGTCAAGTACATACAAGAAGAGAATAGAATGGTGGTCACCAGGGGCTGAGAGATGGGGGAAAGAGATGCTGATCAATGGGTACAAAGTTGTAGTTATATAGGATGAGTAAGTCTAGGCGTTTAATGTGTAACATGATTTTTATTGTTAATAATATGGTATTCAATACTGGAAATTTGCTAAAACAGCAGATTTCAGGTGCTCTCATCACACACACACACACAAAAGGTAACTTTGTAAGGAGATGATACATTAATTAGGTGGACTATAGTAATTATTATATTAAGTATATTAAAACATCATGTACTCCTTAAATCCATACAATTTTTATTTAAAAAATAAGATATATATATATATATATATTGAATACATACATATGAAATGAATATATATTATGGTGCTAATAATATATACTAATTGTGTATTTTATATACTATATATAAAATATTATACATAATCAAAAAGTATAGAAAGTGACTCAAGGGGAGTCCAGTTATTTCTCAAAATGTTAACCTTTTAAAAGAAAAATCAGATGATTTTAATATTTCACATTCCAGGAACATTTATTTTTATTAGTGTATAGAATTACATAATACAAACCTAAATTCCAAGGAAAGTAGCTCAGAAAAAGCCTGAGCAGTTTGAGCTAAACTGATTATCTGCTTTAGTTCAGTGAAGAGCCCTGAACATTTCAAACAAGCAAAATGAGATAGATGTTTTATGCTTTGTTCTGATATTTTAAAAAAGTAAGTGAAATTATGGTAAAACTTAAGTACTGAAAATAATATGCAAATACATTACAAATATTCATTAGCTTAAAGGTAAATAGAAAACCTATGATGATCACATAATGATTATAATGCTAGTCCCTATTTAGAAAAATTTTAAGGTTAAAAAATATAAACACTTTGTCAGGGGCAATAAAGATTATTAGATTATATCTAAGTTAGTTAGATAACAATTCACTACATGTGTTAGTGTTCTTGAGCCACCATAACAAAAACTATAAACGGAGCAGCTTAAACAAAAGAAATTTATTTTCTCCTAGTTTTGAAAACTGGGAAGTCCAAGATCAAGGTGCTAAATCCTATCCTTATAACCCTCTTTAGCCTTTAGCCTTTAGCCTTTAGCCCTTATCATTTCCTCAAGGGACTCATGTCTAAACACAGTCACATTGGGGATTAGGACTTCAACATATGAATTTGGGAGGATGAACACAGACATTCAGTTCTTAACACTATAGGATTTAAATAGTCCTCTTACCGTATGTTTAAATTTATTAATTTGCTGAGTTAGTCAAGAGTCGGATGCTTAAACAACTGAGCCACTTAGATACCCCTTAACTATAAATTTTTTTAAAGATTTTATTTATATATTTGACAGAGAGAGAGATCACAAGTAGGTAGAGAGGCAGGCAAAGAGAGAGAGGAGGAAGCAGGCTCCCCACTGAGCAGAGAGCCCGATGCGGGGCTCAATCCCAGGACCCCGGGATCATGACCTGAGCCGAAGGCGGAAGCCCAACCCACTGAGCCACCCAGGTGCCCCTTAACTATAAATTTTTTAATGAAAAGTAAAAATTAGCCTGGCTCTGACATGTGAGTTTGTATTATTGATAGCCTACTCGATGGTTGAAAAACATGATTTGGGAAAAATGCTTTTAAAAGAGAACTCTTTTTCCTTTTCCTTTTTTTATTTTATTTTTTTTTCAGTGTTCCAAAATTCATCGTTTATGCACCACACCCAGTGCTCCATGCAAGAACTCCTAACAATTTTTAAGAAAAGGATTTGCCGGTTGTTCTGTAGGCTGATATCAATACTTTACACATGATTCCTCACTGAAGGAACTGAAGGAGCTAATAATATACTTCAGATATTTAATATAAACAAGTCATACTAAATCAGTTGTCTTCTCAAAAAAAAGATATTTCTTAAAGTTGGAAAGATTGCTTTATTGTCATAAATATTGCAAAATGTAATGCATCTCCAGTTGTTCATGGAATCTATTGCTCCTTCAAGGTGGTCTATAAAATTGAAAACCAATCCACCAAACAACCAACCAACAAATGGAGAAAATTAAATAGTTAAAATTTTTAAACACCTCTACTGAAGTCAGGGTAAAATGCAGTACTCATCATGTATCTCTTTATGTTTCTACATATTAGTAAGTAAATGGCCCAGGGGAAGCCATGGTAGCATGCCATGCAATTCTCAGTAAGAAATTGCAAATAAACATTGAGAACCAAATTCAGCCAACAACTTTCCAATTGTGGTGTCTTCAGGATTTTCCAGTACATTTGATCAGAGGCCATGCTTTCCTGAGGTAGCTCCAGTCTCTGGGTGACCAATTCTGTTCAATCTGTGATTCCAGTTTGGGCCAACTTTGCATCTGTGTTGCAGTTGCTCCCCTACTCAGCCATCCAGTTGTCCATCCTTCCCCATTCCTTGCAAAGATGTCAGGCTTGCGTGATTGATGAGGGCTTTCTCTGCTAACTCCTACTCTATCTTTTGTTTAGCTTTTCACAGAAGTTACCCCTATTAAATCTGCTGTATTTCTATTTGTTGGTATTTACTTTCTAGAACAATACCTTTAATGAAGAAAGATCCATAATTTTGGCCAAATTCATAAAAGAATAATTCTTATTATTTTACCATTGTACTTCATTTTATATCTCACTTAATAAGAATGTAGCTATAGGCAAATTTATAAATTTACTGAATCATTTATTTTCTGCCTATTTATAGTATGTATACACTCTAGAATACTAGAAATATTTTTTATTCCACTACATTTGAAAGCCTCTCACTTGACATTAATATGTTTCCTGAACTAAATCTTACATGATTTTTTTTTAATCTTACGTGATTTTTTGATACCAGTCACCTTCCCATGGGTTTATTTGTGTAAAACACAACACGTGTGATGTATTTCTTTCTCTATCTGCAAAACCAATGAATGGGTCAGGCAGAAACCAGCCTGGGCAGAAGGTTGGGTGCTTGGAATTTTATGTCTTCAATCTTTTTTTTTTTTTTAAGATTTTATTGATTTATTTGACAGAAAGAGAGATCACAAGTAGGCAGAGAGGCAGGTAGAGAAGAGGGAGAAGCAGGCTCCCTGCTGAGCAGAGACCACGCCCCCCACCCCATGCAGGGCTCAATCCCAGGACACTGAGATCATGACCTGAGCTGAAGGCAGAGGTTTATCTAATATTGGTTCAATACAATCACAAATTATACAAGCAGGAGATGACTGGGGCATAGTTACAAGGTCTAGACTTTTTAACAATTACAGATTTGAAAATATTTGAAAGCTTATATTCAAGTTACAAATGAATTATTCACATTTTGTTTCAAAAATTGCATTAGGTGCATGTTGTGATGAGCACTGGGTGTTATATACAACAAATGAATTATTGAACACTACATCGAAAACTAATGATTTACTAGATGTTGGCTAACTGAACATAAAAAAAAACAAGCAAGTAACACACACACACACACACATTGCATTAGTCAGGATTCTTCCTGTATATGTTGCCAAATTTGTGAATTTTTTCCTGATCTGATAGGTGAAAAATGAAATTCCAGTTTAGTTTTGATTTGTATATGCCCTTTTGCCAGGAATGATCAGCAATCTCTGTATGGATAGATGACAGATTATTCCAGACTCTTCTGTGAAAGAAGACAAGGGAGTCAAAGCTCCAAGATGAACACATTTTGTTTTTCTTTTGCTCTCACCTTTATTGGTGCTTCAGGTTAATTATTAATCTTTGTTACTCTGTTTCTCAAGGAAGTGATGTATGGCAAGGGGTCTTACAGAAAATTGAAAAATCTGATTATGGGAAGGTTACAATGTGTTCATCAGCTTGTTCTATGAGTTCTGCTAAACAAAGCATAGGGGACAATGCATACATCTCTTAGATCACAGGGCAACTGTTTGGGCTAAGAAAGCTTTGGAGAAGGTAACTCACCAAGGCATTCCTACTGCAGAGTGGTGAGATTGTTTTCAAGATTGAAAATTTGGTTTTGAATTGTCCAGCACATTTAGTACATCTGTGACAGAAGAAACTATTTGAGATATATCTTTTGTGATAGATGAGTCTTAAAAAGTTTAATGATTTAGGTTAAATCACTCTGCCTAATATTCAGCATTTACTGAATCTATTGAAATTGGAAAGGCTTAAGATAGGAAGAAGAAATCCAGGAGTGTTTTGCATTCATCAATTCCTTATGACAAGGAAAATTAATGATCACATATCGAGGCTTTTCAAAAATGTCTTTTCTCTATATTTTGACATAAGCAACTGATATTACTGTGTTTTAAAATTCACCTAGTAGTAGAAGGTACTGCTGTTCTTGACTTGAAGACATCCTGAGCATTTTTACTTTGCTTACTGACTTTCATAAAAAATATTTTATTATCACTGCTTTATTCTCATTTCATGCAGTTTATTATTATAATGTAAGTATGCATTTCTGATGTTTATTGTGGACATTTTTCTTATGAGTTTTTTGTATAAGTTCATATTTCATTTTTTACATAGAGATCAATGTATCAATTAAACTTCATTTACATGAATTTGTCTTTTTTTTTTAAGATTTTACTTATTTATTTGACAGAGAGAGAGAGAGATCACAAGTAGGCAGAGGCAGGCAGAGAGAGAGAGGGTAGTGGGCTCCCTGCTGAGCAGAGCCCGATGTGGGGCTCGATCCCAGGACCCCGAGATCATGACCTGAGTCAAAGGCAGAGGCTAAATCCCGGAGCCACCCAGGTGCCCCTACATGAATTATTTGAAATAGTACTTACATTAAATACTATATAATAAAAAGTTTGCTAAATTTTAGAGATTTTAAAATTTCATTTGACATTCTAGAAATCTAACTCTAGCAAAGTATGTTTTCTGAAAATACCTACATTAATTTATTACCCCTTTAATTCTGAGATACACATTGTAAACCAAACTTATTAAGCTAATGCAAAGGATGAATATTCATTTTCTTTAACCAAAAAGGGAAAAGTACATTTTTTTAAAGATTTTATTTACTTATTTGAGGGGGGAGGAAGAGAGAGAGAGAGAGAGGGAGAACTTAGAGGGAGAGGGAGAAGCAGACTTCTGCTGAGCAGAGGGCCCGATGTGGGACTTGATCCTAGGACGCTAGGATCATGACCTGAGCCAAAGACAAAACACTTAACTGACTGAGCCACCCAGGGTTTTGGAAAAGTATGTTATTAAACATTAAGTGCTCTCTCTGTTCAGTAGATTTCATAGCCATTTCTATACAACAAAGGTTTATAGTTGCTATGAATGGTTGCGTTTTTCTTTAGCAATTTTCACTTATATATTAAAACCACAAAATGGATGTGACCTAAGAAGGTAATTTGTCATTTTAATCATCTACATTCTCTGTAAAAGACATATTGAACCTATAAAACCATCAAAATTATCTCTCTTCTTCCAATGTTTTCCTTTGTTCCACAATGTACTATTTTAATGTAATACTTCATTATACATATATTTGTATTTGGGATAAATATATTTAAGTTCTAAGATTCTGTGTGATGTCTAGTTTACAATTTTTTTGCCACTCCTTTAAGATGGTTTTGATGTACCTGTTTTCACTGTTTCTTTGAAAGATTTATACTAGGTAAATGAAAACACAATTGTTGATAGGTAATCACAATAAAGAAAGAATCAATATCTGTGCGAATGTGTACATTGCAGAAGTGTTTTTGATATTGTTGGATTATTTAAGTATAGTAATTATGTCTTTGCAGCCTGCTTTATAGTTAAATACAATCAAGGTTTTTGTTTGTTTGGTTGTTTTTTTTTTTTTCCAGTTTCTTTCTTTCTTTCTTTTAATTTGAGAAAGAGAAAGGGAGAGAGAGATCCTTTTAGTTGAATGTGATAAACCACAAGATGAACAAGCATCAGGTATCAAGTCAGCAGTGTCATTTGCTACCTTGAGTCACATAGTGTTTTTACATCAGAGCATTTTCTCCTGAGAATGGAAGTAGCTCATGACAGATGAAGTGTTAATGGCTCATTCTGGAGTATGACCCAGCTGGCCTTCCCTCCTGCCAAGGCACCTGGTAGAAGGGCAAGGTTGGGTTTGAAGAAGCCAGTTCAACATGGAACAGGGTTAATAACCTCCAACTCAACTCTAACTCCTGAAACAGACTATGACTAAATCATTATCCTCTCTTCTCTCAGAGTTGATTCCATAGGACTTGAAGCTTTCTTTTATTAGAATATAGCTTCCTAAATTCCGGATTGAAGATATCTATTATACTTAAAACTGGCCCCACAGTTTATCTTAACAGTATTTAATATGTTAAATCATTCTTTAGGCCATGTAGTATTAACAAGGGCAATGCTATATATGATAAAGCTGAAGGCAAAACACACTAATTATCTTAAGTTTAAAAATATTCAATATGATTTTTAAATATTCTTTCATTTTATTTTGTTTCCTTTCAGTGTTCTAGAATTCATTGTCTATGCACCACACCCAATGCTCCATGCAGTACATGCCCTGATAATACCCACCACCAGGCTCACCCAACCATACATCCCACTCCCCTCCAAAACCCTCAGTTTGTTTCTCAGGGTCCACAGTCTCTCATACTTCAACTCCCACTCCTATTTCCCCAACTCACTTCTCTCCATCTCCCAATGTCCTCCGTGTTATTCCTTATGCTCCACAAGTAAGTGAAACTATATGATAATTGACTCTCTCTGCTTGACTTATTTCACTCAGCATAGTCTCTTCCAGTCCCATCCATGTTGATACAAAAGTTGGATATTCATCTTTTCTGATCAAGGCATAATACTCCATTGTATATATGGACCATAGCTTCTTTATCCATTCATCCATTGAAGAGCATCTTGGCTCTTTCCACAGTTTGGTGACCATGGCCATTGCTGCTATGAACCTTGGGAGTACAGATGGCCTTTCTTTTCATTACATCTGTATCTTTGGGGGTAAATACCCAGCAGTGCAATTGCATGGCCATAGGGTAGCTCTATTTTTAATTTCTTAAGGAATCCCCACACTGTTTTCCAAAGTGGTTGCACCAACTTGCATTCCCACCAACAGTGTAAGAGGGTTCCCCTTTCTCCAGCTCTTGCTGTTTATGGTCTTGTTAATTTTGGCCATTCTAACTGGTGTTAAGGTGGTATCTCAGTGTGGTTCTGATTTTAATCTCCCTGATGGCTAATGATGCTGAACATTTTTTCATGTGTCTGTTAGCCATTTGGATGTCTTCTTTGGAGAAATGTCTGTTCATGTCTTCTGCCCATTTTTTGACATGATTATCTGTTTTGTGTGTGTGTTGAGTTTGAGGAGTTTTTTAGAGATCTTGGATATCAGCCCTTTGTCTGTAGTGTCATTTGCAAATATATTCTCCCATTCCGTGGGTTGCCTCTTTGTTTTGTTGACTATTTCCTTTGCTGTGCAGAAGCTTTTGATCTCAGTGAAGTCCCAAAAGTTCATTTTTGCTTTTGTTTCCTTTGACTTTGGAGACAATTCTTGAAAAAAGTTGCTGTGGCCAATGTTGAAGAGATTGCTGCCTATGTTCTCTTCTAGGATTTTGATAGATTCCTTCCTCACCTTGAGGTCTTTTATCCATTTCAAGTTTATTTTTGTGTATGGTGTAAAAGAATGGTCAAGTTTCATTCTTCTACACATAGTTGTCCAATTTTCCCAGCACGATTTGTTGATGAGACTTTTTTCTACTGTATATTTTTTCCTGCTTTGTTGAAGATTATTTGACCATAGAGTTGAGGGTCCATATCTGGGCTCTCTATTCTGTTCTATTCGTCTATGTGTCTGTTTTTGTGCTGGTACCATGCTGTCTTGGTGATCCCAGCTTTGTAATAAAGCTTGAAATCAGGTAATGTGATGTCCCCAGTTTTATTTTTGTTTTTTCAGCATTTCCTTAGCAATTTGGGGTCCTTTCTGGTTCCATACAAATTTTAGGATTGTTTGTTCCAGTTCTTTAGAAAATGCTCGTGAAATTTTGATTGGGATGGCATTGAAAGTATAGATTTCTCTAGGCAGTAAAGACATTTTAACAATGTTTATTCTTCAGATCCATGAGCATGGAATAGTCTTTCATCTTTTTGTGTCTTCTTCAACTTCTTTCATAAGTGTTCTGTAGTTCCTCGAGCACAGTTCCTTTACCTCTTTGGTTAAGTTTATTCCCAGGCATCTTATGGTTCTTGGTGCAATAGTAAATGGAATCATTTCTCTAATTTCCCTTTGTATATTTTCATTTTTAGTGTATAAGAAAGCAACTGATTTCTGTACATTGATTTTGTATCCTGTCACAATTCTGAATTGCTTTATGAGTTCTAGTAGTTTTGGGGTGGAGTCTTTTGGGTTTTTCATATAAAATATCATGTCATCTGCAAAGAGAGAGATTTTAACTTCTTCATTGCCAATTTGAATACATTTTATTACTTTTTGTTGTCTGATTGCTGTTGCTAGGACTTCTAGTACTTTATTGAATAACAGTGGTGAGAGTGGGCATCCTTTTTGTGTTCTTGATCTCAAAGTGAAGGCTGTTAGCTTTTCCCCATTGAGGATGATATTCGCTCTGGGTTTTTCATAGATAGATTTTATGAAGTTGAGGAATGTTCCCTCTATCCCTATACTTTGAATCATATTAATCAGGAATGGATGCTGTATCTTGTCAAGTGCTTTTCCTGCATCAATTGAGAGGACTGTGTGGTTCGTTTCTCTTCTCTTATGGATTTGTTCTATCACAATGATTGATTTGTGAATGTTGATCCACACTTGCATCCCATGGATAAATCCCACCTGGTCATGGTGGATAAACTTTTTATTATACTGTTGGATCCTATTAGTTAGGATCTTGTTGAGTATCTTGGCATCCATATTCATCAGGGATATTGGTCTGAAATTCTCCTTTTTGATGGGGCCTTGGCCTGGTTTGGGGATTAGGGTAATGTCTGGAAGTTTTCCTTCTGTTTCTATTTTTTGAAACAGCTTCAGGAGAATAGGTATCATGTCTTCTTTGAGTGTCTGGTAGAATTCTCCAAGAATCTGTCAGGTCCTGGGCTCTTGTTTTTTGGGAGGTTTTTGATCACTGTTTCAATCTCCTCACTAGATATTGGTCTATTCATGTTGTCAATTTCTTCCTGATTCAGTTTTGGAAGTTTATAGGATTCCAGGACTGCATCCGTTTTGTCTAGGTTGCTTAACTTATTGGCATGTAACTGCTGTTTATAATTTCTCATGATGGTTTTTATTTCCTTGGTGTTAGTCATGATCTCTCTCTTTTCATTCATAATTTTATTAATTTGGGTCCTCTCTCTTTTCTTTTGGATTTGTTTGGTCAGTGGTTTATCAATCTTGATTCTTTCTAAAAATCAACTTCTAGTTTTGTTGATGTGTTCTACTGTATCTTTAGTTGCTATCTCAGTGATCTCTCCTCTAACCTTGATTATTTCTCTTCTTGTGTGCGGGGTTGGCTTAATTTGTTGTTGATTCTCCAGTTCTTTAAGGTGTAGAGACAGCTGGTGTATTCTGGATTTTTCAATTTTTTTGAGGGACGCTTGGATGGCTATGTATTTCCCCCTTAGGACTGCCTTTGTTGTATCCCATAGGTTTTGGACTGAAGTGTCATCATTCTCATTGGCTTCCATGAATTGTTTAAGTTCTTTGATTTCCTGGTGGATCCAAACATTCTTAAGCAGGGTGGTCTTTAGCTTCCAAGTGTTTGAATTCCTTCTAAACTTTTTCTTAAGGTTGTGTTGCAGTTTCAAAGCATTGCAGTCTGAGAACATGCAGGGAATAATCTCAATCTTTTGGTATCAGTTGTGCCCTGAATTATGACCCAGTATGTGGTCTATTCTGGAAAAAGTTCCATGTGAACTCAAGAAGAATGAGTATTCTGTTGTTTTAGTGTGGAATGTTCTGTATATATCTGTGAGGTCCATCTGGTCCCATGTGTCATTATTTATTGATTTTCTGCTTGGATGATCAGTCTATTACTGGGAGTGGTGTCTTAAGATC
Source organism: Lontra canadensis (assembly GCF_010015895.1). Classification (NCBI taxonomy): domain Eukaryota; kingdom Metazoa; phylum Chordata; class Mammalia; order Carnivora; family Mustelidae; genus Lontra; species Lontra canadensis. The sequence goes on from NW_022631020.1 coordinate 11,914,698, forward strand.
CCCTACTATTAATGTATTCATATCAATATGACTTTTTATCTTGATTAACAGTTGTCTTATATAGTTGGCTGCTCCCATATTGGGGACATAAATATTTACAATTGTTAGAGCTTCTTGGTGGATAGACCCTTAAGAATGATGCAGTGTCCTTCTTTATCTCTGACTACAGTCTGTAGTTTAAAATCTAATTTATCTGATATGAGAATCGCTACCCCAGCTTTCTTTTGAGGCCCATTGGCATGGCAGATGCTTCTCCATCCCTTCATTCTCAGTCTGGATGTATCCGTAGGTTCAAAATGGGTCTCTTATAGATAACATATGAACAGGTCCTGCCATTTTATCCAGTCTGCAACCCTGTGCCATTTTATGGGAGCATTTAGGCCATTCACATTGGGAGTGATTATTAAAAGACACATTTTTATTGACATCATGTTTCCTTTGAAGTCCTTGTTTCTATAGATTGTCTCTGTAAATATCTGTTCCATGTCACTCTTGGGTTCTTTCTTCGTTTATAGAACACCCCTTAATATTTCTTGTAGTGCCAGCTTGGTAGTCACATACTCTTTTAAACCTTGCCAGTCTTGGAAGCTCTTTATATCTCCATCTATTTTGAGTGTCAGCCTTGCTGGATAAAGTATTCTTGGCTGCATGTTCTTCTCATTTAGTGCCCTGAATATGTCTTGCCAGCCCTTTCTGGCTTGCCAGGTTTCTGTGGACAGGTCTGGAGTTATTGTGATGGACCTTCCTCTGTAGGTAAGGAATCTCTTCCCCCTAGCTGCTCTCAAGAGCTCTTGTCTAAAATTATGATTCATCAGTTTCACAATTAAGTGTCTTGAGGTCTTTCTAGTTTTTATGATTTTGGGGGGAGAACTTTCTGCCTCCGGGACATGAATGCTTGTTCCATTCCCCAGACTGGAAAATTTTTCGTGGAGAATTTTTTCAACTATATCTTCTAGTCCTCTTTCTTTCTCCTCCCCCTCAGGGATCCCAATAATTCTGATGATGGAAATTTTCATGGCGTCATTTAGTTCCTGAATTCTCTCTTCATGGCTTCTAAGCTGTTTGTTCCAGGCTTCTTTCTGATCCTTTTTCTCTATCAGTTTGTCCTCTAGATCACTAATTCTATCTTCTGTCTCGGTTACCCTAGCTGTTAGAGAATTTAGATTAGATTGGATCTCATTGATAACATTTTTAACTTCTTCCTGGGTGCCTTTCACTTCTTCCCTAATCGATTCCATGTTGTCATTGATGATTTTCTCCATCCTAACCTTTGCCTGGATAATTGTTACCCTAAATTCCCTTTCGGACATACTGTTTATGTCCATATCCAATAGCTCTGATGGAGAGGGCACAGTCTCTGAATTATTTCTCTGTTGGGCATTCCTCCTCCTAGTCATTTTGGAGAGAGGTGGTTGAGGGGATGTGTAGCTGAATATATCAACCATGATCCAGGTAAGGTGCACCCTAGAATGCTTCTGAGCAATCAGAATTCACCACCAAAAAGAAAGAAAAAAGAAAAAAAAGAGAGAGAGAAAGAGAGAGACAGAAAAGAAGAAGAAGAAGAAGAAGAAGAAGAAGAAGAAGAAGAAGAAGAA